>NC_081411.1:813246211-813846211 GCF_030272615.1 Cryptomeria japonica
GGTTCATGTCATTTACATCTCAGCCTTATAGGCGAACACAACCACTATACAATGACCACTTCGGCCAATAAATACATAAATGATCCCTTCATAGAAGCGGATCCATCTGAACACATCTAAATCATTTGCAAGGGTTTCTTATCAGATGATACTCTAACTAGGGACTTGACCAACTATGGCAATTTCCCATATGTCCTATAACATCTAAATTCAAAAATAATATGCACTTGGATAATATGTAAATTTAAACATCTCTGAATAATAAATATGATTTATTTCATACATCTCCAATGAAAGAGAGTTATTCTATCTATTCCCAAAGGAGTATTTCCTCATTTAAACAGGTTCCCAACTTTAATATTAATAATTATATAATTATCAGCCCCTGGATAATAAAATATAATCAATTAATAATTTAATAATACACGTTTTTCACTTAATTATTATTATTAAAATATATATATTAATCTCATTTAAAATATATATATATATATTAATAAATGAATTGAATAAATCATAGATTTCAAACTTAATATTAAATAGTATATGTTTATTAACCCTTGTTAATAAACTATATAATAATAATATTTAACACTAAAAATAAAATGGACTTTTTTTTAAACAAAAATTACTTTATCCTTTTATTTCCAAAATCTTCCAAATAAAATATTACTTTATCCTTTCCCACATTATGAAATAAAGTACAACTATATATATATATATATATATATATATATATATATATATTACATAAATTAAAAACACAAAACACCACATGCTGGAGGCATGAAAAAAAAGAAGTTAAAGGCAATTTTAATATTGCCTGGTAACAACATGTAAAAAAAAATAAAGGCAATTTAATATTGCCTGGTAGCTTTGTTACCATAGGGTAGCATGCTGCCCCCCACCATTTATTTTATATTATTTTTTTATTTATTTATTTTTATTTTATTTTTAATTTTATTTTTAATTTTATTTTAAAATATTTACTATGTAAAACACAGTCTAAAAATGCCAGTCTCCCAGAGACTTTAAAAATTAATTTTTTTTAAAAAAAACATTTGCTGTTAAAAATATACAGATCACAGTAGCGAAAACAAAAGGAATGAATTTTATTATTTTTATTTCTACACAGTCTCAAACAGAGATTTAAAATACATTTCCAGAATGTTCATGGCTTTCCAAAATATAAAATAAAACAACCCCACTTCTACAATCACAGACTCAGAATTCTTGTTTAAAACAAACAGTATGAGAAATTTTATTGCAAGAACATGATTTTTTTTCAATATACCCAATAGCTTTCCCCAATACAAAGCAATGCAAACCCTTTTTTTTTTCAACGCTGAAACAAAACATCATTTTTGATTTAACCATGAAATAGAAAAGAATAACCAAGAATCCTACCTCTCATTCGCATCCCTGGCAAGATCTTGAAGGAGAGCCCAACCTGCAGCTATATAGAAATTCATCCTTCCAAAATCCCCAACATGCATAAAAATTTCTTCTTCCCACAGACTGTCGGCTACTTCCCGTGAACCCCCAAATAAAATAAAATAGAAAAATATATATGAAACCTAAACTTTTTTAGGTTTTCCCCCAGAAATATTTTCCAATCATAAAATATTTAATAAAAGAGCATTTTGTTTTATTTTGTTTTAACTAAAAAAAAAAACAAATCAAAAATGTTTTTCTCTCCCTCATGTAATTTCTAATTTCGAAATTTAAGCACTTTTAAATAAAAAGGAAATAATAATTCTTTTCAACTATTCAATTAATTTAACTTGATTTTCTAATTAAAATGCTTCTCTCTTATTTAATTGTAATTTTTTCAATATTAATTAAGCCAACATTTATATTTTGCAATATTGACAAGGGTAAAATATTTTAATTAAATTAATTCCCAAAATCAATCTTTCACACTATATCAAATTTACTTATAAATTAAACTTGCTTTTCTAATAAAAATTAATTTTCTTAAATAAGTAAAATTAACCTTTCTTTTCCAAAATGCAAAAGAGGTTAAATTAATTATATTTCAAATAACTTTAAATATTTCCTTTTTTAATATGCATAAACTAATTAAATTCATTATTTAAAATTAACCATTAAATTAAATTCGCTACAACATAAATAAAGCAATTTTTTTAATTAATGATTAATCACCTAACAAAAGCCTATTTATTTTAATTTCTCAATTACTAATGCGTAAATCAACACATTAAATTGAATTAAATACTTAGGTTAAAATACTCCATTTACCACACTCAAGGCATGCAAACCAAGAAAGTCCACCAATCACACGACATGCAACCCAACCGAAAAAGGAACTCGACGGACCACACACGACGCTCACTTGATCATGGCTAAGGCAAGACGAGAGTTTTATGACCCCCTAATCCAAATTCTAAGGATGAAGGAGGTATACTCAACCCTGCGAGTCCTGATGGAGATGAACCTCGCACCTAGGCGGTATAGTACCTGCAATCTCCTGCAACCATGAGTCATGCAAGCATACATATATATACATATTCAATGAAGGCGTTAGCTCGAGATTTATAATAAGAATTAGGGAACAATTACATTTACACTAGAATCGATGCAAAAGCACAATAATAGGTATGCGCAATTATTTATATTATCTAATCTACAACATCGCATCATGGTTAATAAACCATTCAAGAATACCACATAGGAAGTCAACCAAGGTCAAATGGGTTTTACAAGGCCGACTAGGGTAGGGGCATTACAAAAGGATAAGGTAGTTGAAAAAGATATATCTTGCACCAAGTGGAAAGGGAATTCTTGGAGGAGAAGAGATCTTTTCTCAAAAGACATCTACCTCCAAGAGGAGTTTCTTGAATAAGCATAACATCATCTACCAAAAGAAGGGAAGGAGAACAAGAGTTCATACCTTCTTCCTATTTCTAGGTAAATGGATTCTTGATGAAGGATGACACATTTTTAACCCAAAGTGAAGGAATTTTTTTATAATAGATATAAATTACCAAGTGTAAAAGAGGTTGTAATCAATGATACACACCTCTTCCATAAGAGAGAATCTTTGAGAAAACAAACAACTTCACATAAGGAATAACATCATATCATAGGCAAATACCACTCAACAAAGGAAAAGTAGATTCTTAGAAAGGATAGGAAAGATCAATGGCCCCCAAGTGTAGGTACAATGACAAAAATTACACAACCTCTAAGGAGAGATTATATATAAGGAAATGCACTATATACTCACATGAAGGAATATTCAATGCGAGAAAAGACACCAAAATATGTAAAATGCAACTCTAAAAAAGAGGTAATATTCAAAGAGATACATAGAATTGAATATGTATTGCCCTTGCCCCTCAAGCGAGGAAACAAGGAAGAAATATGTGTGTTTCTGCCCCAAGATGTTTGTTATTGAAATAGCATCACCACTCATGACGAAGAGCCCCCAATGAAGTTAACTACTAGTGTCATAGGGTGAGAAGCAACATGGAGGGTGACTGGAGTGCTAAGGAACTACCTCTTCACCAAGAAAAGGTGCAAGATCAGTTGTAAGAGTATGTGAGCTCTATCATATTGTTTCTGGATAAATGTTTTAAATGCTTTACAATTTCCAAGAGTTTGAGAATAACTATGATGAAAAAGACAACGTTCATCACCTTTCTTACACTTATAATTTTAATTAAGTTTAATGAAAGGAAACACAACATTCTTATCATACTTCAATCTCCAAAAGATTCTAGTACCTAATTTCTCTTGGTCATCAATAGGAGTAGATCTTGTCGGTTGAGATGTAGGACAAGAGTTGCTAGAAGAAGATGGATTGTTTTCTATTATTTTGACTATGCCATTATAAATGAGTCCTTCCATTCCATTTTGAAAATCTAGACAATCATTGGTATCATGGTAATTGTGTGTGTGAAAAAGTGGTCTATAGCTATAAGAACAACACTTCAATTAAGTCATTACATGTATGGTTAGTAAATAAATAATCAATAAATAATAAACCATAACAAAGCAACTAATTGCCTTCTAAAAGATGTGAGTATAAGATTTTTGATTTTTTATAAGCAATACTAGTGACTAGACTACACCAAGATGAAGGATTTAATCTATATGATATTAACTATATGGATGCAAAATGGATGAATAATTCAAGCAATAATGAATTCAAGCAATATGGATTCAAGCAATAATGAATAAACTAAATATGGATGCAAATAATCTAAGAAAGCACAATGATCTTCAATGACTCCAGAGCAAAATTAGCGTGATAATAATCTCCAAGCGTGTTCTCAAAAATCTCTGGGGTGAATTGGAATGAGAGCTGAAGGCTGAATTTATAGAGAATTACAAGAGAGATGATGAAAAAAAGCTCAATCTAGGATTAATTGAAATAATTGAGAAATCAAGTTTAGTTAACCTTGAGATAGATTCCAATTATAGTTTAATTGAAATGCATTTAGATAAGAAGTTCAAGTTGCATTAGAAATAAAATAAAATAAATTCCATGCATTTGTGATAAAAATAGATGATTTTTTTATTTATTAAAAAAATAGAGTCTTTTCAATGCAACTGTACTTCTTTTTCTAAAAAGCTTTGAATTCTAATTTTAGAGAATAATTCAATAATTCAATTTAATTGCTTTTCTAATTTCAAGTTCTAAATTTAGAAAAAGAAATAATATTTCAAGTTTGATTTTTCTCTCAATTCAATTCTTTTTGTTTAATTTTCAATTCAACTCTTGCTTTGTAATTAATTCTTTTTGCATGATTAAATGACAAATTTATTAATTAATTAAATATGCAAGGATATTTAATAAATTAAAATAGGATAATTGATCAAAATGATATTCTTGGAAATGATTCAATTAATTAAATAAATATTTAATTAATATTGAGTAATTGATTTGCCATGTGATATTTGATGATTAAAGAATTAATAATGTGCCCAAGGTTGATTTAATTGCCTTTGGTTAGGACCTTGGTGATGTTGTCGAGATTAGGGGCCCATGGTTTAGATGACCATTTTTAGGGTATTAAATTTGCCCCTCTTTGAATTAATGTGCGAGCAGCGCGTTGGTTCAAAGAATATGTGATGTCTAGGAGATGCTAGTTCTGAACTTGATTGATCACGAACTAGATAAAGAGCAAGGTGTTTCGCTTGATTCGAAGCGATGAAGCTGAATGAAGTCTGATTAAAGCGATACCGATCCTGAACTTGATTGAATTGAGGAACGATAAAAAACAAAAGATACCGAACTTGAACTTGATTGATCAAGAAGCGGATCTTATTGATCTAGAACTTGATTGATCTAGACATAGCGAGCAAAGATAAAAATCGATATTGAACTTGATTGATCAAGATATGATGAGTGAAAAATAATCTGTCCATCTTGTTTCAAAGCGATGAAACTGAACACCTGCTTAGATTTAGTGTGTGATCAAAGATACTCTTTAAACTTTTGATTAAGTTTAAACAAATAATCAGCTTGATGAAAAGCAATGAAACTGATTAACGTTAAGAGACTAATTCAGATGAAGACAAATATCAGCTTGATTTGAAGTGATGAAACTGATATGCCCCTAGCGATTGATTTGATTCAGATGATCAAGAGATCTCAATTTGATGTGAAGCGATGAAGCTGAGATGCCCTTAGCAATAAGAATTTATTTTCTTTAGTTGAAAAGATTTTTGCTCGACTTTTGATAAAGATTGAAAAAAAAAAATTCTCATCATGTGAGATGTGGGGTTATAAGGTCATGAGTATGCCCCCTCGGGAATGAAATGGAAAGATAACAAGGGTACATTATAGGCAATTGTTGGCGATGATAAGTTATTTGGACACAAATTTATCCTGAGCAATTTTTAAAAATTTGGCATTGATTGATGAGAAATTGGCACAAAGTTGTTGTGTAGAATAAAATTGAGATTCAGCGTTGATTCATGAGAAATTGAGCACAATTTGAAGAAAGAATGAGCATTTGATGAAAAGCGCTAAGTGGTCCAAATTTTGAAATTGACTAGTAAAATGATCTTGAATTTCAATTTCGATCCCAAAAATGGAATCAGAATGGGGAAATTAGCTAAGGGTACAATTTTCATGTCCATCGGAGCAAGTTGAAAAATTAGGTTTTTGGCTATATATGGGACAAAAGTGTCATTTTCAAATCATTTTAACCCTCCAAGTTTGAAAATTCAAAAAGCCTTCTACAAAGAAAATGGTGGTCCCTACTCATGAGCATCGATTTGAGTGCCAGAGATGACATAATCGACCCTGAAACTATGAGTCAGCGGTAAGTGGTCAATCTTAAGCCTCTTTATGTTCTCAATTTTGATTTTTTTTGTTCATTTTTCAAGTTTTTGGCATGTTTGAAGTCAGGTTTCACGTTTTATCATGCGAGACAGGATCCTATCTCATACAACAAACTGTTGAATTATCTTTTGTCATTTGAGACCATTAGATTTGTCATTCGGACCCTACTTGTGTATCGTATGACATGATTGTAAAAATACCATTTTGTCATGCGGGGTCTTATATTTTGTCGTATGGGGACATTTTGTTGTACGAAGGTCAATCCTGACTCATACGAGATGCTGCCCTTCTGTGTTTTGTCGTTTGGGAAACAGTGGGCTTTTTTGAAGGTCTAAACTTGAAATTTTGATTTTGCACTTGACTTAGTTAGATTTGTGTGATGTTTTATTTCTCTTGTAGGCTCATTTGGAATGTTTTCTAATGCTTCGTTGTTGGGTTTTTGCAGGTTCTATTACCTCCTATGCTTTTTAGATGCATTTTTCCTCCCACCATGGCATTAGTATGCCATTTATCAGAGGTTGATCAGGCTCATATGTGCGGTTTGACTTATCTTCTTGGTTTACCAAATATCTGTGTGAATCACGATATGCTCACAACATTGGTTGAGCATTTCCATTCATAGCATAAGACGTTTCATTTGTCAGTGGGGGAGATGACCATCACTCCCGAGGATGTATATAGGATCCTTTGTATCCCTTTTGTTGGAGATAAGGTGGATTATGACACAACATTGTTACTTGGACTACAAGCGGTTAGACATGTACTTAGGGATCCAGACATTTTGACCCGTTCCATTAGTTGGGACGTGATGATGAGCAGATACAGCGAGGAGTTTCCGCTGGCGTGTGTTCTAGCAGGATTTATCGGCTATTTTTTGATGCCAGATAGAGGACAATAGGGTTTCCAATGTGGATGGGGCAAAATGTTGAAGAGATTGATGGAGACCCCTCAGAGGCTTGGCTGGGGTTCTTGTATATTGGCCCACATGTATCATGCGATGCATGCGATTGTATATAGGGATGGCAGGAGAATGGCTGTAGGTGTATTTATTTTAAAGGTTTGGTCTTAGGAGCACCTCCCAGTTTGTTGGCCTATAGTAGATGATAGTAGAGAGCTTGGGCAACTGATTATATATAGGTATATCGGTTATGTCACACAACCCCATCTGGGCAAGACCGATTTTTGGCAGTGACAACTTGATGACTTTATAGTCGTAGTATGGAGACCATACAGGGGCTTGGAGCCATGGGATGACTGGCGATTGGTACGTAGGGACCTTTTTGTTACTCGCCCTCTTATTGGCAGATCGCAGACGATAGTGGAGCGGTTTGTAGTATCATGGGTGATGAGGCACTATGGCCGGCCTCAAGGGGTATCATAGGAGTATACAGCATATGCCCGATATGCTGATGAGGAGAGGCGTGGATGGTCACCGAGGTTATCCTATGCCTTGGCCATGCAGGAGCTGACTGGTCTACAATGACTGAGATGGGACTACCTGGATGATATTGTGGATGCGGGGGTATTGCCCCAGTATAGAGATTTTTTTCAGTAGCATCCATTCCCTCGATTCATAGATCCAACCGAGCAGGTGCCTCACATTGAGGAGATTGAGGATGATGCCCCTACACTAGGATAGGGACAGGGCTAGGGACAGAGACAGGGATGAGGACAGAGAGCCGAGGCTCAAACGTAGGCAGGTGGCGATCCTGGTGCTAGTAGTAGCAGGGTTCTAGCTAGGGTTGGACAACAAAGGGGTGAGGGAGGATCCCTAGGGCATGTAGGAGTGAGATTGGGCGGAGCTAAGGAGGAGCGAGTAGCTCTGAGACATGTTCAACAGCGGTGTGAGGAGAAGGGTGGAGTTGGAGGTGGAGATGGGGGTGGAGAGCCTGCGAGAGAGTAGGGGATTGATGCAAGATGGTCGATGAGAGCACATCTTGCAGAGCTATAGTCACAGTTGACAGTGGCTCAGACTCAGCTGGCGGAGCAAGACCGACAACTTGTAGATCTTAGGGTTGAGCGCGATCGCTAGATCTTAGAGATGAGAGAAGAGATGAGAGTAGAGATAGAGGCCTTGCGACAAGAGGTCCTTCTCCAAACTAGTAGGGCTGCCTACTATGTTGCAACATATAGCGTCGCAGTTCCAGTTGCGCAGCAGGTCATTCCCTACTCGCAATATATGGCACGGTCAGAGGGAGCTCGAGCACCTTGTCAGGATCTTGGTCATCAATCTCCTCCTCCTCCACTAGACAATGAGGGAGAGGCCGAGAGCTAGATATTCTTTTTGTAGGTCAAATTTTTTTGTAGACACACCCATTTTTTTGCAGCCTATACGAATCTTGCTCCGATGGGAGTTTGTATATGTCATTCGACATCATTTTGTACTCTTAGACTTTATATATATATATATATATATATATGAGATCCAATTTGACTTCATTGTACTTGTGTTGATTCGTTTATGAGATGTCTTTTATATGCTTTATTGTATGCATATGTATTTCTTTTCAGTATGTAATACAAATGATTATGGATGTCTTTTTTTTTTTCTTTTCATATGCAAATAGATGAATGTGTAATGAGTAATATGAGATGCAATTTTTCATTTTCTATGCAATAAGATGAATGCAGATGAGTGAATAATGAAATGTATGAATATATATATAAAATGTTTATGTATGCAGCTAAACATCTCAAAACACAAGTACTCAATCAAAAAAAATGATGAAAAATAGACCACTTAGTGTAAGAAATGATGATGCTTTCAGCTCTCATTCAGAAGATAAAGAGATTATTACCATACCGAAATCACTCTAAATTCACAAAAAATGCAGAATGATATGCAAAATGCAACCTAAACCTAGCCACTGGATTTAAAATGCTTAAGATTCATCACCGAGCATAACGAACACAACAGGCAGGTTAGAGTTCCTTTCTTTTTCAATGTGCAATATTTATTATCTTGTCCAAAATGACCCTTTTTTTGTTCATATCCTTGGACAAATTTCGCAGGGAACCGAAGTGCATCATAATGAAATTCCCTCAAAACAAACAAAGAAATGATGTGGACCTCCTTGTAGCATACAAATAAGTGGAGTCGATGTATGTGAGGCGATTTCACCTTGATGTGAAGGATCTTATCACAGACACCCAGCTAATTTAGATGTTTCCAAATCATTGGGATCATTCCTACAAGCAGAAAACAAAAAAATTATTATGCCCCCAATCCTTGCTCTTCTTAGTCACAATAGACTTCCTCGATTTACTCAGAGGGATAATAATCAAAAACCAATATAAAAGACAACATACAAAGAAAATTTTCATTCATAGTTCAAACTGTTTAGTGATTGTTTTTCGTTATGTTGTTTTGCTTGTTTACTCAGTGATAAAACTCTTTGGTAGTTAGGAGATAGGTGACTGACTCGGAGTGGATGATCATGCTTCACTGATGGAAAGATGACTTGGTTGACACTGCTTAGGATATGTGATGTGCTCAGTCGATTAACCTAAGACTAGGACATTGATTAGTTTCAAGTCATGAAGGTTCCAACAAACCAGGATGTCACAAAAGTGACTAAAATATATGTACAAGTGAAAGCAAAGATGCATGAAAGTGGCAAATGCCAATGTTGCCTTGATAGATGGAGCACTTGAGTACAAGAGGCACCTGTTTGCCAGGTTTTCACCTGCTTGGCAGAGATTCAATCTTTTTTTTTTTACCCAGGTGCCTGTTTACCAGGTTTTCACCAGGGCATTTTCTCTCTTTATATTTTTTTCTTTCTCTTTTTCTATTTTTTTTTTTCATTTTTAAATTTTTAAAATTTTTTTTCAAGACTTTTTTCAATTTTTAGGATTTCTTCAGGACTTTTTTCAGCTATACATGTTGATGGCACAGAGAATGCTAAGCAAAGAATTTATTCAAGTGGATGGTGTTAATCGGTTCACGGAGCTATTCTCCTTTCAAATTTGAGAGTTGATAGGTACTAGAGCCAAATATAGCAGTAATGATGTAAGGACCCAGCCAATTGGGTTCAAACTTCCCTTTGTTGTCTCGAAACTACTGATTTTTAGGATTTTCTCTCAGAACTAGGTCACTAACTTGAAATTCTGTTTGTCTAACTTTCTTGTTATATCCTCTGGACATTCTCTTCTAATACACTCTAAGATGATCAAATGCCTCTTGCCGGCGCTCATCCAACAATTCGAGTTCTTGCAATCTAGATATTCTATGATCTTCATCAGTAACAAGACCTTGCAAGGAAACTCTTAGAGATGGTATTTCTACTTCAATAGGTAGTATTGCTTCAGACCCATACACCAAAGAAAAAGGTGTAGCCCCAGTAGGTGTTTTGATACTTTTTCTGTAAGCCCATAGTGCAGGGTTGAGCTGCAGATGCTAATCCTTCCAAAATTTGTTCACTGTTCTGTGCAAGATAGTTAGTAGGTTTTTGTTAGATGCCTCAGCTTGTCCATTACCTTGAGGGTAATATACTGATGACCAGTATTGTTTTATTTTGAATTTCTCACAGAGCTCATCCAGATCTTTATTCTTGAACTGTCCTCCATTATCAATCACGATGGAAGAAGGTATCCCATACCTACAGATGATATAGTTTAGGATGAACAAGGCGACTTGTTTACCAGTTGCTTTGATGAGCGGAACCACTTCTACACACTTAGTGAAATACTCAGTGACAGTTATGATGAATTTGTGTCCATTAGATAATGCTGGATATATCTGACCAATGAGATCAAAGGCCCATTGCTGAAAAGCCCAATGTGTAGTGAAGGGTATAAGATCCCTTACTGGAGCATGTATGAGATTTCCATGTAGCTGACATTTTTCACAGGTCTTAGCAAATTTAATAGCATCTTTCTCCATGTCTGACTAGTAGTAGCTAGTCCGTAATAGTTTTCAGGCTAAAGTAAGACCATTTGAATGAGATCCATAAATACCTTCATGAACTTCTGATAATGTACGTTTAGATTCTTTAGTTTCTAGACACCTAAGCAATGTACCATCCAAACCTCATCTAAACAGATCATTAGCAATGATAACATACCATGATGCATTTCGAGTTAGGTTTCTTTTCTCATTACGAGTAAGGTTTTTCAGGTATAATTTGGTGTTGTAGATAAGAGTAGATGTGGCTATATCGGGATGAGTCATGTCCAATAATAGCACAGACTATTTGGGTCTTAGGAGAATCATAGGCCAGGTAATGTAACTCTTCCACTAGGAATTCAAAGCAAAAATTGGACTCGTGTAACTCAGGTATAGATGCCAAGGTGGCCATAGCATCTGCTGCTCTATTTGCGAATCTAGGAATCTGTTGGAATGATATAAAAGAAAAATACTTCTTAAGATCATCAACCATTCTCTTATAAGGCATCGGTTTGTCATCTCAAGTCTGATATGTATCATTGATTTGATTTATGATCAGTTGAGAATCTCCATAAATGTGTAATTCCACAACCTTCCATTCAGTAGCTAGCTTGATCCGGTTCACCAGAGCCTCATATTCTGCAATATTATTGGTGCAAGGGAATAGAATCTTATAAGACTTTGGGATTGAATACTTCTGAGGATTAATAAACAATATTCCAGCACCAGAACCATTTTGAGTAAAAGACCCATCGAAGAACATCTTCTAGGGTTGTTGAGTAAGATGCATTATTGATTCATTTGGAAACTCTATATGCAGCAGTTGAGTGTCCTCAAGCGGAGCTTCAACAAGTTGATCAGCAATTACCTATCTTTTTATGGATTTGTGTTCCACATATTCAATGTCAAACTCTGTAAGGATCATGACCCATTTTTCCAATCTTCCTGTTAGTGTTGCTTTGTTGAGTAGATATTTGAGCGGATCAATTTTAGCCACCAGCTTGACTGAATGTGCCAACATGTAGTGTCTCAATTTTTTTGATGCAAAGACTAATGTCAAGCATGCTTTTTCTATTATAGTGTAGTTCATTTCATAAGACACCAATGTCCTACTGATGTAATAAATAACTCGTTCCATTTTGTTGTCATCTTGTTGTGCCAGAAGTGCCCCTAGTGATGAATCAATTACTGATATGTATAAGATCAATGGTTTACCCTGAATCGGTGGCATCAATATTGGTGGATTAGATAGGTACTCTTTGATTTGCTGAAGGTGTTTTTCACATTCCTGATCCCAATTGTATATTATTCCTTTCCTCAATACTTTTGTGAAAGGTTGAGCTTTGTCTGCTAGCTGAGAAATGAAGCGTCTGATGGATTGGAGATGTCCTTGTAGAATTCTCATTTGACTGATGTTCTTCGGAGGTGGCATTTCCATTATGGTTTGGAACTTCTCAGGATCAACCTCAATTCTCTTCTTTGAAATGATATAGCCAAGTAGTTTACCAGATGTTACTCTGAATGCACATTTCTTTGGTTTTAACCGGAGTTTAAACTTTTCCATTCTGTCTAGTATAGGACCTAGCTCTTGAATATGTGTTGATCCCTTCATAGTCTTCACTAAGGTTTCATCAACATAATCTTCCATATTAATATGCATCATGCCATGAAAGATAGTTGTAACTTCTCTTTGATAGGTCACCCTTGCGTTCTTTAGCCAAAATGGCATGACATTCCAGCAAAAGGTTCCCCATGCATAGGTGAAAGTTGTCTTTTCTTGATCTTCGGGAGCTATTTTGATTTGATTATATCTGGAGAATCCGTCCATTAGTGAGTACATCTCATACCCAGTAGTCATGTCGACTATCATATCAATATTTGGTAATGGAAAGTCATCCTTCGGACAAGCTTTATTAAGATCTTTGAAGTCAGTGCAAACTTTGATAGATTTGTCTGCCTTTGACATAGGTACTATGTTTGAAATCCATTCAGCATAATCTATAGCTTTAATGAATCCAACTTTTAATAGTTTTTCTAGCTCAGCCTTGACCAGCAGTACCACATGTGGATGCATCTTACAGAGTTTTTGCTTAACTGGTTTTACTCTTGGTGTGATAGAAAGATGGTGCATGATGAGATCAGGATCCAGGCCTGGCATATTAGAGTACGTCCATGCAAAGTTTATTTTCTTTTCTGAGAATAGATGAGTGAAATCTGTCAATTCTTTTGCTGATAGTGATTGAGCTACATGAATGATGTGTGGTGTCTCTTGACTCCCAATGTTCACTGACTAAGTTGGCTCGATCAATATGGAGGACCTTTCCTGGAAATGACTTGGTAGTACATCAAGTATCTCACCTTCAGGCGCCTCAGAGAGGTTTTCACCTTTAGGTACATCGTTTATTTTCTCTTTTTTAGATTCTAACACTGCCACAATGTGGTTTTCGCCATCAGATCTTTTATTTTTGTTTTTCTTGTTTTTGTGACTAAGATACTTGATATCCGCTTCAGTTATGTTTTCACTCTGTTCGCTAGTGGAAGAGTACATGGGTTCAACTACATTGAGATAATAGGCTAACGTATAGTCATTAGCAAAAGTAGGTATATTCATGGGTTGGTTCTGTAAAGTACAGTCAATTAGTTCTGGATGTAGTAAGGATAAATGTTGGACAAGTTGGAGAGTGTTCACGGTATTGTCATCACAACTGCAGATCGAAAAGTCAAGTTCCAGAAGGATACCTTGCATAAGTGTCTCGAGACCAGGAAGAGTCAGAACATGATTATTAAAGTTTACATTAATATTTAATTGACCTAATCCAATAGACATACTGGTAGCGTCATTCCCTATGCCAGACTGGACGTCATATCATGGTTTGACAGTGATAAGATCAGTAGACAGATTTTCATTGTTTGTATCAAATGATTCAGAATTTGAGACTAAGTAGATATTGTCTTGAATACGACTATCATTAGAGTCATTGGATGAAGTTTCCGAGTCTTCTTCAAGTGATTTAGTAAGTGTATGTATGGTATCAACACCAACATTGTTAATGTTGCAAGTTCCTTCATGTTGTGGTTCATTTGTCAATTGTGTCTGACACACCTGTTGACATGATCTTGTTGTTTCTGTGATTTGTTGTTGTCTACTCCATTCAGCTTCCTCTGGTCTGATAACTAGTTCTTGTTCTGTAGCTTCTAACTCTTCTTGTGTAGTGATATACCTGATTTTTTCTATTTTAGCATAGGGGTACATAGATGAAAAGCTTTTTGGTACTCTTCCTTCCTTCAGTACTTGTTCATAATTTGCCTGTCTCTTTTGTCTAATTTCCTGTATTTCCTTCTCTAGTTTTATGCACATCAGCTCTTGAATATCATCTATGACACCGCTAGACTCTTCTGGAGTTTCTGTACTAGATGTATCTAAGAGGTGGTCAGGACCCCATTCATACTAGTTTGAGTCGGTCTCTGAATCGTCTACTTGCTACCTGTTAGTATATGTGATTGGAACTTTTAGCGGTGCAAACAATTCTCTGATTCTTACTACTTCATCTCTTATATCCTCAGGGACATCAACTTCTTGTATTATTGTAGCTGACACCATCAAAGCTTGAGCACTGACTATTTCTTCTTTCTTGATTGTTGATTCCTCTTTCTCTTTTCCACACTCTGCTTTTGTTTGTTGAGCGTCTGCTTCCTGTAATATTGAAGGCGATATCCTTTTCTGCCACTTAGACTTAGAAACATGTTTTTGACCTGATGTCTTTTTCAGATTGTACCCCAGTCCAACCTTATCATTTGTGGACTTTGTTTGCAGCTGAATTGGTTCAATAACACCCTCTTGATGTTTATCCAGGGGACCAGTACATGAATATCCCATGCGTTGAATCATCTTGTAGCCAGGACCATATTGGTTAGAGGAAATCTCACAATGTCGTACATCCTCATTTTGACTATCTTCCTTAAAGAGCCAGTTAAGAACAACATCTTCTTCCATTTCATCTTTTAGGGAGGTAGAGGACTGTACAAAGAGACCATCATATATGGTATTCGAAGCTGAAGTTTGTGTTCTCATAGCCCCTAATGGTTTGCCCAACTATTTTGGTGATGGAGGGAGAGAAACTAATGAAAGTACCAGTTCTATCTTGTAGCCATCCATGCCGGTATTTGTAATATTCAATTTCTTTTCTAAGTCTTTCATCAGTGTTTCTAGATCTTCATTTGTAGAGTTTTCCCTATTATGATGCACAAAAGTATCTACACCTTTTGTTAATGCATTACAGATGAGATTCGTATCAACAAGAATACTGACTTCTGTTCCATTATAAAGAAACTTTAAGCATTGATGGTATGTTAATGGAACTGCCTTCATTTAATGAATCCACGACCTGCCCAGTAAGATATTGTATGACAAAGGAATATCAAGTACCTGGAAAAGGACATCTCTTTCTATAGGTCCCACTCTGATAGGTAATGATATCAGACCTTTAGAGGTCCTTTCTTCTTCATCATAGGCTTTTATTGTTATTTTCTTGTTGGGATCAATGACATTTTCAGAGAATCCTAGTTGTGTAAGTAGACTATAAGTACATATATTCAACCCCGCACCTCCATCTATCAAAACACATTTGACTTTGTGTTTATGGATCATGGCTTGCATATGCAATGTTTGGTTATGTGGATGATTTAGTGAGTTGTCATCTTCTTTAGAGAAGGTCAGATAGTGAGGTGAAGTCACATGACCCACCATAGACTGAAACCAATCAATGTCTAAATCTTTTGGAACGTTATTGGTGAGCAATGCTTTGTCTAGGATATCTTTGTGAGCAGATGAGAGTTTTAGCAATTCCAAAAATTGAGATTTGAGCATTTCTCCTCTTCAACTATTCAACAACGCTATATCCAGAAGATGATGATGAAGTCAACCTTTTAAATTTATCCAAGGTTGATTCTTTTTGTTTGTTTGATTGGGTTGGTGGGTTCGATGTTGCTTGAGATGGGTTGGAAGAACTAGCTCCTTGGAGAGTGACTTTCTTCTGAGAACGGGTCAGAGCTCTTGCATATCGTGATTCATTCGGTTTATCTTGGACTATAATCACATTGCAATATTCTGATTGGGAAGGCTCAATCATGTTAATGATGTTGTCATTGCTGGTATAAGTATAATTTACTTTGGCACCTCTGTTGGTGTAAATAAATATTCATTTTGAATATTATTACACTTACTTAAGTTAACTTAGGATAATGCATCTCTTCGTAGTTTGGATTTGAGACACTTAGGGAAGTGTGCACATAGGGATAGAGCTTGTAGGAGAAATTCCACCTTTTGTGGTCTTATTTTGTTGTTACACTCCACATTCGGTGGGTCATCCACCTCTTGTGGAATATTATATTATTTCTCCTACCTATCCCTAGTATTTCTTACCTACCCTTGTTTCTCATTGAGCCACATGTCATATTTGTGTGCACATACATCCATATGGCCTTGCCTATATAAGTAGGCCTATATTCATTGTATTGGTGAATCCAATTGATCATTTGCATATTGATGAGAATACAGTTTTGTTCTTGTCATTCTATTTTGTTCTCTCTTATTTGTGCTTTCCATTGCCTCTTGATCTTGGCAAAATCCTACATGGTATCAGAGCCATTAGAGTGCCATTGGTTTGCCAATTGAGAGAATTTTGGGGTTTGCATTTTGGAGCTTTCTATTGCAGGTTATTATTGGAGCTTGTTGGGTCAGATCTGAGGTCACCATTGGATTGAGGAGGTTCAAGAAAGTAAGAATCGCCTTTTATTTCGTCCAAATCCAACATCTAAGGCCAAATCTAGAGCCGTTTGAAGGTGGAGGGTGGTGACTTGTCCCGACAGCAATCTGCAATTTTGGAGCATTTTTGGTCAAATCCGTCATCACCCCTCCCCGCATGGGGGGGGATAAATTGTTTTTTTAAATTTTTTTGTAAGTTTTTTTTAAACATAAAACTTTTTCAATAAGTTTTTTTTAATAATAAAAAAAATAAAGTTTTTTATAAAGTTTTTTTTCTTTAATAAATTTATTAAAGTTTTTTTGATTTCATTTTTTTTCAAAAAAAATGGCTATCGCCTTTTTCTTTATTTTTTAGTAAAGTTTTTTTTTGCATGGCATAATAATTGTTTTTATTTAGATTTTTAAAATCTTTTAAAAATACAAACATCATTTAATAAGTCAAATTGGGAACACTTTTTTTTCTTGTCACTTCACACCTGTCTTGCAGTGCTTCCAACTGGTAGTCAAGGGGGGGTTGATTTGCTCCTTTATATCTCTTGGCCACATCCCAATCAGAGGCATCTTTTTCTACAGTAATCTACAGGGCTTCTTGGTGGCATCATCTTCATGTTTCCAGATTTGCACTATCATGTTGTATGCTCTTGTATGAGCAATGTTGTATTCGCACTATCATAAAGTGCCACACCTCTTTGTATCTTGTCATTGTTGACATATTTGATGTAATCCTCGTGTATACATAGATTAGGAATATCTTGTGAGACTTGGTGCATGGCTCCAGCTGAGACTTAGATTGTACATATTTGTGCATGGCTTCCATGAGACTTGGATTGTACTGGTATTTCTGCTATTTCTGAGTATCCAGATGATGCTCACAGTAGGTTGTCTCCATGCCTGATCTTCTTTTTGTTGCAGCGAGTGATTCATCATCATCGACTTGGTACCTGGTTTTGTCACACTTTGACATTATTGGTGCAGCATTGGCTCTATTTCTTCCTTATGGGGAGGTATTTTGGTCATCATCATTGGACCATCTTTGTAGGAGATTCAACATTGAGGGGGGGCTTCATGGTCTCTTCTTCTCTCTTATGGGGGGGGACATAGTTTGTTCTTCTCATTCATCATTGAGAGCATTGTGTGCTTTCATCATCTCTCTTTTGGGGGAGGGTTTTTTCCCATTGGGTTTTTCTCTCTTTCCCCGCTTTATGGGAGATTGCATTTGCATTTGTACATGGGTACCTAACATGGCCTCGTAGCCGGGACCCATCTTGCATTGCTTAGTTGCATTGTTGACTTGAGTCTTCATTCCCCTAAGTTGCACTTAAGGGGGGGTGTTGGTGTAAATAAATATTCATTTTGAATATTATTACACTTACTTAAGTTAACTTAGGATAATGCATCTCTTCGTAGTTTGGATTTGAGACACTTAGGGAAGTGTGCACATAGGGATAGAGCTTGTAGGAGAAATTCCACCTTTTGTGGTCTTATTTTGTTGTTACACTCCACATTCGGTGGGTCATCCACCTCTTGTGGAATATTATATTATTTCTCCTACCTACCCCTAGTATTTCTTACCTACCCTTGTTTCTCATTGAGCCACATGTCATATTTGTGTGCTCATACATCCATATGGCCTTGCCTATATAAGCAAGCCTATATTCATTGTATTGGTGAATCCAGTTGATCATTTGCATATTGATGAGAATATAGTTTGTTCTTGTCATTTTATTGTCTCTCTTATTTGTGCTTTCCATTGCCTCTTGATCTTGGCAAAATCCTACATTTTTTTATTTTTTATTTTTTATTTTTTTATTTTATTTTTTTATTTTTTTTGATCTTGGCAAAATCCTACAACCTCCTTTGGTCTTTGAGGAATCACCTTGTTTGTAAATAGGTAAAGGGTCCTTAAATGCTTTATGATCAGCATTGGTCGGATGATTCCCAACAACAACTTTACCAACATCTATGAGATCTTGAATATCATGTTTTAGCTTCATGCAATTGTTTATATTATGACCTTTATTCCGATGGAAGTCACAGTATTCATTTTCTTTCCACCATCTTGGTTTGACTTTTGGATCATATGGTCTGGAGTTTTCTGGTAGCATTATCAAGTTGTTTGCCAACAGAGTTTTGAAAGCGGATTCATAGAGAGGAGTAAAATCACACTTAGGTTTGGAAAGCCAAGGCTTTTCTTTGAACCATTCTTTTGTTTTCTTTGGTGGATTTTGTAGCGTAGAAATTAGGAATCATCAAAGACAAGTAGATCAATCAAAACACAAGACATGATAGCTCAATCAAAAGAACACTCATTGAAATGAACCTAATCCTAAGCACATTCAATAGAGGTATGAAAACAAAGCATCTAAAAGAAAATATCATGCAAACCATATAACAATTCGGATGCTTCTTCCATGTGGCTCCATTGTTGTTCTTTCCTCTTCAATGGGTTTGTGGATCTGACCTACAAGTGCTCACACAATTGAAAGCAAAAAGTTCAAGAGTACTAGAAACGAAAGTTCGGTAGTTTGATAGAAATTCGGACCAGGTTTGATTGAAAATCATCCAATTTATAGAAGAATTGGACAAATGAGCAAATTAGCATGAAAGAGATTTGAGTAGAAATTCAAATCAATAATAGCAAAGTTATGACATGTTGCTATGCAAAGGGGCTTATGACAATTCATGACAAATTTCTATGTCAAGAATTTATGACATTTTATGACATTTTATGACAAATCCTATGACACATTTCTATGTCAAGAATTTTATGACAATTTATGACAAATTCTATGACAAATTTCTATGTCATTGCCATAAATTTAGGAAAGAAATAGGAGAAAATTGAATTTAAGAATTAAGAAATTAGGAAATTAGAGAATAATGAAAATAGGAAATTAGAAATTAATGAATTAATCAATAATTTTTCATTTATTAATTAATTCACTCACAAAGAGGAATAATTAGCCAATTAAATGAATATTTAATTGTAATAAGAAAACTTAGGATTAATAAATAATTTAGTAATCCTAAAGGAAGAAATGACACATTAGGTTAAATGATTAAATCATAAAACCCTAGAAGGCGAATTAGAAATGCAAGGATGACAATTAGGTCTATAATTGACTTGATCATGATTTGATTTGATAAATGACCAATGCGACAAAATGATTTGATTGATAGATGCGCCAATTGACGAGGAACAATGACAAATTGATCCAAATTGACATAATTGAGACAGATAACAATCGATGACAAATCGGTTGAAAAATGACAAAATTGACAAAATAGATTGCAAGATGACAAGATTAGACATGACCACGATCGATGACAAATCGATCGCAAGATGACAAGATTGAAGGATTGATGATAAATCGACAAGATTGATAAACCGATCGCCAAATGATAAGATTGAAAATAGGACAAAACCCTAATTAGGATTGACGATGTCCAAAATGATGACAAATAAGCATGCTCATTGATGCAATAAGATAAAATCGATCAAAATCATGACTGGATAATGTTGTCGACAAGACCAAATTCGAGGACGAGATGATTGAAGAATGTAGAAGAATGACTCGATGCTCGCAAATGATAAAGACCAAGTGCGTAACATAGGAGAAATGTTAATGCGTCGCAAAAACCTAAAATGAGGCAATGCACAAATGTTAAAGTATGACTTCGCAAGCGTTGACCATTTTTGGGTGTCTACAGATTTTCTACTGTAGCCTCAACAACTTTAATTGCTTGTGTACCACTAGCCAAGTTGAATATTGTGGGCTTTGAGTTAGCTTTAATAGTATCTACTACTCCATCGTTAACAACATTCTTGTTGTTGTCTTTGCCAAATTTCCAATACTTGTTCTTCTGTTTAGAGCTAGATCCTGGTTGTGTTTCTTTCCAAGGTGAGATATATCCCTTCTTTATGAGAACATCTTCTATTCAAATGGCATTATCTACCATTTTGTATACTATACTTCAGTTTGGGGATCAAGTTATTGACAAATATATCCATTTTCTCAGAGTCTGGGATAGGTCGAGAATACCTAGAGAACATCTTTCTCCACCGTTGGAGGAAAGTAAGAAGAGGCTCCCCTGTTTTCTGTTTAGTATTGCAAAGCTCGATCATAGTCATAGGGTGTCAAATGTTGTATGCGTATTGTTGTAAAAATAGTTGGATTAGTTTTTCAAATGTTTTTATTCCTTTGGGTAGACTTGAGAACCATTCCATTGCTTGACCCCCTAAACTCTTTGGGAAAAGGCGCATGAGGTACATTTGATCATGCATGAACTCCATACAGGCGGTACAAAACTCTATGACATGATCTTGAGGATCCGAGGTACCATCATATTTGTCAAATTTTGGGATCTCAACTCGTGAAGGAAATGGAGGCATGTATAGATTTTTGTCAAATGGAAAGGGACATATTTTTTCTAGAGAATATTGTTTTGGGGACTTATCCTTATTCTTTAGTTCTGTGACGTCCATTTGTAAGGCTTGTAATTGTTTGTGTACCATGAGTATAGGTGATTCTTCCTTTTTAGTAATGAGTGTCTGAACATCATATCCAGTAGGAAGTTTGGCACCTTGTTTTGCTAGTTTTAAGAAATAGTCTTCCTTCTCTCGAGCCAGGATAGCTTTCATCATTTTTCTAAAGTCTTTGTCCTTTTGATAGTCAAGAATATCTTTTTTTGGAGGTTCTATGTCTTCTTCAACTTCACTTGATGAGGAATCATTGTTAGTTTCATGAGCATTATAGTTGTCTTTGTCATTGTATTCTGTGTCATGTATAGTGGGAGATTTAGGTTCATCAAAAAATGGTACTCCTGATGATGATGTTTTATCAGTCAAAGGGTCCTCTTTGTAAAATGGATTATCATTGTATGAAAAGGGTAGTCCTTTTCCTTTGGCTTCTTTCTTGTGAGAACTCCTGGTTTGAATAGACATTTTTATGGATTAGTGTGACCTAAAGTTGTTTGTGATGCAGAGGTCAAGATCAATTTCAGAGCTAGTTTTCTTCGGTATTGTTTGAGAGAAAAAACTGAGATTTTAGTCTGGTTTCAAGAAAGAGCTATCCTGTATAAGACATCTATCTAAGTTGATTCTAAGAGTAGTGTAAGATTCAGTCTGGTTTAAGGAATGATCTATCATGTGTAAGACATTATCTAAGTGACTTAGGTTTGATAGGTAGTTGATTGAACTAGCTGAAAGATGATCGACCAAATCATGCAACACAAATGGTAGAGGTACAATGTCTTGATCTGTTTATGCTTAGGATGATGATAACCAATATTATGTTCACTGTAGACTATTTTTAGGCAAGTTTGACTGTTCTGTTCTGACAAAACCAAAGACTCGTATGACAGGATTTTCTGAACCGGACGACAATTTAGCAGCCACCGAATGACAATAGTTCTGTTTCGTATGAGTTGTTGCCTCATACCATACGACATATGGGTATGTGCAGGATGACAAAAGACTTAGGGCAGTTATGTTTTGTATGACAGAAGATTTAGCTCTAGACGACAGACTTTTGGGTTTCGTACGACATAGGATACAGTGCAGGATGACAAATGACAAAACTCATATGACACAGGATGTGATGTAGGATGATAAATAATCAGTTTTGTATGACTGTTCATAGGGTAGAGACTAAAATTCTGAGTTTTTAGATTGCTGAGTATGACAACTGAGTATGACCAATTCTGAGATGGACTGATTTTTGACTAGGATATACTAGTTTTGAACATAATTTTGACTTAGGATGGACTAGTTCTGACACGGACAGAGTTTCGAATTAGGATGGACTAGTTATGACACAGACAAAGTTTTGACCTAGGATGGACTAGTTCTAACATAGATAGAGTTTCAACTTAGGACGGATTAGTTCTAACACGGACATAGTTTTGACTTAGGATGGACTAGTTCTGACACGGATAGAGTTTCTAATCACTGAGTTGTTTCTTGTCTTCTCCAATTTTGGTATTTCAGTTTTTTTTGTTTCAGGGATGAAAACATAGAAGACACGTAGTATAAATAGTAACTCCAATCACAACATGCAAACCCAAAGAATTTGGTGAGAGAAGAAAACCTTTGCTTGTAGACTCAGGTACACACCCAATAGCTAATCAGAATATGACCACTGAGTCTCAAACAATGGATTCTCAATGCCGTATTATCCGACTCCAAATGCTAATGGGGGCACGAAATGACAAGTATCTTGGGAGAGTTACTATCTCTCTTGCACAAAGATTATCCCCCCTTTTAGAGGTGAATCGGGTAGCTTCTAATTTTAATTGGAACTAGTAAGGGATCCATTTGGTGCATCGAGGTATAAACTCAATTAAGAGGTCTCCTGGCCTTGAAAACCAAGGTAATATACCCGAAGGTATAGAGGAGAGCTATTCCCGAGCACTGCCGTTGACTTGATTTTCATTAAATCACGTTTATTTTATAATGGGTTGGAGTACTTGGCATTTAGTTGTTCCCACTTAGGTCGTTCCCCTCACACTGACTGTAACAACTTTAAGAGTTTTTCAACCCCTTAGGAGGGCAGGCCTTCTAAAGATGTACAAATCTCAAATAAAGAAAAAGCCTCAAGGGTCTGGATTTCTGATTGTCTAGAAAAAGACAAGAGCATACTCTCCTACCTCTCAGAATTTTCTAAAAAAATGAAAGACATATTTGTTCTTTAACCAGATAGCAATTTAGGTGCCTAAAAAATGAATTGAAAGAATACACGATGTTTGGTCGATTTTCCTTAGGCAACCTGCAAAGACAACGAATCGGTAGTCATATTGTCTTTGTGTGACAAGCATATTCTTTGGCAAGCGTTCTGCAAAAATTGATTAGGCTATGAAAAATTCTAAGATAGATAGATAAACGACCAAGGTCAGTCGTCAGAAAAATCAATTTGAACATAAAACCAAAATCATGAAATTTGCTTCTTTTGTCTTTTTAACCAAAAAAATACAGAATCATACAACAATATGTAAACTCATACAATACAGGATTCCAGCTCATATGAGACAAGATTCTAGTTCGTATGACACCTACAGTTTATCATTTTAGCCTGTGGGAAATGTCATACAAGATGTATGGACGAATCTGAAAAATCTGAAATCTAGAAAATAACAAAGAAAAAAAGCAGTCAATCTTGGAGGCCAAAAAATGTAGTCTTCTACCCCACGGTGGGTGCTAGAGATGTGTGTGTGAAAAAGTGGTCTGTAGCTGTAAGCACAACACTTCAATTAAGTCATTACATGTATGGTTAGTAAATAAATAATCAATAAATAATAAACCATAACAAAGCGACTAATTGCCTTCTAAAAGATGCGAGTATAAGATTACTCTCAAATTTTTTATAAGCAATACCAGTGACTAGACTACACCAAGACAAAGGATTTAATCTATATGATATTAACTATATAGATGCAAAATGGATGAATAATTCAAGAAATAATGAATTCAAGCAATATGGATTCAAGCAATAATGAATAAACTAAATATGGATGCAAATAATCTAAGAAAGCACAATGATCTTCAATGACTCCAGAGCAAAATTAGCATGATAATAATCTCCAAGTGTGTTCTCAAAAATATCTAGGGTGAATTGGAATGAGAGCTGAAGGCTGAATTTATAGAGAATTACAAGAGAGATGATGAAAAAAAGCTCAATTGAGGATTAATTGAAATAATTGAGAAATCAGGTTTAGTTAACCTTGAGATAGATTCCAATTATAGTTTAATTGAAATGCATTTAGATAAGAAGTTCAAGTTGCATTAGAAATAAAATAAAATAAATTCCATGCATTTGTGATAAAAATAGATAATTGTTTTATTTATTCAAAAAAAAGTCTTTTCAATTCTGAAAAGCTTTGAATTCTAATTTTAGAGAATAATTCAATAATTCAATTTAATTGCTTTTCTGATTTCAAGTTCTAAATTTAGAAAAAGAAATAATATCTCAAGTTTGATTTCTCTCTCAATTCAATTCTTTTTGTTTAATTTTCAATTCAACTCTTGCTTTGTAATTAATTCCTTTTGCATGATTAAATGACAAATTTATTAATTAATTAAATATGCAAGGATAATTAATAAATTAAAATAGGATAATTGATCTAAATGATATTCTTGGAAATGATTCAATTAATTAAATAAATATTTAATTAATATTGAGTAATTGATTTGCCATGTGATATTTGATGATTAAAGAATTAATAATGTGCCCAAGGTTGATTTAATTGCCTTTGGTTAGGACCTTGGCGACGTTGTCGAGATTATGGGCCCATGGTTTAGATGACCATTTTTATTGTATTACAGTAATTAGTCTAATGATGTGAGAGAAAAGGAGTGTTTGAGTAAGAATCACCTTTAGATGGATGATAGAGTTTATGTCTTGCAAAGTACTCCTTAATTTTTTAACATTGTGGAGATCATCCATAGGTGAATGATGAGAATGTCCTAGACCTTTAGTACTAGCTTGTGTAGGAAGGTTTATAGGGACTTTGATTCCTTGTTCAAATTTTCCAAATCCTTGTCCTGTATAACTTTATTTTGATATTATGTTATAGCCACTCCTATAAGAAACTTTTAATTGAGGAGTATTCTAATGAATTTCTTTAAAATTTGTAGTGTAAGTGCATCTAGAGGGAACAAAGGGAGAAGTAGATGAACAAGGAATATCCTTTGTATGAAATTTCTCCTTTCTATCATCATGCATATCCTCTTTGATAGGTTGGGAAGGACAATCCTTATCATCTAAGGCCTCATCTTTACTTAATGTTATGTGGAGAGATAATCATGAATAAAATGCATAACATCATCTTCTCTATGAATTTTTTGATGGTTAAGATAAGATCTAGGAGAATAAGGGGGATCTAGAGAAATTGAAACACAAATATTTTGACCTTGCCCCCCTTGCACTAGGGTATGTGTATGAGAAGAAGATGGTGTCATGTTTCTCTTCAATTCTTTCTCTCCATTAGAGAGATCATTGATAGGAGTATTGGTTTTTTTCTTCATTCATATGAGATACCCTAGGAGAGGTACAAGTGTTAGGTTTTTTATTAGCACCTCTACGATTATGCTCTAAAAAAACTTTTATGTGATCTACATATGTAATGCATTTTAAAAAAAATATCATCATAAAACAACATCCATCACAGATAAAAGTTTTGAGATTTAGTTGATTAGTAGGAAACATTTTTGAAATTCTAAAGATGGAATATGCTAAAGTTCTATGAATGAAAAGAAGCAATGTAAAGTGAAAGAAACCATTATCCAACACAATATTTTGACAAATATAAGTGAAAAGAAATGTAATCATATGTGAAATGGAAAATAAATCAGATCTATTAAGTGCCATTATGAATGTCTAAGATCAGATCTGAAAACAAAAGTTATAAATTATGCAACCCATAAATCAAATTAACCAAAATAAATTAGGATTTTTATGAATCCAACCTCTAAATTTATGTAATTTTTATTAAAAATATAATCTTTGATTGCAAACATGAAAATTAAAATTCCTACAAATAAAATCTAACAAAAAATAGATATAGTGGTGTAAAGTCAGGTTTACCAAAATGCAATGGTGGGAAAATTAGGGTTAGGGTTAAATTAAGATAATAAAACAACTTATTTACCTTGAATTAACCATTACATTAGGGAGGAGAGTAATCTAATAGATCTAGCCTTGCAAGACCAAGATTTTGATTAGATTCTGGGCTCCTTGGATAGGGACTTCTCGTCCTTGAATTTAATTGATTTGGATTGTAGAAGATTAGGGAAAAATAGGTATTTATTAAAGAGATCATGCATAAAAAGTGAGCTACAAATGTTGTATGAAGACACCAACCTGGATCTGGGCAAAAGAATAAATTTCGGATCTATTACTAGAAGTTCAACTTGATTTTTTGGGACTAGGATGTATCAATTTGCCACAATCCTCTAAATTTCTCGTTGTCAAAAGTTGAACTTGTTCGTCTTTGTGAATTTTGTTGATCCTCCCAAACATAGCTCTGTAACTATTTCCCGCACATAAAAAGAAGGGGGAAATTGTTGGGAATAGGGGTTTGCTTAATTCAAACCCTAGTTTAGGAATTAACCATGAATGAAATAATGCAAATACTGAAATAAATGTTGAATAGATATACCTCAGATCTGTAATTGTTGATGATGATGCTTTTCTCTTTGAATGCAATCACAAATATTGTATGAAATGGCATGACAAAAACAAAACCCTAATCACACACACATTCTTGCATCAAATTGATGTAATTTTCCTTCACAATACTTGATGGATGAATATGCAGCCTTGAAGATATTTGAAAATGCTTGATGATGATTTCTTCACAAATGCATGAATGTTAGCAATTGAGACTTAGATTGTTTAGATGAAAATAGGTTCATAAAATGTCTATATATAGGGTTTTTCTAGGTAAATTACCAATTAGGCTGACTCTAATGGTCATGTATATCCATGAGGATGAACTCTTATTGGGGAAACACAACACCCATTGTATTTCAATTTTACGCCCCTTTGAGGGGGATCATGGAATTTTTAGGGCACCATGGTCTAGACCAGAACGTACCACGCACTGGTCCCACTACAAAGGGGACCAAAATAAGGTACCAAGGAGGTGGATACCCCTTTCTAGGACCCACAATAGGTTGTACATGACATCAAAGTTTGTTAATTAGCACAAATTGAACCTAGAGAGGGGATGAGGATAGATCATGCTAAAGTGGAAGCACACACATGAGGTGTAAATTGGACCAGTGATAATTTACGCTACAATAATCATAATTTAATCTTAAAATTTAAATATGATTTTACATTGGTCATTTATTTGTTGTAGTTTAGTTTCATGGATGCAAAATTGATTCAAGTTGTTCTCACTGTATGGATTGTTTTACATGAAATTTTAGCATAATTAACTAGATTAACAGATCAATCGCAAAAATCCAATCTAATTAACAAATCCGTAAATACAATGAAAATTTATTTGAATCAATAAAGCATAATAAATAAATAAATAAAACTCCCTTATTGAATCGATATATCGCTTCCATTTCTCTTCTCAATTCTCATGGTCGAATGACTCTCAAAGTTGTGTTTGAAAACTCGCAGAATGATAGCACAAGAAATTTGAAGATAATGGTTGATGAAAATAGGAGAACGATCTGATGAATTTATAGAAATTGGAAGAAATTTGAAAGGTTAATATTGATATGAAAACTAATTTGATCAATGGTTGAGATTAATTAAGAGAAAATTGATTGAAAATTAAATTGAAATGAGCTGAATGGATGTGTTGGCTTGATGATGATTGTAATGTACTCATCATTTGTCGTCATTGATGAAACACTCACACACACACATATGATTATATTTACTACCGGTGTAACTTCAATTGTTTACTCTGTCAACCAATATGTTAGAGGTTATACCAAGAGGTTTATCTCTAATCAGTACTTTGTCTCAATCGATATGTGCATAAGAGACAGTCTGTGATTATACTGAGTTGACATCAAGATGAAGATCAAGATGGAGATCAAGCGGAGATTTAAGGACAATGGTTCATATGCTTTATTCAAACCGGTATTTGATTGTTCCAACTGGTATTTGATAATTGTGTGATGAGTTACCACATTTCGTGATGAGTTACTTGCATTGATTGCTTGGTGGAAATTTTTATGATGAGTTATGATCACTTGTCTAGATACACTACACCTAGGAAATTGTGTTATGATTTCTTAAGGCTGACATGACATCATAAGGTCTATATATTGACATCGCAATGAATTTTTTTATAAAGTGAAAAGTGTTATGTTATGTGTGAAAGGAAAAGAGTTAAGTTGCAGAGTATGCAGAAGAGAAGTGTTGAATATGTTTAGAAGGATCTGATTAAGCAAGTATTGTGCTACTCAGAACAGATCAAAACATTCTTGTTGTTTTCTAACCATTACAACAGAATCAAATTCCCTAACCGGGTAAGCTCTAACAAGCTTCAATGTATAAATCCTTTAACAGGGTGATCCATTAGTTTGGATTCAAAAATCCTCCACTGAGGTTACTCCTAATACGCTACTACCTTTAACAGGGTATAAGATTCTAATGAAGCTTTGGGATCTCTAACAAGATTTGCTCCTAGCAGAGCACTTTGTAGACCTTAACAGGCCAGTTATCTATTACTACAAATAGTTAACTTGTGAGTTCCATCTCACCGTGGTTTTTACCGATTTGGGTTTTCCACATACAAACACTTGTGTTATGGTGGATGCTTTACTTTTTGTGGATGTTGTTATATCATTTTGGATTGCATGCATTGTGTTTAAAAGATTTGTTAAGTTCTTCTACTGGTTAGTGTTTGAAGTAGTTTTATTTTTGGTGTCACTGATTCATCCCCCCCTCTTAGTGTTTTTCAATTCCATCAATTGGTATCAAAGCCTAGCTTATTTGAAGCCTAATCACTTAAAAGGGAGCCTTGAAACCACCATGGGGGACATGAGCTACTTCAAAATGGCTAGAGAGCTAGAAGCTAGCAGAAATGAACTTGAAACCCTTAGGGTCAAACTAAAAGCTTCACAAGTCAAGAGGAGAGAGCTAATTGAACAACTATTAGAGATAACTAATAATAGTTCTTTAGATGAAGCCAATATTGATGCTTTAGCAGAGGAAGTTGAAAAGTTAAATGGTGAGAAACTGAATCTGAGGAGAGAGCTAGAAGGTCTCACTATCCGCATGAGTCTGGAATTGGAAGCCAGAAGAGCTGCTGAAGATCTTATCAAGGAAAGAGATCAAGAGATCACAAAGATCAAACGTGAAAGTGTCACTATGCATGAGCATTTGATTGCTGAAAGAGAAGAAAAGGAGAACCTACAACTAGATCTTGAACTGGCATCATCTCTGAGAGAGAACCCATCAAAGCATAATGAAGATCTCATCAAACAACATAATGAAGCTAATGAGAAATTGGAGAAGTTCAGCAGAAGCTCTACCATGCTGGAAGAACAAATTCAATCACAAAGAATGAAGGGTGATATCTTTGGACTTGGTTTCACACAACTAAAAAAGGTGAATCCTCTGGTACAAAGAGCAACAATCCTAAGAGCAAATCTGCTGCTAAGATCAACAAGCCTACCGGTAAGAAGGTCTTTAAACTTGTTTGTTTTATTTGCCATAAACCTAGTCACACTGCAAATGTTTATAGAGACAAACCTAACTGAAATGCAAGTTACAATACTAATGCTAGGTACGTGCCCAAGAAACTTGAAGGTCATTGCTTCACATGTGGAATGTATGGACATGGATTTGTTGAGTGCAGATATAGAGCAAACAATCCTGTACCACACATCCATCCAAGACCAAATGGTGACCGGATGAGGAATTTTGACAATCAGGTAAGCCTGAATTGGCAAAGTCCCTACAACAACTGGTTTAGTCCATTTGAGATGGAAAAGGTAACAAATGTTATTTGTACCATCGGTAATAACTTTGGTCATGTGGCTATGAACTGCAGAAGAAGAATAGGAAGAGGAAATGCAGGACCTTGGAGATCATCTGGTATGGCCTGTTATCACTGTAACAAATCGGGGCACTTAGCAAAATTCTGTACTTTGAGAAAAATCAAACTGGTCAATTCTTCTAAGGATAAAAAAGGAAAGAAGAAAGTTAATGTTAACGAAATGAGAGAGGAAATGAATTGGATTTGGAAGAAGAAAAGTGATGACTCACTTGGAGAAGAAATTGTTCCTTCACCCAGTGAAGAGAACCCTACACCGGTGACTTAAGCCTTTTTAATATGGCTAAGGGGAGCTTAATGGTTAAAATACCTCTGGACCCCTCGAGAAAAATGAGCAGGAGAAGAATTTTGAAACATGAAATTTTGATAACTTTTTGTCAATATGTTATCAACCGATTTTCCCCTTGAGCGGTGAAATTAGGGTTTGTAACCCTAAACGGGTGAGCATTTAATGCAGTAGGTAAAAAGGATAAAAGTGAGTTTTACTTTGTCATTTTTACCCTAACGCATTCAAGAAAGATTTTTCGAGCACTTGCTAAGCTGAGAAAGATTGTTTTGCTATAAATTGCTGAATTGTTTCATGATTTGTGAAATTAAGCTAAATTGAAGGTTGCAGAAGATCAAACTGGTGTGCACTTGGGCATTTCAATCGGTACATGGGGCAATATGCAGGAAACAAGGTATTTATTTGAACATACTAATTCGAATCTTGTTCATTTGGAATGGTATCAACTTCAAAGACTATAGAGAGGTTAATGATTACTTCTGAGACTATGGAAGCTGTAGAGGCAGAACAAATTGTGTTGTATAATGCATTGTCACAAGTTCTGAGTGGAGTTGTGATCAAAGGTGATTTGTCTAGTTACATTCACTGCAAGATACAAGATTTAGGATCTCTATACATTTATACATAGTTGAAATCACTTTGTGATAAGAACAAAAAGATTGAAACAAAGTATGCTAGGGTTTTCATAATGCCGCTTACTTTCTTGAATATTTTGAGGATGAGCATATTAGAATCATTTTGAGTCAGGTTCATGGAGAGAATATGTATTTAGAGAGAACTCACACAATAACTAAGGAAGCCATTTAGGCTGTAACTAGTTATTTCTCAACCGGTGAAGTACCTTTTTTCAGAAGAATTTAAAAGACACGGTATTCTCTTTAACCGATTCTAATTCTAATAAGAGTGTCTTTTCTATCAACAATATTAGAGACCCTACAGTGAAACTAGCAACAATGGTAATAGGTTACCGAGTATTTTACTCTAGTAGACTTAATAGTGTTCCATCTACAACAATTCATATTGCTCATAGAATGATTGTTGATAATACAAATTATGATCTCTATGAAGCCATCATAAGGCAATTATTTCAAAATTTGCAATCAATTAAAAAGGATAACAATACAAAATTCAAGTATGGTTAGCTATTGGTCAGATTATTCTTCTATTTTCATAACTTTCTACTAGGAATTGGAGACATTGAGTGGTCAAAGGACTCACCGGTCTCGGCACAAATTAAGAACAACATCAAGGATGTAAAGAATACTTTCCCTACTGCCATGAACAAGTATTTTAATGAGTTCCAAAATAAAATGAGTATGAGAATGAGACTGCCAGAAGAAGTGGTAAAGAACTTTGAAAAGGATATAATCTTCACCGTTACTACTGATTTTTTCCTGATGCAAGTGATTGAGCCAAGAGAGGAAGAAATGGAAGACATGAGTTATGAGGTAAACTATGATCTACTGGTTGGTTATGCTAATACCCTATTAGCATCACCTAAAGACAAAAAGAAGGCAAAATTGGACATTGTGGCAGTTCAAGATGCACCTGCACAAACCAGTACTGCACCTATTAAAAGTGCAAGAGGAAAGAATAAAAAATCTGATGAAGCATCTCCAGCAAAAAATAGTACTAGGGTTACTCAGAGTGTCCTAACCAAAAAGGAAATGGAACCCAAAGTATATATTAAGGAGACAAAGAAGAGAGGCATAAAATTAATTTTGCAACCAAAGTTTGAGGGAACTAAAGAAGGCAAAAACAACCATCAAAATATCCAAGAAGGTTAAGGAAGTGCCAAAGGCAACTATGCCTATTGATATAGCATCCTTCAAACTAAAAACCCATTTTGAAAGAACAATGAAGACACTAAGGAGGAATAGGTTTGACAATGTAAAAGAGCACTTTGATTCCTTCACTGAAAATGAGAAAGAGCAAGTGATTCAATAGGTAATCACTCATCTATGTCATTACAGTAGATATCCACATGAACTAGAAAAGGATATCTCAAATTCTTTGTACACTCTTCTTTTGAATAAATGGGAGGAAGCTATTAAATTAGAAAAATAAATCATTGATGAGGTATTTGTACAATATTTCTCTGAATTTTCTAAAGATGATATTAGTGCCTTAGTTGCTTGATACAAATCTCAGTTTACATTCAAAGCAAGAAGACTGAACTTACTCAGTGGAAAGAAGGCAATTGTTGAAACTACGACCCAACAAATAGCCTATGAAATCAGAAGAATGGAAGAACTCATCCAATCCTCTATGAATGAGGATAATGTTGCTGATGATGTTAATCAACCAGAAATAGATGAAGAAGAGATTATTCAACCTGATGAGGTCTATCCTCTCAAGAAAAAGGATGACTCCATTATTCATGTTGTTGTTGATGTTCAGGACATAGTTGACCTATCTGGAGATAACACTGCACCAGATATGGAGCCTCTTGCAAATGTTGATGTACAGGTTACCTTAGTTGAAAAACCGACAACTCAACTAAAAGTGGACAATCCACTGACGACAAAACAACTGGAGAAACCCCAATCTCCACCAATCATTCAAGCTATTCAGAAGGAGCCTACTGAAAATGTTGTCACACAGTCCTCTGAAAAGGAAACGAAGAAGAATATAGAGAAAGCAATCATTAAGGTTGTATCCCCTAAACCAGCAAAGCAGAAACAACTTGAAGAAGATGATGATTATCTAAGTATCTCAGGACCTATCGATATGAACAATTTGAGCACATCAGAAATGATGAAGATTGCAAATGTCATCCAATCTACAACGCATAAGAAGAGATTGGAAGAGAAAAGGGTTGAAGCTAAAACAATTCAGACTACAGTAGATATTTTATTTGGTCTGCTACTGGAAACATCTACAACACATCTATCTACACCTATTAGCAAACTTGGTTAGTTAGTTGCAAATGCATTTGATCAAATCAAGTCACTAGAAGATGCTGCTCAATTGTATGCTAAAAAGAGTGACAAGAAGAAATATGGAAAAAAATTGGCAAAGCATATTGACAGTGGCAAAATGGCTCTATCACACAATACAAGTCTATTGAGTAAAGCTATTGAAACAAGAGGAAACTATCTTTCTTCTACCTCCAATGTTACTTTCTTTTATTTTGACATTTCAAAAAGTCAAATTGAAACAAAGCAAGAAATGGAAAGGATATGCAAGGCATATGTCCCACTCTAGGACTCTATACTTGCCTTTAGCAAATCTGTAGATGATTTGCATAACAAACTAGACATTTATGATGATAAGGAGGCAGTGAGACTCTGATCTCTTAAATAACTCAAAAGTCAGCTCACATCATAGGTAGACATACTTCAGAGAGCCCACTCCAATGAATAAGCTATTCTTGCAACCCCTGAAACCTACACACTGGACTCAATGGAAGAATTTCATTCACAACCGTTGTCTACATTTGATTATACTGAGAACATATTGGAATCATGGGAAAATACTTTGTCATAGATGAAGAAGAGCTACAATGATATTTTAATGAGATTAGCTAATTCATGAACTTTTAAGTTATTGTTGTATATGTTGAACACTTTGATACAAATTTTCTATATATATATATATATATATATATTTTAGTTTTTCAATTTGGCACTGTTGTCAAAGGGGGAGTAGAAATATGTATGTGTTTTTTTGAAAATTTTGTATAATGTATGCATTAAGGGGGAGCATGAGTAAATGAGTAAATTTTGTTGTGTATGCGCACTTAGCGGTATTACTATAAAATTTTCTAAGTGTTGCCATCAATGCCAAAGGGGGAGATTGTTGGCTTGATGATGATTGCAATGTACTCATCATTTGTTGTCATTAATGAAACACTCTCACACACACATATGATTATATTGACTACCGGTGTAACTTCAATTGTTTACTCTATCAACTGATATGTTAGATGTTATACCAAGAGGTTTATCTCTAACTGATACTTTGTGTCAACCGGCATGTGCATAAGAGACAGTCTGTGATTATACTAAGTCGGCATCAAGATGAAGATCAAGATGGAGATCAAACAGAGATTTAAGGACAACGGTTTATATATTTTATTCAAATCGGTATTTAATTGTTCCAACCAGTATTTGGTAATTTTGTGATGAGTTACCATATTTCGTGATGAGTTACTTGCACCAACTGCTTGGCGACAATTTTGTGATGAGTTATGATCACTTGTCCAGATACACTGCACCTAGTAAATTGTGTTATGATTTCTTAAGGCCAACATGCAATCATAAGGTCTATATATTGACATTGCAATGATTTTTTTTATAAAGTGAAAAGTGTTATGTTATGTGCGAAAGGAAAAGAGTTAAGTTGCAGAGTATGCAGAAGAGCATTGCTGAATATGTTGAACAGAGAATACCACTAAGAGGGGGGGTAAATCTGTGGTTCCTAAGTTTTTTCTCTTGTGATCTAACTTGAGAATATTAGTTATTTACTTAACCACTTAAACTGTCACACTGGTAATGCAAGAAAGAAAGTCAAAGAGACCATTCACACACAAGTAACTCACAACACGAGATTTATGAGGAAAACCCAATATGGGAAAAACCTCGGTGAGAAAAGTTGCTGGAGACTACTACTCCAATCTAGCCTCATAGGTAAAACATAGACTTACAAATATTTTGGGCACCAACCCAAGGAGCACCAACCCCTGCACCAAGCTTCAACTTGTTGATGTATATTGAAATACTATTTGAATACAATTAAGGCTTCTTATTGCAAATGAATTCTACAACTCTTGAATCAAATAACTCTCTATCGGTTGATAGTATTTTCTCCTCTACTGAAACTCACATTGTTGGTTGTGAGATTGTTGTCTCTGTTTCTCAACCTCTGTTATCTTTCTCTCCCTCTCACACACAGTCTCTCAATACATTGTGTCACAGTAGGATGCTTCTTTCTCTGCCACACCTTACCGGTTGGGCTCAACTACAAGACTATGGTATTACCGGTAGAATCCTCTCACTGGTTTGCTTGGTCACTCACACTGCAACTTTCTCAGAACTCCTTCTAAAGTTTTCTCCTTGCTCCCTCTCACTTCTCTTCTCTACTCAATCTTCACAACATCAACAAATTTTTCCGTCTAGAGCTCTCATTTCTTATATGGTGAATTCCTGCCAGAATGCAATTCAAAAACCTGAGAGGTAAGGGTTTCCTCTTTCCAACACAATCTTCATGAGATCCAATCTCACCTATCTTGGATCAATCACCTATCCTAGAAGGATGCACCTGCACATGGTTTCCATTATTCAATGCACATTTTCTGGAAACAACAATCTTGAATCAGATCTTTTGTTATGAAATCAGTCGACACATAAGACGCTTCAGAAGTTTTCTTTTTGAAGACTTCCTGAATCGAATTTGCCTTGCATAGATTCAGGCGCCAACTACTCTCTGATCTTCCTCTGTCATTCCTTCTTCCTCGAGCCACAACTAGTCAGATACAATCCCATGATATGTGGCTCTTGCATTAATGATGATTATCTGTTTCATCAACCCTGTCGATGAGGCTTCACCAACCACAACCCGTTTGCCACCTATGCTTCTTATGTCGTCACAACAATCAGGACATGGCCCACCAACATACAGTTGGCCCGAAAAACACATATCGGTACAATGCTTTGCCAATAGAGATTTCTTCTTCTGTAAACCGGTAGAGCATTCTATACTAGTAACACATCTTCACTTCCGCTGGTGTGAGACTACCAGTAGGCCTTCATTCTTTATGCTTGCCCTTATGTGAGCATTCATCATGCCGGTTGACATCAATGACAACTTAGTGCCAACTTGCCAACAAAATTTGTTTAGAAGGATCTGATTAAGAAATTATTGTGCTACTTAGAACAGATCAAAAAATTCTTGTTGTTTTCTAACCATTACAGCAGAATCAAATCCCCTAACCAGGTAAGCTCTAATAACCTTCAATGTATAAATCCTTTAACAGGGTGATCCATTATTTTGGATTTAGAAATCCTCCATCGAGGTTACTCCTAATAGGGTACTACCTTTAATAGGGTATAAGCTTCTAATCAAGCTTTGGGATCTCTAACAAGATTTGCTCCTAGCAGAGCACTTTTTAGACCTTGACCGGTCAGTTATCTATTACTGCAAATAGTTAACTTGTGAGTTCCATCTCACCATGGTTTTTACCTATTTGGGTTTTTGATGTACATACATTTTGTTTTATGGTGGATGCTTTACTTTTTGTGGATGTTGTTATATCATTTTGAATTGCATGTATTGTGTTTAAAATCTTTGTTAAGTTCTTCTACCAGTTAGTGTTTGAAGTAGTTTTATTTTTGGTGTCATTGACTCACCCCCCTTCCCACCCTCTCTCAGTTCTTTTCAAGTCCATCAGGATGAACTTGTTCAAAAAGCTAATTGAGAGTTAGAAAAGGTGATTGACAGTTGAACTCAGGGGTGATGAGATCATGAGGTGGATTAGGATCATGAGGGGAATAAGAAGGGATGATGGGATCTTCAAGTGGATTAGGAAGATTATGACATGTAGATGAAGGGAAACTCTAATTTTGACTTGGAATAGGATCATTGGAGTTTGTGCTTTTCTCTTGATTTTGAATTGGATCATTGAAGGGGATGTTGGCAATTGACACTCATTCGGTGACTTCTGGTAGTTGCTTATTGGTCTAGGGTTGTCATTGATGGCAAATCTTCTTGGTGATTCTATCCAGCGATTATGATTCATCTTATCCGAAAGCATGAGTTAACTGGTAAAACAGGGCTATCTCGGTAATGTTTTGGCTGAGAAAGACTTCTAATGATTGTGGTGATTTTTGATGGTTGATCTTGTGTTTTTGGTGAATGGGAAGATCTTAAGGAAGTGTGTGATTATACTCTTTTGGTTTGGTGCCATGTTTTGTTCGAGATTGAAGTTGACTTGGAGATACACGTTACACTTCTTGAAGCCGACTTGAAGGAGATTATTTTTATGTTAAGACCAAATATATAAGATTGATTTGGCGATTGGTTTTAGGATAAATACAATTGTGGTGATCCGTTTTGGTGTGATTGAGTGCAGTTTCATGTGCGCATTTGGTTTACAGAGAATCTGGTAGCTGACTGAAACAACAATAGAGTATTTGTAGAGCGAGGATAGTCAAAGATCTTGTGCTTAACTGGAACTCATTCATGCATTATCATATGCTATTTTAGAGTTCATTTCATTGAATTTTCTCATTATAATCAAATTGTAAGTCATTGAGACTTCCTTGAGGGTTGTAGCCTTTCGGGTCATTGTAGTTGAGCAGTGAGCTCTAGGCAGTGAGCCTAAATGCAAGTGCATTCTCCATGTATGTAATATTTATGTACTCCTAGACATAGTATATGAATATTGTGGGTTACAACCCCACCATGGTTTTTCCCTTTCCAGGTTTCCACATAAAAATTCCAGTGTTGTGGATCTGTGGTTTATTTATTGCATGTTTATGTTCTTTTTTGTTATGCATTGCTAATCGATGGATAAAGACTCAGTTTGTGGATTTTATTTTTGACAGATCATTGATTCACCCCCCCCCCGCCCCCCCCAGTGATCTTTGATTTTAATAATTGGTATTAGAGCCTAGTTCCTCTAAGGAAGATTAACCGCATGAGGAAGATCCGAGAGATAAACTCTATGGATTCCAGTTTTCAAAGACAAATCAATGTAGCACTTGAGGATCTTGATGCAGCTAGAAATGAGATTTGTACCCTGAAGAAGAACCTAAATTTTGCTGATGAATTCATTAGTGAGCTAAAGGATCAAGAAAGCGTCTGTAGAGAGAAGATGAAGGAATTGATGGACAAGTTGAAGGAGAAAGAAGATCAGATCATGGAATATCAGGACAAAGTTGATGAAGTTAACAAGCTTGAGAAAGAAAATGTTGCTTTGAAGAATAAGATGCAATCCATTGTGATGAGGTTGACCAAGGAAATTGAGGACTAGAAGAAGAATGAAGAGAATCTGACACAATCATTGAAGGAAAGAGCTAATGAATGCTTCAGGCTTACCTATGAGAATGATCAGTTGAAGCTTGAGTTGACACAATCAAGGAATAATGGTCAAGAACTTGAAAGATATATTACTACATTGAGAGATGAACTTGGTACTACTAATGAATACAAAGACAAATTCAAAGCTAGTTCAGCAAGGCTTGATGAGATGCTGGAAAGTCAAAGACATGGAAAGGACATGTGAGGTGTAGGATTTGAGAAAGGTGAATCCTCCAGATCTGGATAAGGAAATGCAAAACCTGATCAGAAGAAGAGCAAGAATCCTTTGGTACGACAACCTACTGCTCATAAATTCAATGGTAGATGTTTTACTTGCAATAAGTTTGGTCATATGGAAAGTCAATGCAAAAGTAGGATGAATAATGGAATTATTAATAGTAAAAAATATGATTAACAATATGAATAATGTTTCTACCTTTACCGATTAGTGTTTCATATGCAATAGCTTTGGACACAAGTCAAATATGTGTAGAGCAGTAATGAATAACTTTCAGAACAAAAGATGCTATTCTTGTGGAATGTTTGGACATATCTCTAATCAGTGTAGGACAAGACCAAATCATATGAACTTTAGACCTATGCAAAATAATGTTGTTTGTAGAGCATGCGACAAAACCAGTCACATTGCAAAGTACTGCAGAAGCAAAAACAGTGCTCTGATAGACAAGAAAAAATTAGATGAAAAGGGAAAGGAAAAGGTAGATGAGATCAGAGATCTGCATTAGAAGATGTGGGTAAAGAAGGATGAATCTAAGGCAGATGGTGGATCTGTACCTGAATCTGGTGCAGAACCTTCATCTAGTAACTAGGGCTTTTGGCCTTAGGGGGAGAAAAATTCATGTAAATATTATAGTACCCCTTGATGAGATCTGTAGTCATGGATTATAGATGGTAGGATTTTCAATTGATATCTAAGATTTAGATGGCTGATTTCGGCATCCGGTAGTTGTGCAGGGCATCCGATTGGATATCTGAGGCACATTTATTTCAAAGTGAAATTAGTGTTTGCAAAGTTAAAAAGGAAAATATGAGAGCTATTATTCACTTTGCAAATAGTGTGTTCGAGCTGCAGAACAAGGTGATGAAGGCTTCCAGGCGATTAGTGAGCTAAAAGAAATCTGACGAGTGATCTAGGGCATTCGATAGTCAGTTAAGGTATTTTTCAAAGAGCATTTTTGAGTTTGGTTTTGCTTAAAATTTGAAATGGTATCCTCATCTTGCTACTCCACAGGTTGTTGAGGTCAAGGATAGACCCCGTCCCATGTTTAAGAAGAACCCTTACAAATCCATGGAGGTTGACCCAGTTGGAACTTTCTCTTCCATTCCGCATGGAGTTTTGCATATAGATGATGTACGTGACTATATTCACTGTGAGATCGAAGAAACTGACACTAAGGATATCTTGGACCTATATACTGACAACAACATGGATGAAATAGACAACCCTAAGCTATAATTTGTGCAGTTGCAGAGAAAGGGTTTCACTCAGTTTGTGAACTTTTTGTCATTCAATGAAAATGAATGGGTGAGGTATGTATTGAGAAGAATTCATACAGAATTTATATGGCTAGACCAACCCTATAAAATCACTTCAGAAGCATTTAGGGTGGTAACTTGTTTGAATCAAACTAGTGACAAGATAGGGCTATGCAAAGTCACAAACCCGGTAATCAACAAGCTAACCGGTGCAGAGTTTGATGGACACTCAATGAAGATCAACACAATCAAGGAAGATGATGTTAAGTTTGTTTTGATGGTAATTGGTTATAAAGTATATCAATCTAATCGAATGAATTTTGTATTCAACACTGCCATCCATGTAGCCTTCCAGATGGTTAAGAAAGATGCTCATTATGATCTGTGTGGTTTTCTGTTGGAGGAATTGAAGATAAATTTGAAGAAAATTAAGCAAGATAAAAGAATGTCTTCAAATTTGGTTCCTTGGTTATTTGTCTGGCACTTTACTTCATGAATCAGATCCCTGAAACTGGTAGAGTGTAGTGGGATTTTGACAGACTGGTGGCCCAATAGATAAAGAAGGGTCTTGAAAAAGACAATCAAAAAGTTGCATTGTGGGCATTCTTCAAGACATTTCAAGCCAAATGAAACAGAGGGTTAGAATCCCCAAGGAAATTGTAAAGAAATATGAGGGGAAAATTTATTTCATGGTAAATAAAGATGAATGTCTCATAGAAGTGGTTCAGCCCTAGATGGTGTGGATAATCCCTATGGGCTATGAGGTTGATACATGGACTTTGGATGCCTACGTACAACAACTGCTTAACACTCCGGTGGATACGAAAGAAGAAAGGTTTGGAACTTGCAAGGAAAAATCAGTGGAACTGCACACCAAGTTCTCTGAACCGGCTAGGAAAAGAAAAGTGATGAATACTAAGAGCAGGGGGTGAATTAATATGCCAAAAATCACTGTACTTAAACACTTCACTAGTCTAGCAGTAAACTGGTAAAAAAGTTTAGCAAACAAACCGGTTAGCACACATGCAAACCAAATAGAAAATAATGTATTCACCCATAGAAGCACAATCACCATAACACAAGAGATTTTGACATGGAAACCCAAATGGGAAAAACCATGGTGAGATGAAACTCACAAGTAACTATCTGCAAAATAGGAACCAGACCGGTTAAGGTCATACAATGTTCTTTACTAGAATAGATCCTGTTAGGAATCTCAATCTCTATTAGGAGATAAGTCCGATTAAAGACTACCTTGCTAGAGGATTTTAGATCCACAGATGTGAACCACCTTGTTAGAGGATTTACAAAAGGCTTTTTGGGCCTACCTGATTAAGTGCTTTAGACTTGTCGAAGATGTGAGTAATCAACAAGTGAGTGATCTAGCAAATAGCATAGATTGCTTGGTTAGATCCTTGATAGCTCGTTCCTAATGCATTCCAGCATTACTTCAGTCTTCAACACATTCACACTCTACCTTTTCTCACAGACATGAACTTCTCTTCTATAATCTCACTTACAAAAACTCATCAACCACCTTAAACCTTGGCAACAACCTAAAACCCTAGACATGATATCCTTAAATAGGAATCTGATTTCATGTCGGTCCAATAGGATTACAATACAATTTCCTAGGTTCAGTGAATCTAGACATATTTGGTAACACGACACAAAAAGCACTTCCAGAGTGTTGACACTGCAAAACAATTGGTGGATGGTAACTCATCGCAAAATGTCGGTTGGAAACTCATCATAGAGTATTACTGGTTCAAACAAAATACAGGTTTAAGCAAAATACCAGTTGCCAGTTTGATAAAATGAAGACTGGGAAATATGAGTTGTGCTGCTTCGTTCCTTCGTACCGCTTGAGATCCTCAAACCGCTTGCGGTCTTCATACTACTTGAGACCGGTAAACACTTTCTATAAAACACCGATAGTCTAAAGACTATAATACATCATACCGGTTGGAACAAAATACCAGTTGAGCTTTAACTCATACATACAAAAAGTGATCTCAAATCAAGTGTGTGTCCATCAATGACAATCACAGCATCAATCATCAAAAATACCAACAATCTCCCCCTTTGGCATTGATGGAAACACCTAGGAAAATTTTGACATCTAAGTGTTTTATAATAAAAAATATGCCATAATCAAAATTACTCCCCCTAAGCATATACACTATCCCTTTTGCTGAAAATTCAATGTATACCACTCCTTAACATAAATAACATGAAAGTATACATCAAAACATAAAAATTTATATACTTCTCCCCCTTTGCCAAAAATGACAAAAATATTGCAAACTAACCCCTGTTTCATTAGTATTAAAATAATAAGTGTTTATGACAATAAAGAGTAAAACTTGTCAAAAACTGATTTAAAGTCTTGCAAAAATTGCTTCATGGATAAGGACCATGACTCAAGTAGGGATGTAGCCACCTCTTTCTCTGTCTGCATCTGGGAGACATGTTCTTCCATGGCATCTATCGTGCTCATTTCTTGAATGACCGTTAGGGCATCAAGATTTAGATAGCATTTTTGGAGAATTTGCAGTCGTGGCAGTAGGATCTATTGAAGTTCTTGCAAATTACGTGTCCGATTGCTTATCTCTGCCTTTATTCTTGCAGACTAGATTTGAAGCCTATGAACAATTTGACTATATGTGGAGAAGGAGTCATAGGGCATCTTGAAGGTGCAATAAATGACTGCATATCAGTTTGCAGTTTGTCCTTCTAAGTGAGCACATCATCATAGAATAAATGAGGTTGACAAATCTTGCTGAGTAGTAGATTACCCTCATTCATTACATCTCTAATGTCCTTTTGTGCCTTCTGGAGATCAGATCAGAGCTCTGCTAACTTTCTCACCAAGGCAGTGTCCAGAGCCTTTTGATGTTCTTGCTTGGCATTTTCTTCTACAACCTCTTCTAAGCTTTGCACCTAGTCTTCTACACCTATACATAGGAGCTTCAATTGTGCAAGTGAGGAATCAATACTGGGAAGGTTCGTATCGGGTATCAAACTAGTAAGTGTTTCCACCGCAGTTTGGATAACATCTTCCTCCTTTTTCCTCCTTAGAGAATCCAATCGCTCTTGAGCAAGCTTAATGCTCTGCAGAAGCTCTGATTCATTTGCAGAATAGACATCAATAGGACTGGTAATGTCAGCCAGTTTAGCTTGACTATCGGTTGCCATTGGGGTCTCCACCTGTGTGCTCTTTGTCGCTGTTTCCTTGTCCTTGGCTTTTTGTTTATCTTCTTGAGCCTTCCTCTACTCCTCTTCTCCTTTCTTACTTTTCTCTTCTTCTTGTCTCTTCTCTTCATCTTTTTTCTTCTTCTCTTCTTCATCCTTCTTCTTCTCCTCTTCCTTCTTTCTCTTCTCCTCATCCTATTTCTTCTCTTCCTCTTTCCGCTTCTCCTCTTCTTTCTTTTCCTCTTCCTTCTTCTTCTTCTCTTCCTCTTGTTTCTTATTTTCCTCTTCTCTTCTCTTCTTCTCCTCCTCTTTTCTCTCATCCTCTTCCTCTTTCTTCTTTTCCTCTTCTTTTCTCTTATCCTCTTCATCTTTCCTCTTTTCCTCCTCTTTTCTCTTATCCTCTTCCTCTTTCTTCTTTTTCTCCTCTTTTCTCTTATCTTCTTCATCTGCCTGTTTCTTCTTTTCTGCTTCATGTTGCTTCTTTTCTTCTTCTGCCTACTTCTCATGTCCTGTTCCTTCTGATGGTGTACCCTGAGTAACTTTTTCACCATCTAAGGAGTAAACATCAATGGGTTCCATTTGTTTAGTGACCGGTTCCCCTTCACTATCATATACTTCATCCGGTTTGCCAGTTTCTGGTTCTTGCTCAGCTTTCCTGTTGGCTTCAGCCACTTGATGCATCTTTAGAGCTTCTTGAGCATGAGTATGTGTACCTTTTATCACTTCATGAACCTTTCCTTCTAGTAATAGGAGTCTTCTTCTTCTCATGAAGAAGAGGCCTTTGTATTTATTCATAACTTTGAAAAGTTTTGAATTTGATACATTAGGAAAATATTGAGCAAATATTTCCTCCCTCATTTCCTGTTCCTTTTCTATGGCAATGTGCCATTTGTTGTCTAAAAGAATTATACAAAGAATCCGGTGTCTTAGATCTAATTTCTGAAGGCAACTGATCATTAACACACAAATACTTAATGATTTCCTGTTCAACTTCTTCCTTTTCACTATCATTGAAGTCATCAAAACAATCAATTAAATCATTTAGCAATTTTATCCTAATATTATTTATAGTTCTTTGACAATGTGTCAAAGGTTTGTAAGAAGAAATATCAATATTTACCGGTGCAGATGTTTTCGGTTCATTCTTTGTCTTTTTCTTTGTTTTCATAGTCTTCTTAGGCAGTTCTTCTGACATAGTCTCTTCTGAGTCCGGTGTATTGCTCTTCATCTTCTGCTTCCTCTCAAAGACTTTGGTAGGTGTAACTTCTGGTTTCTTCTTAGCTGGTGACCACTTGGTCACTTTGGGACTAGGTGCAGTAACTAGTGCTGATGTTGAAGGCACTGCCTTTCCTTTCTTTTCTGAGGGTTCTTCAATCGATGTAATGCTTTCCAAATAGGTGCCAGTTCTCTTTGCCTTAGGATTGAGGGGTGAGGTGATTAGGGTAGAGGCATACCCGTCCAACATATCATACATTACCTCATAGCCCATAGGCTCCACTTCTTCCTGTCTGGGCTCAACGGCCTCCATTATGCATTCATCCACTTTGATGGTGAAGCAGATGTCTTCCTCATACTTTTTGACTATCTCACCGGATATTCTTATCCTTTGGCTCATCTTGCATTTGAACTCATCAAAGTATTTGTTCAGTGCTTATGGATAGCTGGTTCCAACCGCTTGTAGACTTTCCTTGATTTTCTTTGTCACCGGTTGGTCAGTTGACCATTGAATGTCACCTACTCCTGGAAAGTAGCCTTGGAATTAAAAGAACAACCCAACCAGTAGTTGTTCGAACTTAAATCTTAGTGCATTGTCCTATTTGATTGAATTAAGATTCAACAAAAGTTGTCTTTGAATACAAGTGCATAGATCAAATGATGCATCTTCCTTGATCATTTTGTAAGCAACATTTACCATTGAAATAGAGACAAAATTAATTCTACTAGTAGAGAATGTCTGGTAACCTATCACCATGCAGGCAAACTTGACCAGATTGTCCTTGATTGAGTTGGCGATCATTCCATGTGAGTTGCTCACTGAATCGGTGAGCTTGGACATGACAATCTTGCTGACCTTCCTTAGGGGTGACACTTCCCCTATGTTACAGAAACTGGTGATTGAATGAATTGCTTCCGGTGTGATATCACGCGTCCACTCCAAGTACATCTTATCACCATATACCCTACTTAGAATAATGTGAATGTGATCATCTAAAAATTCTTCAAGAAAGTAAACTGCATTGTGAAGTTTCTTCTTTTCCAGAATGCTAAATTCTGGTTTAATCTTCTTATCCTTTCCACAGAACAGGCTCAGCTGGAATGGATCACAAGAGACCCTAGGTCTTTGATTTTGTAGTCTATGTAATCGGAAATTCCTTCTTCCACTATAACCCTAGCAGGTACTTGAGACAAGGCATTGTATTTCGACTTTTGTTGAATGAGGGCCATAGAATCAATGGGTGCACTAGAGCTATCATGTGATGTGAAAGCCATGATAAACAGAGAATTTTGAAAAATACCTTCGTAGATCAAAATTTAGGGCTTCGCAATTTGAACTACGCTTCACACTCCTTCGGTTACTGAAATACCACTTTGCGTTCTACACTCCTTCAACAGATGATAGCTTCAGATTCTTCTCCAGGTTTTTGATAAACTCTTTGAATCACAGTGTAAATCACTTTTCTTCGCTCTGCACTTGAAATACTTCTTTGCTCAAAAAATGATAAGTGAGAAATGATTTGAAAATTCCTTTTAAATAGGTTCTCCACCTACCATAATAAATGCTCCACTAGTAGGGCGTAAACCCTAATTTGCCTTTTACCATTTCTGGTCTTCTGCCAACTGATAGGTATCTCATAATGGTTAAGGTCTTTTACCGGTGTCAACTGGGGGTTCGAGATATTTCACTGTTTTCTCCCCCTAAGATTTTTGTAGCTTAGTTTGCTAGTTCCGAAATTTCCACACTAGGTGTAGAAATCGGTTCTTCTTGCAACACTCCTATTTCTTTTTCCAGGTTTTGTTCATATCTGCTTGAACAGTTTCAACATCAATCTTTCCTTCTAGAGTGACTGATATGTCATCTGATATGTTCTTTCTTTCTCTGTAGAATCTGGCAATGTGACCCCGTTTGTTGCAATGATAACAGACAATTCTAGGTGCTCTCCATGGTCCATTATTCATGTTACCATTCTTCCTTCTGCATGTTGCAGCAGTGTGACCATGACAATGACAGATCAAACAGTTTTCTCTCCATCTAGTTGCCGCCTGATAGCCACTGCTTCCTGACTGATGATTAAAGGTATTAAACCGGTTGGGATTCTAGTTCACAAAAGGTTTCGGACCAACTCCTTGAGTCCTCTGAGGATATCTTCCAGTGTTGTTCATAATAGACCTACATTCAGATGCTCTATGCCCAAACTTGTTGCATGCATAACAATTACCATTGAGCTTATTGGATCTAGGTACATTGTTTATAAAGTAAGGAAACTTATTGTAGGCTTTGCTCCTACACACATTAGCAGTATGTGCTTCTTTAAGACAGTTAAAGCAAGCAGGTTTGAAATTTTGCTTACCTTTACCTTTGAATGCCGGTTGCTTCTTCGATGCTTCAACATTTACACTAGAGGTCTCACCTTTCTCATGATTTGAGTAACCAAGTCCATTAGTATTCTTGATAGGTTTGGCTGATTCAAGCTTTTGCTCTAGCTTAACAGTACTCTTGTTGAACTTAGCAAGTATTTCCTTTGACTCGAAGAGTTCTTTGGAAATAGCAGCATTTGTTTCCATCAAGTTTGCATTCTCAGAGATGGCTATGTTTAGTTCTCCTTGCATGTCTTCCTTTTCCACTTTGCTCACATGGAGTTGAGCGGTTAGGGAACTAATTTCTTTTTTTAACTTGGAGATCTCATGATCTCTATCTTTTACAAGATCTTCAACTTTCCTTTGGTTCTCAAGCTTTTGACACATTCAGATAGTTAGTCCTTCCAACTCCTTTCTTCGGTTGGAATTGGATTCATTCAAATTTTCTACTTCTTGAATTAGGGCTTCCATGTCCGCTTCATGAGATGAACTATTTTCAGTTAGCTCCATCAGTTTTTCAACATGTTCTCTCCTTTTTGCCTGAGAGGCCTTGTATTTGACCATAAGTTCATCATAGGCTTGCTCAGACTGAGTGAGCCGATGAGTAAGTTCCCTCACAGTGTATTCCCCCATATCTCTTTCAAAGTGGTTAAACTTATATAAAGGTGGCCCTGATACCAATTGATGAATACTAAGAGGGGGGAGGGGGTGAATTAGTTTGCCAAAAATCACTGTACTTAAACACTTTACTAATCTAGCAGTAAATAGGTAAAACAGTTTAGCGAACAAACCGGTTAGCACACATGCAAACCAAATAGCAAATAATGCATTCACCCACAAAAGCACAATCACCATAACATAAGAGATTTTGACGTGGAAAACCAAATGGGAAAAACCACAATGAGATGAAACTCACGAGTAACTATCTGCAGAATAGGAACCAGATCAGTTAAGGTCAGACCGGTTAAGGTCATACAATGTTCTTTACCAGAACAAATCCTGTTAGGAATCTCAATCTTTGTTAGGAGATAATTCTGATTAAAGAATACCTTGCTAGAGGATTTTAGATCCACAGATGTGAACCACCTTGTTAGAGGATTTACAAAAGGCTTTTCGGGCCTACCCGGTTAAGGGCTTCAGACTTGTCAAAGATGTGAGTAATCAATGAGTGATCTAGCAAATAACACAGATTGCTTGGTTAGATCCTTGATAGCTCGTTCCTAATGCATTCCAGCATTACTTTAGTCTTCAACACATTCACACTCTACCTTTTCTCACAGACATGAACTTCTCTTCTATAATCTCACTTACAAAAACTCATCAACCACCTTAAACCCTAGCAACAACCTAAAACCCTAGACATGATGTCCTCAAACAGAAATTTGATTTCATGTCGGTCCAATAGAATTACAATACAATTTCCTAGGTTCAGTGAATCTAGACATATTTGGTAACACGACACAAAAAGCACTGCCAAAGTGTCGACACCGCAAAACAATCGGTGGATGGTAACTCATCGCAAAATGTCGATTGGAAACTCATCACAGAGTATTACTAGTTCAAACAAAATACCGGTTTAAGCAAAATACCGGTTGCCGGTTTGACAAAATGAAGACTGAGAAATATGAGTTGTGCCGCTTCGTTCCTTCATACTGCTTGAGATCCTCGAACCGCTTGGGGTCTTCATATCGCTTGAGACCGGTAAACACTTTCTGCAAAACACTGATAGTCTAAAGACTATAATACATCATACCGGTTGGAACAAAATACTGGTTGAGCTTTAACTCATACATACAAAAAGTGATCTCAAATCATGTGTGTGTCCATCAATGACAATCACAACATCAGTCATCAAAAATGCCAACAAAAAGTTGCTAAGATATTAGAGAAAATCCTTGTTGAGGAAGGGTACCCTCGAGAAAAAGTTAGGACTATAAGATCTGTGAGGGATGCTCCAGTCAAAGTGAAGGTGATAGGCTCTTCTCCCACTCTGGTGAAGACTCCTCCTATTGAATCAAAACCCTTCAGTTCATCTGCAAAGGGGAAAGGTGTTTAGAGGAAGAAGAAGAAACCCCAAAGGGAGTATGTTTTAGTTTCTTCGATGGCATTTGAAATAGAGTTAGATGGAGACATTCCCAAGGTGCCAAAGAAAGGAGAGTTTGCAAGAGTAATCTGGAAACCTTAATTTGGTGTTGAGAAGAAAGGGTTGAAGGAGAAGAAGGCAAAGTCTGATCCTGTACTGGAAAGAAAGCCTAAGCAAGGAAAGAAGATAAAATCTAACCTAGATGAGGCAATTGAATCTGGTAAGATGAAGACCACCCAAATAGAGTATCATATTATTCCTCCTTTGTCTACCCAAGAATTAATAGATTAAATTATTAAAGATGGAAATTTGAAGAGCATTTTTTTATATTATGAAAATATGGATGATAAGGATAAGAGGGAGACTAAGGAAGCTATAGTTTTGTGTAAGGATGTATCTAGTATAGCATTGAATGAATTAGAAAAATATCTTGCAAAATATTTGTACAATTTAATTGATTCTAGGAGAAAATATGCTAGTCAAATGGATAGAGAAATAAAGGAGAGTGAACTAGTCAATTAGTGCACCAGTATCACTATTGAGGAAATTGATAGATTAATTTTGTTAGAAAATAAAAAGAAATTTAGGAGCAAGCATAGAGTCAACAACTTGATGCTTGGTAGAGTAGGGGAAATAAGGAGAGAAACTAGTGCAATTTTGAAGAAGTTTCTCATTGAGAACCAGAAAGTAGAAATTGTTTCACAAGATGAAGCCACTCAGCTAGAGAAGCCTCCGATAAATGACGTAAATAAGGAGGAGGACACTCAGGATGTTGTAGAGCAACAAATTTTGGATTATGTAGAGGTTGAGCCTGTTAAGAAGAATGATAAATCAACTGAGGTAGAGGTTTGTGCACCAAGTGGTGACACCGGTGCATAGGAGGCACCCAAAGATGACAAAACCAGATAGGTTGAGGTTGAGAAAAAGGTAGAAGAAAAATAGGAGGAACCGAATAAAGGGAAGGGTAAGGTAACAAAAAATCTGATCCTTATGGCAATTGACACATAAAAAATATAAAGCCAAGAGAGCTTTCCACAATTTAATGTCAGTTTTGACAAGCCATTCAATCAGATGTCTCTGACAGAAAGGGTGATTGTTGTTGTTTCTCTCCAAGCACAAGCTAGTTAGGAGTTAGCGCAATAAAAATCTAAAGAGAAGAGACTCATTCAGAAAACAGTTCCATTTTTGGAACAGGTGGTACCAGAACTACAACTTGATGCTAATGCCAGTTCATCCGGTAAGCTTCAGAACTTGATAGATCATATATCCACTCAGTTGGATTCTTTGACCAAGGCATTAGCCCGACAGGCTATGGAGAAATTTAAAGATGCCAAAGTTCAAACATTTTTGCAAATGATTAGCAATGATAAGGCCCAACTTGAAAAGGAATTAAAACTAATTGATGAGGCCTTAGTAGAAGGTGGTAAAAATTTATAAGTCTTGTCTACTTTTGACAAATTTCACTACTGAAATAGACAAGCAAATAGATAATTGCAAAGGACAGCTAGCTCAGATTTCTTAGGCTTTTTATCCTACGGCTAACTTAACCAACAATATTGAAGGCCAAATTTTCACTACTATGGAGCAGATTAGAAATTTTGAGAAGGAGAAGGAGAGAATGTTTAGGTGGATAGGTGAACTCTAGAACCTAATTTGTCCCCAGTTAGACGTCTTAGTGTACCATAAGACGGACTGCATTCAAAACATGTCTCAGGAGACCCCAACTGAGATTGTAGCTATAGAATTTCATGCTTATGTTTTGAATGGTTTTGTTCAAATTTTTGAGAAATTATGGGCAGGTTGGAACACCTATCTTGGGTTGGTTAAGATGGAATATGCAGATATACTAAAGCATGTATAGATTTGATCATCTAGTGTGTGTGTATATATGTACATAATATTTTTCTGTACACCCTATCTTTGGCACTGTTGTCAAAGGGGGAGATATGAGGTGAAAAATGTACAGAATGATTGTGTATGGAGTGTACAGTTCGGTGATGCAAATTTTTGGGTCATTTATTTAAGGGGGAGCCTTAGAATTATTTCATTCTTTTTCATCTGGTTTATAGGTTTCATAGGTTTCTACACTTAGTCATTTTTCATAGGTGTTGCCTTCAATGCCAAAGGGGGAGATTGTTGGCAATTGACACTCATCCGATGACTTCCAGTAGTTGCTTATTGGTCTAGGGTTGTCATTGATGGCAATTCTTCTTGGTAATTTGATCTGGAGATCATGATTCATCTTATCCAAAAGCGGGAGTTAACCGATAGGTAGTTAACTGGTAAAGGCTATTTTGATAATGTTTTGGTCCAGAAAGATTTCCAATGATTGCGGTGATTTTTGGTGGTTGATCTTGTGTTTTTGGTGAATGGGAACATCTTTACGAAGTGTGTGATTATACTCTTTTGGTCTAGTGGTCTATTTTGTTTGAGATTAAATCCGACTTAGAGCTACACATTACACTTCTTGAAGCCGACTTGAAAGAGATTATTTTTATTCTAAGATTGGATATATAAGATTGATTTGGAGATTGGTTTTGGGAGTAATACTTTTGTGGTGATCTATTTTGGTGCGATTGAGCACAATTTCACATGCGCATTTGGTTTACAGACAATCCAGTAGCTGACTGAAATGGAAACAGAGTATTTGCAGAGCGAGGATGGTCAGAGATCTTGTGCTTAACCAAAACTCATTGATGCATTATCAGATATTATTTCAGAGTTCATTTCATTGTATTTTCTCATTGTAATCAAATTGTATGTCAGTGAGACTTTCCTGAAGGTTGTAGCCTTTTGGGTCATTGTAATTGAGTAGTGAGCTCTAGGTTGTGAGCCTGAATGTAAGTGCATTCCCCATCTATGTAATATTTATGTACTCCTAGCCATAGTATATGAATATTGTGGGTTCCAGCCCCACCGTGGTTTTTCCCTTTCTGGGTTTCCATGCAAAAATTTTGATGTTGTGGTTCTGTGGTTTATTTATTACATGTATATGTTCTTTTCTATTATGCATTGTTAACTAGTGGATAAAGAATAAGTTTGTGGATTTAATTTTTGGCAGATCACCAATTCACCCCCCCTCTCAGTGATCTCTGATTCTAACAGGGGATGGATGGGATATCATTATCTTGCTTAGGAGGTGGGTGTTGAGTGGGACTTGGAAGGACAACTTGCTCTTGATATGGAAGGGTATCATTGTGAATGGAATACAAAAGAATGAGGGGATCTTCATAAGACTCTTAATAGATGGGATCTTAATAAAAAATTGGATTGGATGGGAGGATTTGTTCTTGATCTTGATTTATTCCAAGACTCATTTCTTCTATCTTTGGATTATCCTCTTGACATGGGATAGGAGTTTGGGTATGTATGGGGGATTCTTGGAAAGATTCAACATTTTGGCATGATAAGGACAGATTTTTAGTGGGACTCTTTGGAGTTGGCTTGCTTGGAAATGGAGCATATGGTGGCTTTTGATCTAGGATTTCTTAATTGTGCTAGGGATTTATATTAAGAAATGGATTAGCTTGGATTTTAACTATGGATAGTCCTTGGGGGTAAAATTGAAGGATGTCATTATTGGATTTATCTATTGGTGTGGAATCACATGAACTAGATATGGAATTGATATAATCACTTTGGAATGAGTCTCTGCTAGACATGAGTGGATGATTTTGCTCATGCTTGAAAGATGCATCTTGACATATTTGTTTTCTCTTTCTCTAGTATTGTGTATAGGCCATGAAAGACTCTTAGGAGTATGCTGATGAATGCAAAGATGGACACTATTAAGCATTGGTTTACCAATCGAATACAAAATTAGGACAGGACAAATGTGAAGCCAGTTAATGACAAAATTGAAGGTCCAGATTGAGGACATTGTGGAAGAGATATTGAGGATTGATTTGACCTAGTTTGAGAGTATGATTGATAGTACCCTATACTAGACTTATGAGCAAGGGCATAATGATTTATTGCTAATTTATTGATGATAATTGGTCTTTAGATTCTCAATGACTCTTTGGACAAGTTTTTGAACCCAATTTGGAGAAAATGCATATGCATAATGAGGACTACTAAGTATATGCAACCTATGGGAATCTAAAGACTCTAAACATACTTTGGATCACAAAAATATAGGAGATAGTATAACCTAATGATTTTTTAATTGAGGACTAGATGTTATTCTAGATAAATGCGAAAAGGAAGACTGATGAACACAAAATTCTGAAAAAACAAATGTGAAACCCTAGCAAGATGAATGCAAAATGGTATCTGAACAAATGTGAAACTCTAGTAGGATAAATATGAAATTTTGAGTTTTCTGTTTTGATTTCAGTTTTTGGGCAATTTCAGTTTTTTGTTATAATCTTAGTTTTCCTATGTTTCAGTGAAATGTAAGATTGTAGACACTTAGAAGATAGTATGGCTGAAATAACATGCACAGACAAGCATGAATCCTATGTTGGCTAGGACAATATTTGTTGGGTTCCCATTGTGGATAAATTTGAGCCACACTTATTTAGAGAAAATAGCTTAGATGTTTGGTAGCATTGGCTCCCCCACCATGACATTCACTTCTCAGGCATACTAAACTTTGAATTCCCAAAGACCTAAAGATCTAGAAGAACTTGCTATCTCTACTTTGAATTGCAAGAATGTGGGATGGATTTAGAGGTCCGACCTATTGTGCCATTAAATAGAAGGATTTTGGCTACTAAAATAATTGGATCATAGTAAGGGAATCTATTTAGGTGGTCATACATGTAGCATTTCACTTAATTAAGAAGTCTCCCAACCCTTGCGGGTTTTTACACATCACTGTGTGGATTTCACATCACATGGATACTAAGGGAGACATATGTCAGTATGACACATCTGCACTTGTTGCTTGTGAGTTTCCTCACAAGCACTTATTTTATAGTGGCTCAAAAGAAGCTTGGTTTTAGCTTGTTACCACTTGGGTCATTCCCTAACACCTAGCCTTATGGGCTCCTCGAGAGGCAGGTCTGCTAAGATTTAAACATAAATGAGACTAGTGCTCCAAACACAAAAAATAATGATTTATTTTATACACCAAACAAAGTGTTATTTATCTAAAAGTCACAAAAAATCCTAATTACCCCTGCAAACCCATTGGTTAATAGATTTATGACCTAACTCTATATTCACACACCCACAAAGGTGACAAATTTAACCACAGTTGAACCAATCTTAAACAACTATTTACTAATTGATTCTCTTTTTATTTTACAACGTGGCAGCTACCATCTTAAGATTTTCAACATATAATGAACCATTCATAATTGCTTTTAACCAGAAAGAAAACTAAGCAAATGCTTTTAACCAGAAAGCTTTAGAAAGGCATACATGTAGCATAAATCATATTTTTTAATTTTCCAATCCTTAAATAAACCAAAAATCACTATAGAAGTATCATTCATAGATGATACTTTTGTAGTAACAAAAATACTTAATCAATCACTTTCCAATATAGATTATTCATCAATAAGCCATTCAACACAAGAAAAGGAGTCCATACACCACAACTCAAAGATCATGGATACCTGAAACCACTAGTGTCTTTCTATATTGAAATTAAGTGAAAAACATAAACATACTTAATAAACAAAAGTTTTTTCTCTAATTAGAAAAACAAAGTTTGCCTAAAAGATCAATAATTCAATTTAAGTCCAACTATTTAAAGATTAAAAAGTAACGGTTTCTTGAAGAGGACCATTATTTAAAAGTGAGTCTTTAAAAAGGCGTAAGAGTCAATATCAAGAAAAGCAATAAAAACTATAAAATCACAATTGTCGCTCCAACTTCAAAATTTTGACTGTTTATAACCTCCACCTCTTGTCGATTGCATGTCACCACTTGAGCTTTGATCATCTACCTATATTCCCAGTACCTATTGAAGACTATGGTAATTCTTCTATCCCCTAGTGTGGTCATGATTTGCAACCTTTTTTTCCACTTAGAAAGCAATTTGTCTGTATCAGCTAGGTTGCAGTGTATGCCATCAATTTTAGCTTCAAAGACTACTGTATAAGCTTGTAGATGGCTCAACCTATTGAACTCCTTTGGGGAAATGGTTTGAGGATCTCTAATTTCCTTTTGATAAATCTATTTGAAATAATCCAACATTTGATTAAGCTCACATACGTTTTCCTCAAACCCACCCATTAAATAAACTTCCAAAGCATTAAAATTATCTTTAATCTTAACCAAGTCATCAAAGTAGTGTCCTAGTGCTTTATTAATGTGATCTATGTAATCTTCATAAATCTTTACCTTGCAATCCAATGCCTCAAGCCAGGTAGGGTCAATTTACCTAGGATGCTCCACCAATTTTTTAGTTACCAGTGTAGCATGGCTCATTGAAAGGAGATACAAGACCTCACTTGCAAGAACAAACATACTGCCATGTTCCTTTCGGACTTGTTGTAACTCAGATGCCAATTCCTTCCTCTTATTTATCATAGATACATATAATATCCTAAACTTGGTGACATAAATGACACCACCCTGATACGGTTCATCCATCCACTTGGTGATAGCCTTGGCGTATCTAAGATTGCTCTTAATTTTCTTCACAGTATCGAGGGCGATTCCTTGCACATCTGAACTTGAGGCCTTCCCCATGATAGGATTTATAATAGATGTAATAAAATCCTCCAATGCCTACAGTTGAGACTCTAGCTCCAAATTTTCTTTCTTTTGCTCCTTTTCTCTTTTAATTAGTGCATTCACCAAAAAATCAGCATGATAAACATCTCCTTCAAGGGTAGAAGGTCCCATATCCACATGAATGATTTTGTAATCATTCTCTATTATTTCACTTTCATTAATATCCTTGATGGGGTTGGAAATTTCTAACAGCTGGTGACTAGATGAAATCAAAGATGATTCAAGACATCCTCTTCACCTTCTTGGGCTTGTGGGAATTCTGTAGTAACAGGGCGACTGTATCAACTTCACTGGTGGCACTAGTTTTTCTCTTCTTCTCCACCTCTATTTTCAGCCAAGATGGAGAAGTTTTTTCAAGTCTTGAGTCTCTATTAGTAGTGCTCACAAGAGTATTTTGAATAGGAGAGGATGAAATTTCCAATAAATCAGAAAAATAACTATCATTAATTATTTCTTGGTAAATGCCCTCAGAATCAACAAGTGGTGTCTTCCCTTTTGATGACCCAACATCTTCATCCTACTCACAAGTCAATTTGAGTCCGGTTCCTTGTTTCCTCAAGTCTTTCCCCATCACCATCAGACTATGAAACCTGGCTAGGCAAGTTAGTAGTAGGTTTGTTTGTTGGCATCTGGATAGAAGTAGCCTTTACAACCACCTGATCTCTATGAGATGATGACCTATGTTCTTGTGAGGGGTTGAATTGTTGTCTCCACTTTCCATTCAACAAATAAGATGTTCTTCTCAACATAGAAGTTGTATGAGCCATTAAATCCAAGAGCTCACCTTCTAACCAATCAATCCCAAGTGGAGCCTTGTCAACAAGAGTGTGATATTTCAGGTCAAGGGTGACCTCATCTTCCACCGTATTATTAGGGATATTAAAAGAAATCCCAAAAGCATGATTTTTTTGCAAAGTGAGCCTCATGGAACTTCTTATAAACACTTCAGCATCGTCAAAACAATCTTCCCAAAAATCTTCAATATTTGGTCGATGCACAAGAATTTTTGCTACATACAAGCAGTGTTTCCCATAGCCTTTGTTGTCAAAACAATCCCTGGCTGGCAAGGAATGAAAGTGAAAATATTCCATGGTTTTCTCAACTCCCTTTGCAACACCATTTGTTTTACAAGAAAAGTGAAACATGAACAATGGGAAGGAATATCCCTTTTTCCCCATATTCAAATATTTGACATTAACCATAGCCATCTGCTAAAAAAACTCCAAGAATACAATAAAATCAATAGGAAACATTGCAACTTTAATGAATCTGTTTCAAGACCCCCAATTTTGAGATATGTGGACCTGTCAAATTGGGTATAGAAACTTCCAAATTCCATTACAAAGGTAGCAACCTCATGGGAAATTTGCAATCCAGGATTTCCCTCTAGTTACCTAACAAGCCCGATTAGGAAGACATCATTTATGCAGGAAAAAGGTTTGCATGCCCACTTGCATGGTGAGCTGGGGAAATTTTTTGAAAATAGGCATACATGTAGAAGGAGGGCATTGCAATTCCAACCCAAGCCAAACAGATTGTTAACTGGCTAGAACATATACTAAGTATGAACACATGCTAAAGGCCAGAGACTACTGGAAATTCCTCAATTGTTGATTTAGGTGGTAACTAATTATAGAGGCCCAATTGATGGAATTTTGTGGATTGCAAACCACTAAGATGAAGCGGCACATCCAAAATTCAAAAGAGTCAGCACAGGCATTTCCTACTACACGACGCAATAAGGAAATAATTTCTAAAATTTTATCCTTGAAGTGTATTCTTCTAAGCCTACAAGGCAATTGAGAATTACCTCATTTTTTGGATTTTAGCCAGGACTTGTCAATGCAGTTTTTGCACTAGTCTCCATGAGCTCAAAAATACTCTTCACTAGCAAGAACATGCATGTCTTTCAAGTTCTCAGGGAGGCACAAAGCATGGGAAACACTTTTAGAGTTGATTTGTGCAATGACCTTTCCATCATCTTTTTTGAATTTCATGTGTCACTGGATTGTATCTATTAGAATATGCAACAATTAAATCGACATGGGACATGACAGGTGAAAAAATAGCTGCATAAGCTAAGCCACTCTGAAAGATTTTATCTTGAAATAGGGCCTTTTCTTTCTATTCAAAGTCTCGCAGGAATTCTCCCAGGTTCAAGTGCTCTATCTCTGTCTCCTTCACTCCTGCCTAATGATTTTGGATCCCACTCTACATGGGCTCGTACTAGATATCTCACTTCATGAAAGCATAAGTGAATAATGGAGGTTGGTTCAAAAAACATTTGTCACCTTGTCGATGTACTCATATGATGTGAAATGTCTTTAACATTGCATTTATTTCACTGCTTTGAAAATGGTTCCTTCATCTACATAATTCTGTTGATAAGACAAATTAAGGTTAGTATGTGAAACTAACCCCACACGGTGGTGGCGTCCTGAAATTTGAGCAAGGATTCACAAGTCGCTTGGTCATGAAAAACACAAACTTCAAAACCTATGATCGAGGTTTTCAAACTTTTGACAACCTCTGTGCGAGCGACTAAAACACAAAACATAGGGGAAGGTCAGGTGATCGGGGACTTTTGAAAGTCTACAACTCTGTGACCAAGGTTAGAGAAAGTGAACAAGGTGAGACTAGCTTTGTAATTACACATGAGCCATGACTAAACACTTAGGTTATGAGACAAACAAGGAGAACCTTGGTAAACATACATGGAGGGGATCGAATTAGTCATGATTTAAATTTTTTAAAGGGTAACATTGGCTCTGAGAGGGGACAAGGACTAATAGGACGTAGAGGATCCAAAAAACCATGACAAAAGCCTTATTCATTGGGCAACATAGTCAAAAACAAGACACGACAAACTAAACAAATAGGAAAACAAAACTATGTAGAAGAGACAACATAGAACCTCAACAAATAATTTTCAAATCTTGCCCATTATAGGCAAGAGGTAATGGAGTACCATTTGGATAGTTCAGCAGAAAAGTATTATCGCTAAGAACTTGCCTAATATTGAAGGGTCTCTTTCATAATGAATAAAACTTTTTATATGCACCCTTTGGCTCCCTTCCCCGATCCCAGAGGAGAACTGAGTCTCCAATTGTAAATTTCTTCTATCTATCCCTTTTTTCAAATATATTTTTGACTATTTGTTGGTGTCAGGAAATTCTATCTACCACTACGTCTCTCTACCCGTCCAACTTATTCAGATACATGATTCTTTTCTCCCCTGTAGACTGGAATTGCTCATCCTCTGTGGCTTTCTACAAACTAAGTGCTGAGAGTTCCAATGGTAATGGTAAGGTACTTTCCACCTCATAAACCAACTAAAAAGGTGATAGGCCAATAGCTCTTTTATATGTCACTCTATCAACCCGCAGAGCATCATACAAATTTTTATGCCATCCTCGTTGATTTTCATCTACTAATCTCTTAATGATGGATACTAGGTTCTTTTTACTAGATTCTTCTTGCCCATTTCCTTAGGGATGGTAATCCGATGAATGTGCAAGACTAATACCATTTTCATAACATAACAAAGTAATCTCAGTAGAGGAAAAATAACTAGCATTATCAGTGACCAGTTTCTTAGGCACCCCAAATCTTACTAGGATGTTCTCCTTTAAGAAATTGCATACCACCTTGGAAGAAGTGCTCTTTATAGGAATGGATTCCACCCATTTAGTAAAGTAATCTATGGTTGTTAAGATATGGGTATGTCTAGCACTATAATTAGGATTAATTGGGCCAATAAGAACCATACCCCATTGCTGGAAAGATTCATCAATGACCATAGGCCTCAGAGGTAAGGCAACCAAATGAGGTCTACCGATAAACATCAGACACTTTTCACATTTAGACACCCATTCATATGTATCCTTGAACATTCTAGGCCAATAAAAATTCTAGCAAAGGATCTTGAAGGCTATCACAAATGCTGAATAATGACCTCCACATACTTCACTATGAAAGAATTCTAATAACACCTTTGTTCTTTGTCAATGCATCTAAGGAAAGTACCATCTACCCCTCTTTTGTATAGATTCCCCTCCCAAAGAACATACTTACTCACCTTGATTTTCAATTTTCTTTTCTCCTTAGGGGATAGATGTGAAGGAAAATCACCATATGTTAAGAAATATAAACATCTAAGAACTATTCATCTGTTGTGCTAGTAAACAAAACCAAGGGGAGATCCTCTTCTTCAGGATGCCTATTTTCTACAATCATCTTAGCTAGATCCTCTCCCCTAACCAAATTAGTAGGCTTGATGTCTACATCATACTCTTTCACCTTGGCTACCCAAGCCCTTCTTTTGTTACAACCAATCTCTTGTTGGGTGAGGATACTCTTTACAATGACTTCAGGCACAAATACGGTAGCATGAGAATGCAAAATCTAAAATCTAAAAGCTTTCAGGGCCTTTACCACAACATAAGCATGTTTTTCAAGAGGAGAAAATTTCAGTTCATACTTTTTGAGTGGAATTCTTATAAAAGAAATCGGGGCTTCAATACCTTTCTCATTCCTCAATAACAATATGGTTGATAAAGTATGTTCGGATGCATAACAATATATGATGAAGTCCTTGGTGAAATTAGGGCGTATTAGTGTCGGTGTGTTTGCAATTGCCAGTTTTATATCTTAAAAAGATTATTTCCATTCAACACTCCACTTGAAAACATGATGATTCTTCATCATTTCTACTATAGTTTTGTCATCTTAGCAAAATTAGGAATAAACCTCCTCAAAAATTTTACCTGGTCAAAGAAAGACCTAATGCCATCTTTTTTCATGGGTACGTTGAGTTGCATAATCGCCTTTACCCTCTTTGGATCAATTTTAATCCCTTCCCTCGAAATGGCATTGAAAACAAACTTCTTAGGGTTTAACAAAATACCTTCCTCCTGACATCGCTATAAAACAACTTCTAGATCATGCAAGTGATTAGCTCTCTTTCTGGAGAATACTGTCAGGTCATACAAGTAAATCACAATAATTTTATTTTTCAAATCTCCAAAAGACAAATCCATAGCCCTCTTAAAGGTTGTTCCTACATTAATAAGGCCAAATGGCATTCTGTGATAGGCAAACACACCAATGAGAGTAGTAAATGTTGTCTTATGTTGATCTTTTGGGGCTACTTCAACATGGTTGTATCATGAGAAGCCATCTAGCATCGACATTATTTCAGGGCTAGAAACAATGTATGCAAAATATGATCCATGATAGGTAGAGGGTAGTTATCTTTTAAAGAAGCTTGATTCAAATTCCTGAAATCAACACATATCCTTATCTATCCATTCTTCTTTATAACAGGGACTATGTTGACCACCCATATAGAGTGATGGATGGGATAAATTATTTTTGCATTTCACATCTCCTCAATTTCACTGAAGATTACATGAACTATTTTAGGGTTGTAGTTGCGTTTCTTGTGTCTAAATGGCACAACACCAGGCTTTAATGGGATTTTGTGTTGGAAATTGCCATTTCTAAACTTCTTCAAATCAACATAACTCCAATAAAAGACATCTTGGTAGCATATCAATAAGGAGACAAACTTTTCTTTCTCCTTGGGAGAGCAACACTTACCAATGCAGACAAGTTTTAGATTATCTTTAGTCCCAATTTTCACTCGGTCATACTGGGCTGAGGTCTCAGAAGGTTTTCTTTTCTACTTCAAATACTAATCATGCCTATTAAATAGGCTTTCAAGAGAAACTAACCCCTTGGGTATCTTGTTTCCTTTTAGTTGCACAACTTTGGCCTCTTTCTCATTGTGGGTAATGATTTCTTCTTCCAACACTTTATCACCTTCATTATTACTCCTTTCAAAATGATAGTGAGAAAAAGAGAGATTTCTCAAGGAATTCAATGATCTGCTAATTGCCATTGAACACTTGCCAATGTTCTATATTATCAAGGACACTAGGTCGGTATATGACTTCTACCTAAAAATTTTTATCAATAAAATCAGGGTGAGGTAGGAGCAAAGAAGCTGAGATGACCAATGAATCAACCCTAGTATTCTGACTTCTTGGAACTGATTCAATCGAGAAAGCATCAAACATCTCAATACAGTCCCAAACTCTATTTCTATAGTGTTTCAACTGACCATTATTCATAGTATTCTTGATTTGTTTAACAATTAGCTCAGCATCTCCCACATCCTTAAGCTATTTGATCCCTTTTTCTTGAGCCAACCCTAAACCAAGTAGTAAGGCTTCATACTCGGTTGTGTTATTGGTGTTGGAAAAACTCCAACTTCAAAGAAAAATGAAATTTATAACCATCAGGTGACACTAGAACAACACCTTCTCTTGATCCAACATGGGCACAACTTCCATCAAATTCTAGTACCCATAATTCATTCATCAAATTGGGAGAAATCTAGTCTGCCCTATCATAGGGAGTCGAGGAACACATGTAAGTGCCTGGCCCGGTTTCTACAAATAAGATATTTCCCAGGGATCCTTAGACTTCAGTACTATAAATTTGGTTTTAGGCTCGGGGTTTAAATGCATCTTTTTCCCTTCAAGTGGGATTAAGGAATGAGACCAAACCATTAGTATTGCCCCTCCCAAGTCTTTACAAAAGCTTCTACCTAGGAGCATTCCATAACTACCAAGGATATCAACAACTAGTATAGTTAACTTCAATCTCTTTTTGGGAAAAGTGGCTAAAGCTACCTGTTCATCTTTAATCTTCTCTATGATTAGAAATGCAGAGCCATCCATGGAGTAACATCTACCCTAAGAAGAGGTAATGGACAAACCTAGGGCTTGTGCTACTTGAGTAGGCATCACATTTTCTGAAGCCCCAGAGTCGATAATACAATTGCTTAACCTAAAATTAGGAATGAATAAAGATACATAAAAAGGTTTTGGTCTGGTAGAGGGATCTGGCGAACAAGATGGATCATTTTTAGAATTGGAGAAAACTTGTTCTTCAACATAGACTTCATTTTTACAAAAGAGTTGGGAATTATACTAGGATGATGGAGCTCCTTCCTTAATATACTTAACTAGTCTATCCAATTATTTGGGGTTTAGTCTTAGATATTTAGCTTGGGAAATATGGATCTTAGTATTTTTACAAGACTCAATAATATCAAAAGAAATGGGATTTAATATGACAACAGAAGAGGAAGAAGGTATTACCTCAGCTTGTGATTCTATTGGAGTCCCATGTTCTACTTTCTTTTGCTTGGTTAGAAGATATTTTGGAGTGGAGGAAGGGTTACTCTATTCTCCCTTTTTCATGTTGTGATCCGGTGAACACGACACAATTTGGATCTTTCACTTCAACTAACACATCTTCCTTATCACCGCTATCAGGTACATACTCAAAAAAATTTACTCCAGCATCTTTGGATGGGCTAGGCTCTTCTACATAGGGTTTGGTGGCACATTCAATGGTTGAGAGCATCTGCGTATACCTTAGCATCTATGGGCAAGTATCTCCATCATGATTAGAAGTCAGGTGGAAATTATAGTAATTCTGCATTCCTGAAGACAAAGAAGAAGGCCCCTCAATTGCTAGCCTTTGGTTCAGAGCATTTATAGAGAAGGTCTTATTTTGAGCTCCTTTGTAATTATAATCTCTTCTAGGAATGTCTTGATAAGGATTTGACGAACCCTTTGGAATTTGCCTTTTCAAAGGGATGATATCATTCGCCAACCTTTGAATAACAAGATCAGTGGAGTTTACTAGTAAGGGTTTACAAGTCTGCAAGTCTCTCTTTCATTTTCCAGCCACTATTAGATCATCTTCAATAGCCACAACCAAATTTTGAGAAGCTTCTAAATCATTTCCACCTTCCCTTTTAATGGTGAAACTTATGTCAAGTGGGAGGGTATTGATAAACATAGATTTCAACAAATGATCATCGAGCCTCATATTCATAGTGATTCTATTATTTAATTTATTAAACTTAGCCACAAAATCTCTCATGCTCTCATGCACCTCTTTCTTCATAGAGCCTAACTGGGCAACCAAGACAGAATCATCTTCTGTTGTTTTAAACCTATTTTCAAATTTCATCCTCAATGTATTCTTGTCATTTATGGAACCATTAGGCAGAGGATAGAACCAATCCACTGCATGAACCATTAGAGATTCTACAAATAACCTTATGGATGTTGGTATTTTGGATATGTTGATATGGTTTTGTCATTGATGTCAACACTTATCAACTTTGGCACTTGGAGAATTGGCAATGTTCACCGACAACCTAGTGACTTATGCACAGTCATCGGTATCTTATTCACCGATAAGATATATTGTGTTGGTATTTTGGTATGGTTTTGTCATTGATGTCAACACCTACTAAATACACCTACTTTGGAGATCTAGCAACATTCACTGGCAAACAGTAAACTGTGCAACAGTTACCGGTATATGATTAACCGGCATGATATAATGTTCACTGGTACCTAGAATGACATGGAAGACACTTGGTAATGTCAAAGACATCACGTGGACACTTTATTTTGAAGTAATAACCATTGGTATATTCTTATTTGCATATTTTCTTTTACCAGCAAATAGGTCTAGGTTATCTAGGGTTACACCGGTAGGTTTATCTTTTCCAGATCAGCATGGCACGCTATGGAGATGATTTATTATTGTTGTAAATGCATTAAGCCGACATGTTCAATTGGTTATTGCATCAGATATTGTATTGTTTGTAAAATGTTTTTATTGTAATATCTTGTAGAGCTGACCTACTAAAATTGGTCTTAGGGTATGGTATAAATGTAAGATCTTATTTGTAAGATCAAGTGTGGAATGCGAAAAAGATTCAAGTGAAAGTATATGTGAGATAGAGTAGAGGCATACACGAAGACATCATTTGATGGTGAAGTTAGGTTTTTGTAGAAGCATATCAACATTACACCAGTACTGAATTTAGCATATGTAGATGCAATTTTGTGCAGTACATTCTTATTGGATTTAATCATCCAACTGTAGTCACTATGACTCCCATTTGTGATTGAGTAGTGAGCTCTAGGCTGTTGGCCTTTCTACATGTGCAGACCGCTCTTTTTACACTTACTATCTATAGTAGTATCATCTGATTGTGGGTAAGGTTTCCCACCGTGGTTTTTCCCTTACAGGGTTTCCACGTACAAATATTGGTGTGATGTGTTGTGGATGACTTTGTGCTTATGTTTCATTCATTAATTCTTACTGGTATAGCAATTTACTATTAACAGTATCTACCGACATACTTAACTGATTTACCGCTATTAAGCATTAAGTTGGTTAATAAGTTTTTGGTTTGAATTTATTAAACAACTGATTCACCCCCCCTCTTAGTTGTCTCTGGGACCTACAATTGGTATTAGAGCATAGTCCTCTTTTTGTATAGGTTTAACAACTTGAGGAGATCCAATGTCTACTAATTATTTCAGAAAGGATAGTCCTAAACTTGATGGAACCAACTATGGGATATGGAAAATCAAAATGGAGACACATCTGAATTGCATTGGTAAAGACATCTGGGAAGTTACTAAGAATGGTTATACTGCTATTGTAGCTGGTCAGACTGCTCCCACTACTTTAGCTAAAGATGAAGAAAATGATTGCAAAGCAAGAGAAGCACTCTTGAGCGCATTATCAGATCAACAAATCATGGGATTATCAGATAGGTCCATTGCAAAAGCTATTTGGGATCATTTGGAAACACTGAATGATGGAGATTCCACAGTCAAAATTGCAAAACTTGAAAGCTTCCGAGTCAGGTATGAACATCTGAAAATGGAAGAAGATGAAAGGATTTCTGCTTTTATGGAAAGAGTAAATGAAATTGTTTTGGGTATTAAATGTTGTGGAGGAACCTTGAGTGAAGATGAGATTGCTTCAAAAATCTTAAGATGTTTACCACCGACATATAAAATGAAGGTTACTACTATAAATGAGTTGAGAACAATGCCTAATACATCAGTAACTAGGGATACATTGATTGGAAAACTTTCAGCTTTTGAAATTGAGGAATTTGGTCCTATTACTACTATAAAAACTGATTTGGCCTTCAAAGAATGAACATCAATTGATCCATCCTTTGAAAAATCAGACTAGAGAGCCTTTTATGCAAGAGAACTTGAAGAAACTAGGAAGGAGAATGAAGAGCTTGAAGAACTTGAAGCACTATTTGCAAGAAAAATGGAAAAAGGCCCTATTGGAAGTAAGTATGAAGGTAAAGCACCCTTTAAATGTTTTAACTACAATAAGATTAGTCATATGGCTTCAAGAAGCCCTGATAGACATGCTAGACTAAGAGAAGAAGCTAGAAGAAAATACAAACCTAATCCTAAATATCAGTGCTACAGATTTAAGAAAAACAAAGATAAATCTTGTTACATTGTTGATGAAGGTGTGACTGATGATTCTGATGAGGATCTAGCAGACAATGGATGGGTCTTTGTTGCTATAATAGAAGATCAACCGGTGCCTATTGCTCAACCGATAGAACAAGCCCTAGAAGCTAAAGTTGAATCAAAGGATGAATGGATTATTGACTCAGGATGCTCACATCACATGACTGGAGACAAAGGTAAATTCTTGAACTTTCAAGAATATAATGGAGGTTTAGTAAGATTCGGAGATGACAAAGCCTGTTCAATCAAAGGTAAGGGTTCAATATCTCTTGATGGTAAACATAACACTGACAATGTCTACTATGTTGAAGGATTAAAACATAATCTTTTAAGTGTTGGTCAATTAGTTGAAAAAGGTTTTCAGTTACAATTTAAAAATGGAAAATGCAAAATCATGAATAGAACTGGTTTGGAAATTGCAACCAGTAATCAGACTAGAGGTAATATCTTTCATTTGAATAATAGTGAAAAGGCATGCTTAATTGCACATATAGATGAAAGTTGGCTATGGCATAAAAGACTATGTCATGTAAATTTTGATTGCATGGTAAAAATCAGTACTTCTAAGGCAGTTAGAGATCTACCTAAAATTGTGAAACCTCAGAATACAATTTGCAAGGAATGTCAATTTGGAAAACAAGTTAGAGCTAGTTTCAAAAGTATTCCAGAAAAATCCAATAATGCCCTTGATTTAATTCACACTGATTTATGTGGTCGAGCTAGAACTAAAAGCTTACAAGGTGATAGATATTTCATGCTAATTATTGATGATTATTCTAGAATGTGGTTACTTTCTCAAAGAAAAATTAGAAGCACTTGGGAAGTTCAAACTATTCAAAGCAATGGTTGAAAATGAAACCGGTATGAAAATTAAATGTTTAAGATCAAATCAAGGAGGAGAATTCACATCTAAAGATTTTAATACATTCTATGAAGTAAATGGAATCAAAAGATAGTTATCAACACCTCAGACAACACCACATAATGGAGTTGTTGAAAGAAAAAACATAACTATTTTGGATGCAGCAAGAAGTATGTTATCAGAAGCAAATCTACCACATGTGTACTAGAGAGAGGCAGTAAGCACTGTTGTCTATACATTCAACAAAGTTCACATCAAAGGTGAAACCGGTAAGACCCCTCATGAACTATGGTTTGGTAATACTCCTACTCTTAAGTATTTTAGAATTTTTGGAAGTAAATGTTATATTAGAAGAGATGAGTATATTGGCAAGTTTGATCCTAGAAGTGATAAAGGAATATCTCTTGGTTATTCATCTAAGAGTAAAGCATATAGATGTTTTAATAAAAGATTACAGAAAATTGTTGAGAGTACAAATGTAAAGATTGATGAACAATTAAGAGGAACTTCAAGGTATATAGACTCTGAACCAGAAACATAAATTATGACAAATGGACCTACAATAAATCCACCAGTACAGAATGATGATCCAATTACTCTGGTATCATTAGAGGATTCCACAATAATTGAAGAACAACAACAGACTAAGACACCCCGGTCTGTAAGACTGAATCATTCTGAAGATCAGATAATTGGAAGCAAATTTAAAGGAGTCATGACAAGAGGAAGATTGGCAAATGAAGAGGTATGTCTTATTTCTCAAATTGAACCATTATCTATCAATGAGGCATGTGAAGATAAATTTTGGATTAAAGCTATGGAAGAAGAATTAGGACAAATTGAGAAAAATAATACTTGGACATTAGTTCCCCGGCCTAAAAATAAAAATGTAATTGGAACCAAATGGGTATTTAGAAACAAACTCAATGAAGATGGTAAGGTTGTTAGAAATAAAGCAAGACTAGTGTGTAAGGGATATTCTCAGAAAGAAGGAGTTGATTATAATGAAACCTTTGCACCGGTAGCCAGAATTGAGGTAGTTAGATTATTCTTGGCTTTTGCAACTCACAAGGATTACAAAGTTTATCAAATGGATATTAAATGTGCATTTTTGAATGGAGATCTTGAAGAGGAAGTCTATATTGAACAACCTGTTGGATTTTCCTTGACAGATGACAATGATATGGTTTGCAGATTAAGAAAAACTCTGTATGGATTAAAACAAGCTCCAAGAGCTTGGTATGCAAGATTGGATAAGTATCTTTTAAAGATTGGTTTTACTAAATGAAATGCAGATAGCAATTTATATTACAAAGTAACTAATGATGACATCTTGATTATTGAAGTATTTGTTGATGATATAATCTTTGGAGGAGAAGATGAATTATGCAAAGAATTTTCCCTTGAAATTTAGCAAGAATTGGAAATGTCTATGATCAGAGAAATAAAATTCTTTTTAGGATTGCAGATTTTACAGACTGATAAAGGCATATTTTTTAGTCAATCTAAGTACTTGAAAGAACTACTTAAGAAATTTGGGATGGAGAACTCTAAACCGGTAAGCACACCTATGACTACAAATGACAAATTATCTCAAAGGGATGAATCTACACCTGTTAATCCAACTAGATACAAATCTATGATAGGAGGTTTACTATATTTGACACAAACTAGACCTGATATTATGAATGCTATATGTATAGTTTCTAGATTTCAGAGTAATCCTAGGGAAAATCATGAATGAGTAGTAAAAAAGATTTTCCGATACTTACAAGGCACAACATATCTTGGATTATGGTATCCTAAAGATGAAAATTTTGATCTATATGCATACACAGATGAAAATTGGGCAGGAGATGTGGATGATAGAAAAAGAACCACTGGAGAAGCATTCTTTCTTGGAAAGAGATTAGTTTCTTAGTTAAGTAAGAAATAGAGTTGTACATCTTTATCAACAGTAGAATTAGAATATGTTGCAGCAGCAACAAACTGTACACAGGTACTTTGGCTTAAGTAAATGCTGAAAGACATAAAGGTAAAATGCAAGGAACCTATTACTATATATTGTGATAACACTGCAACAATTGATATATCTAAGAATCTAGTATTACATTCTAAAACAAAACATGTTTCTATCAAACTGAATTTTCTAAGGGAAAAAGTTGAAGAAAAGGAGATAAAACTGGTTTATGTGAATACTAAGAACAACTTGCAGATATTTTCACAAAACCTTTGCCTTAGGAAACTTTTGAGTATCTCAGAGATCAGCTCGGAGTCATACCTCCACCAGTAGAGACTTAGATAGTTGATGATTGTCATCAATCGATAGAATTAAATGGACAAATCTTTTATTCCGGTATTTGATGAGGAAGCTACTTCTCAGGGGGAGTAGTTGGTATTTTTGTATGGACTTAAATTTTGTAGCTTTGACATTTGATGTCAAAGGGGGAGAGATATATGGAAAAACAAATTATCAATTGAGGAGAGATATCTATGGTGAAAATTGGTACATGATAACATAAAATAACTCATGTTGCTTCCAGGGGGAGAGATTGTCACTTTGAGGAGATTGTTGGTTTTACACTTGGCATTTTTATTTTGGCACTTTGATGGTTTTTCCATCTTGTGTTGCCATCAATGCCAAAGGGGGAGATTGTTGGTATTTTGGTATGGTTTTGTCATTGATGTCAACACCTACTAGATACACCTACTTTGGAGATCCAACAACATTCACCGGCAAACAGTAAACTGTGCAACAGTTACTAGTATATGATTAATCGGCATGATATAATGTTCACCGGTACCTGGAATGACATGGAAGAAACTTGGTAATGTCGAAGACATCATGTGGACACTTTATTTTGAAGTAATAATCATTGGTATATTCTTATTTGCATATTTTCTTTTACCGACAAATAGGTCCAGGTTATCTAGGGTTACACCGACAGGTTTATCTTTTCCAGATCAGCATGGCATGCTATGGAGATGATTTATTATTGTTGTAAATGCATTAAGCTGACATGTTCAATCGGTTATTGCATCGGATATTGTATTGTTTATAAAATGTTTTTATTGTAATATCTTGTAGAGCCAACCTACTAAAATTGGTCTTAGGGTATGGTATAAATGTAAGATCTTATTTATAAGATCAAGTGTGAAATGCGAAAAAGATTCAAGTGAAAGCATATGCGAGATAAAGCAGAGGCATATACGAAGACATCATTTGAAGGTGAAGTTAGGTTTTTATAGAAGCATATCAGCATTACACCGGTACTGAATTCAACATATGTACATGCAATTTTGTGTAGTACATTCTTATTGGATTTAATCATCCAACTGTAGTCAGTGTGACTCCCATTTGTGATTGAGCAGTGAGCTCTAGGCTGTTGGCCTTTCTGCATGTGCAGACCCCTCTTTGTACACTTACTATCTGTAGTAGTATCATCTAATTGTGGGTAAGGTTTCCCACCGTGGTTTTTCCCTTACAGGGTTTCCACGTACAAATATTGGTGTCATGTGTTGTGGATGACTTTGTGCTTATGTTTCATGCATTAATTCTTACCGGTATAGCAATTTACTGTTAACACTGTCTACCGACATACTTAACTAATTTACCGGTATTAAGCATTAAGTTGGTTAATAAGTTTTTGGTTTGAATTTATTAGACAACTGATTCACCCCCCCTCTCAGTTGTCTCTGAGACCTACATATTGTTCACCGGCACTTGGAATGACATGGAAAACACTTGGTTATGTCGAAGACATCATTTGGACACTTTGTCTTGGAGATTTTTTCATTGGTATATTTGTGTTTGCATATTTGATGTTACCAGCAAATAGGTACAGGATAAGCACTGATAGGCTTATCTATTCCAGATCAGCACGACACACTATGGAGATGATTTATCATTGTTGTAAATGCATTAAGCCGACATGTTGAATCGAATATTGCATCGATTATTGTTTTACTTGTAAATTATTTTTTTGTAATATCTTTTGTAAAGCTGACCTATACATTTTGGTCCTAGGCTTTGGTATATATGTAAGATCGATATGCAATTGGGAAAAAGATTTGTAATAAGGTATATGTGAGAATAAGCAGAGCTATACACACAAACATCATTTGAAGGTAGAAAGAAGGTTTTGTGAAGACATATCAAAACTAAACTGGTATTGAATCCAGCATATGAAGATGCTATTTTGAGCAGTACATCATTATTGGATTTAACCATCCAATTGTAGTCAGTGTGATTCCTATTTGTGTTTGAGCAGTGAGCTCTAGGCGCTTGGCCTTTTTGAATGTGTAGACCTCCTATTGTATACACATACTATCTGTAGTAGTATCATCTGATTGTGGGTAATATTTCCCACCGCGGTTTTTCCCATTATAGGATTTCAACATACAAATATTGGTGTTATGTGTTGTAGATGTTATTTTCTTTCTGTTTCATGCATTAATCTTTACTGGTACTACAATTAACTAATAAACCATCTACCGACATTAAGTTTGGTTTACTGGTATTAAGCATTAAGTTTGGTTAAGTTGTTTTGGTTTAAATTTATTAGACAACTGATTCACCCCCCCCCCCTCTCAGTTGTCTTTGGGACCTAGCAATTGGTATCAGAGCCTAGTCCTCTTTTTGAAGAAGTTTAATAGCTTGAGGAGATCCAATGTTTTCTAACTATTTCAAGAAGGACAGTCCTAAACTTGATGGAACCATGGCATATGGAAGATTAGGATGGAGACACATTTGAATTGCATTGGAAAGGATATCTGGGAAGTTACAAAGAATGGCTATACTGCTCCTACTCCCAATCAGCCTAATCCATCAACCTTAGGAAAAGATGAAGAAAATGATTGCAAAGCAAGAGAAGCCCTTTTGAGCGCATTATCAGATCAACAAATCATGGGAATATCAGATAGATCTACTACTAAAGCTATTTGGGACCATTTGGAAACATTGAATGAAGGAGATTCCATAGTCAAAATTGCAAAACTTGAAAGCTTCCAGGTCAGGTATGAAAATCTGAAAATGGAAGAAGATGAAATAATTTCTTCTTTTATGGAAAGAGTAAATGAAATTGTTTTGGGTATTAAATGTTGTGGAGGAACCTTAAGTGGAGATGAATTTTTTTCAAAAATTTTAAGAGGATTGCCACCGGCATACAAAATGAAAGTTACTACTATAATGAGTTAAGAACAATGCCTAATACATCAGCAACTAGACACATTGATTGGAAAACTTTTAGCCTTCGAAATTGAGGAATTTGGTCATGTTGCTACTAGATTTAGCTTTTAAGGCATCAACATCATCTACATCATCATTTGAAAAGTCTGATTGGAAAGCCTTTTATGCAAGAGAACTTGAAGAAAGCAGGAGAGAAAATGAAGAACTCGAAGAACTTGAAGCACTATTTGCAAGGAAAATGCCTAAAGGTCCAGTTGGAAGTATGTATGAAGGTAAAGCACCCTTTAAATGTTTTAACTATAATAAGATTGGTCATATGGCTTCAAGATGCTCTCATAGACATGCAAGATTGAAAGAACAAGATAGAAGAACATACAAGCCTAACCCTGAATATTAGAGATACAAATTTAAGAAGAATAAAGACAAGTCTTGTTATCTTGCTGATGAAGGAGTCACTGATGATTCTGATGAGGATCCGACAGACAATGGATGGGTCTTTGTTGCTATAACAGAAGATCAACCGACACCTACTATTCAACTGGTAAAACAAGCCCTAGAAACTAAAATTGAAGTTAAGGATGAATGGTTCATTGATTCAGGATGTTCACATCATATGATTGGTGATAAAAGTAAATTCTTGACTTTTCATGAATATAATGGAGGTATAGTAAGATTTGGAGATGATAAAGCTTGTTTAATCAAAGGTAAAGGTACTATATCTCTTGTTGGTAAGCATAATATTGACAATGTTTACTATGTTGAAGGTTTAAAACATAATCTTTTGAGTGTTGGTCAATTAGTTGAAAAAGGATTTCAGTTACAATTCAAGAACGAAAAATGCAAAATTATGAACAGAATTGGTTTGGAAATTGCAACCGGTAATCAAACTAGAGGTAATATCTTTCATTTGAATAACAATGAAAAGACATGCTTGATTGCACATATTCATGAAAGTTGGCTATGGCATAAGAGACTCTGTCATGTAAATTTTGATAGCATTGTGAAAATCAGTACAACTAAAGTAGTTAGAGATTTACCTAAGATTGTTAAACCTCACAATCCAGTATGTAAGGAATGTCAATTTGGAAAACAAGTTAGAGAATCTTTTAAAAGTATTCTAGAAAAATCCAATAATTCTCTTGACTTAATTCATACTGATTTATGTGGTCTAGCTAGAACTAAAAGCTTACAAGGTGATAGATATTTCATGCTAATCATTGATGACTATTCTAGAATGTGTTGGGTTACTTTTCTCAGAGAAAAATCAGAAGCACTTGGGAAATTCAAGCTATTCAAGGCAATGGTAGAGAATGAAACCGGTAAGAAAATTAAATGTCTGAGATCAAATCAAGGAGGTGAATTCACATCTAAGGAATTTAATACATTCTGTGAAGTAAATGGAATCATAAGACAATTATCAGCACCCCGGACACTACAATAGAATTGAGTTGTAGAAAGGAAAAACATAACTATCTTGGATACAACTAGAAGTATGTTATCAGAAGAAAATCTACCATATGTATATTGGAGAGAGGCAGTAAGCACAACAGTCTACACATTCAACAGAGTTCACATCAAAGGTGAAACTGGTAAGACCCCTCATGAACTATGGCTTGGTATTACTCCTACTCTTAAATATTTAAGAATATTTGGAAGTAAATTCTATATTAGAAGAGATGAGTATATTGGCATATTTAATCCTAGAAGTGATGAAGGAATATTTCTTGGTTATTCATCTAAGAGAAAAGGATATAGATGTTTTAACAAGAGATTGCAGAAAATTGTTGAGAGTACAAATGTGAAAATTGATTAACAGTTTAGAGGAACTTCAAGGTATATAGACTCTGAACTGGCAACAAAGATACGAACAAATGAACCTACATTGAACACACCGGTACAAAATGAAGATCCAGTTACATCGGTATCATCTGAAAATTCCACTGTAACTGAGGAACAACAGCAAACAGAGACACCTTGGTATGTAAGATTGAACCACTATGAAGATCAGATAATTGGGAACAAATATCAAGGAGTTATGACAAGAGGAAAATTGGCAAATGAAGAGGTATGTCTTATTTCTCAAATTGAACCATCATCAATTAATGAGGCATGTGAAGATATACATTGGATTAAATCTATAGAAGAAGAACTAGAACAAATTGAGAAGAATAGCACATGGACATTAGTTCCCCGGCCTAAAGACAAAAATGTAATTGGAACAAAATGGGTATTCAGAAACAAACTCAATGAAGATGGTAAGGTAATAAGAAATAAATAAAGACTAGTGTGTAAGGGATATTCATAGAAAGAAGGAATTGATTACAATGAAACCTTTGCACCGGTAGCTAGAATTGAGGCAGTCAGATTATTCTTAGCTTTTGCAGCACACAAAAACTACAAAGTATATCAAATGGGTATTAAATGTGCATTTATGAATGGAGATCTTGAAGAAGAAGTTTACATTGAGCAACCTGATGGATTTTTTTTAACAGATAACAAAGATATGGTTTGTAGGTTAAGGAAAGTTTTGTATGGGTTGAAGCAAGCTCCAAGAGCTTGGTATGCTAGATTGGATAAATACCTTTTGAAGATTGGTTTTTCTAAAGGTAATGTTGATAGCAACTTATACTATAAAGTGACTAATGATGACATATTGGTTATAGAAGTTTTTGCTGATGATATAATTTTTAGAGGAGAAGATGGATTATGTAAAGACTTTTCTATTGAAATGCAACAAGAATTTGAAATGTCTATGATTGGAGAGATAAAATTCTTTTTAGGATTGCAGATTTCATAGACTGATAAAGGTATATTCTTGAGTCAATCTAAGTACTTGAAGGAGTTACTAAAGAAATTTGGGATGGAGAAATCTAAACCGGTAAGCACACCTATGACTACAAATGACAAATTATCACTAAGGAATGAATCTACACCTGTTAATCCGACTAGGTACAAATCTATGATAGGAGGTCTATTGTATTTGACACAAACAAGACCTGTTATTATGAATGCAATATGTATTGTTTCAAGATTTCAGAGTAACCCTAAAGAAAATCATGAATCACCAATAAAAAGGATTTTCTGGTACTTACAAGGCACTACAAATCTTGGCCTATGGTATCGTAGAGATGAAAACTTTGAATTATGTGCATACACAAATGCAAATTGGGCAAGAGATGTAGATGACAGAAAAAGCACCACCAGTAGAGCACTTTTTCTTGGAAGTAGATTAACTTCTTGGTTGAGTAAGAAACAAAGTTGCACATCTTTATCAATAGTTGAATTAGAATATGTTGCAGCAACAACCAACTATACACAGGTATTATGGCTTAAGAAAATGTTGAAGGACATAAAGGTAAAATGAAAGGAACCTATAACTATCTATTGTGATAATACAATAGAAATTGATATATCTAATAATCTGGTACTACATTCTAAAACTAAACATGTTTCTATCAAACTGAATTTTCTGAAAGAGAATGTTGAAGCAAAAGAAGTAAAACTGGTTTATGTGAATACTAAAGAATAGATTGCAGATATTTTCACTAAGCCTTTGCCTAAGGAGACTTTTGAATATCTCAGAGATCAGCTTGGGGTCATACCCCCACTGGCAAAAACTTAGATAGTTGATGTTTGTCATCAACCGACAACACTAACAGAGAAATCTTTCACTCCATCTTTGATGAGGAGAACTACTTCTCAGGAGGAGTAGTTGGTATACTGAATAAGTTGGTATTTTTTATTTGAACCTAGATTTTGTATTGCTTTGGCATTTGATGTCAAAGGGGGAGAGATTGATATAGAAAAACACATGTTACTCCTAGGAGGAGAGATGTTATCCCTTGGGGAAAGGTTGTTATTTTGGGAGAGACTGATTACTCTTTGTACCTGAATTTTGATTTCTGGTTTTGATCTCTTTTGGGAGATTGTTGGTTTTTGGTATTTGGCATTTCTGTTTTGGCACTTTGATGGTTTTTCCATCTTGTGTTGCCATTAAGGCCAAAGGGGGAGATCGTTGGTATTTTGGATATGTTGATATGGTTTTGTCATTGATGTCAACACTTATCAACTCTGGCACTTGGAGAATTAGCAATGTTCACTGGCAAGCTAGTGACTTATGCATAGTCATCGGTATTTTATTCATCGGCAGGATATATTGTTCACTGGCACTTGGAATGACATGGAAAACACTTGGTTATGTCGAAGACATCATTTGGACACTTTGTCTTGGAGATTTGTTCATTGGTATATTTGTGTTTGCATATTTGTTGTTACCGACAAATAGGTCAAGGATAAGCACTGATAGGCTTATCTATTCTAGATCAGCACGACATGCTATGGAGATGATTTATTATTATTTTAAATTCATTAAGTCGACATGTTGAATCAGATATTGCATTGGTTATTGTTTTACTTGTAAAATATTTTATTATAATATCTTTTATAAAGCCGACCTATACATTTTGGTCCTAGGCTTCGGTATATATGTAAGATCTTATTTGTAAGATCAATATGCAATTGGGAAAAAGATTTTTAATAAGATATATGTGAGAATAAGCATAGCTATACACATAGACATCATTTGAAGGTAGAAGGAAGGTTTTGTGAAGACATATCAAAACTAAATCGGTACTAAATCCAGCATATGAAGATGCTATTTTGAGTAGTACATCATTATTGGATTTAACCATCCAATTGTAGTCAGTGTGACTCCTATTTGTGTTTGAGTAGTGAGCTCCAGGTGCTTGGCCTTTCTGCATGTGCAGACCCCCTATTGTATATACATACTATCTACAGTAGTATCATCTGAATGTGGGTAAGATTTCCTACCGTGGTTTTTCCCCTTACAGGGTTTCCACGTACAAATATTGGTGTTATGTGTTGTGGATGTTATTGTCTTTCCATTTCATGCATTAATCTTTATTGGTACTGCAATTAACTGATAAACTGTCTACCGACATTAAGTTTGGTTTGGAAGTATTAAGAATTAAGTTTGGTTAAGTTATTTTGGTTTAAATTTATTAGACAACTAATTCACCCCCCCTTTCAGTTGTCTTCGAGACCTAACAATGGAAACATCTTCATGTTGCACTGCTAGAATTGAGGATGCAACAAAGAAAGCTTTCAAATGTTCATTGGGAGAGACTTTTCCATCTCCATTAAACTTAGGTATAATTTTTCCAGACCCTCTTGGTAAATCATGAAGTTGTACTCCGACACCAAATGTGAGAGGGCCTATAGAAGCACTCCATAAAGCAGGTTGGGCCATGAAAAAGGGATTATGAGGGGCAAAAAAAGTTGGATTGGTAAGACAGTCACTTGCAAGACAAGAATTTGGTTGTGTATGTGAACTTGTTGGGGCAGGCATACTAGGTCTAGGAGGAGAAGGTGGTTTGCTAAGAGACTTGGTCCTTCATGTGGGTGGAAAGGCTGAGAAGTTAATAGATTCCAAGAACTCAAAATATTTTTTCCACCACCCCTTTATTTTGATCACTTCTAGTATATCTTTTGGAAGCCAGAAGTTTACACTAAAATAATAAGACTCAGAGTCGCCAACTTCTACTTACAGTGGAAGGTTTAATTAAATCTAGGAGCAAACAAGGGTAGAAATTTCATCTGCTAAATTTATCACACCTTCTTGGTCAACATCCAAATGCATGACACACTCTCCAAACTCTTCTTCTTTTTCCAAAACTTCATTAACTTTGTAGAACTGGTGGTCAATTCTTCTTTGTTCCCAAGCAATTCATGCAAGACCTACAACTATATCTTCTCGATTATTTGTTAACCAGTCCACATTAGGATGCAAAACAGGGGGAACCTACCTTGGCAATGTTGGCAATTTGGAGGAATTGATTATGTGTTGCATTCATGTTTGTCATTGATGTCAACACTAGCTATTTTGCTATCTACAGGCTTCTGGTAGAGAAGTTGGGCTTTGATGTTGATCTGGTGATTTGTCTCTAGTTTTGGTCTGGTTGTTGGAATTAGTTTGGACTAGTTATTCATGTATTCATGATGCATATCACATTCAGTTGGTTTGGGATTTGATGATCTGAATTCTATCATTTGTTCTAGTAAGCCTTTTGGTTATTGGTAAGGGTTTTGTTGACATCGCTTTGTTGAAGATCTTTTGATGATTCTGATAAGTGGTGTTGGTGCGGCTTCTAGAAGGTTATCAGGAAGGTTTCTAGTTATCTTGTTCATGTTCTAGTTGTTCATGGTGTTTTATTTGGCTTATCGTGACCTACTTTAGGTCTGGTGGTTATTCTGTTAGGTTATGGACCGATTTATGTAACGTGTTGGTTGATGCTCTCGATGCATTGCTAGTTGGATTTATTGATTGGTTTATGTTGTTTCGGTCTTAGGCTGACTTGGTTGATCATTGGATTGCAGGTTTATATTATGAATTTATTGCATTATCTTTTAGGTAATCGACCTAATTGTTTATGTCTCGGGTTGGTATAAATATGATGTAAGATCTCTTTGTAGATCATGGTTATGGCATGGTATGAAAGTTATGGGATTATTTGTATGTAAATAATGTTCTAATCATATACAGAGGTTTTGGTCAATCATTGGTGATCAAATTGGGTTTGTGGAAGAGGTTTAAGACCTTTAATATTGAGCTTAATCAGAACTATACTTAGGCATAGGAGATGTTATACTTGTAGTTCAATCTTCATTCCAGATTGTAGTCTGATGTTTTTTGTAGTTAGTGAGGCTACTTTTGTGATGAGTAGTGTGATAACTCAATGATGAACCACTAGTACCAAACTGATACTGAGAGGGGGGCGGTGAATCAGTACAAGCACAAATACAGTCCAAAACTTGTTTGACAGCAAATACTCCAAATGACTAAAAAATAGGGATATCGGTAAAATAGAGTGCAACCAGTAACATCCAGTACAACTCAATCAGTCATGAATTGGTCACTTAATAAGTTTTCCTCTTAGCTCAATACTACAGTATCATTATATTATCATGCATAAATAGGTAAACCTAACCATCAGATCTTCACAACAGTGAGTTCAATATGTTTTATAGACAGGCATAAAACATAGAACCTTCATATGCTTAACAAGTAAAACAAAGCATCACAAGACAAAAGCATTTCACATGACACATATTTTTTTCACGTGGAAACCCAACTGGGAAAAACCACGATGGGGATGAATACCCACAAGCTGCTTTTTGAACTCTTTAGAAGTCCGCTTTGTTAGGAGCCTTGTCCGGTTAAGGACATTACAATAGGTTATGGTAGGAACCGATCCTGTTAGGGATCACTCGGTTAAGGGATACCCTGTTAAGGGTTAAACCCAGTAGGGTCACCTTGTTAGAGGATTTCAAGAACCCAATAGTTGAAAGGATCTCCTAAGCTCTCTAGCTTCTCAGAACTCATTAGCCTTGAGTTACTCGGTTAAGGGATTTGAATGAAGCCGGTTAAGACCACCCGATTTAAGGGATTTTGAATCAAGCCAGTTAAGGCTATCCTGTTAGGGGATTTTACAACTGTTGAAGTGGTTAGAGATCAACAGGAATTACAATGATTTGTTAACAGCACTCAATGCTAATGCAGATCTGTTTAGGCTCCTCTTTTCCTTCTGCACATTCACTTTGCAGGTATCTCTTCTCTCCTTTGGTTTGGCAAGAATTACGTATCACTTCCCTTGGATACACACTCACAACTTTTGCCAACAACCTTAGAAAGAAAAAAAACATCGACCTTATAGGAAACATACAGGTTGGTAGCAAAAACCCTAAACCTATTAGGTTAAGCAATTCAAACGGTTTGATCCTGACCACTGAATCATACTGCATTAAATGCAACAATCTTGAATTGATCTCAAGACATTCTCCATCATCCATTATCCACCGATTTCTTGGTGGCTGATAACCCATCACGCGTTATCACCGTTTGACAGACTTTGCACATTCCTGAGGTAGATAGGAATATTCTTCTTCATGCAAGATCCTTCACGCGCATAGAGCTTATGTGGCAACATGATCTATCCTCCATCATACTGCTAGCTCATCACACAAAGATCACCGATTGAGTCACATAGACTTGAGGTACTTCAATCAGAAACCCTGAAGTGGAAGCTACCTACCAACCGGTAGTCATACAATGCTTCCATGTACCGGTTCCCATAACTACCTGCCGGTTCACCTTGAACAAATATGCCACTTCACTTTGGCATATAAACCGGTTCATACATATGCCAGTTCCTCTCTTTATTCACCTATCACATGTGCCAGTTCACACCATGTTTCATATTGACATCAATGACAACATACAATATCATTATGTCTTCATGCCAGTTCACATAATGCCATGTTGGTTCACATAATGCCAACATAGTGTGCTCTAGGCTATTGGCCTTCTTGCATGTGTAGGCCCCTTATTGTAATATTTAAAATCTGATAAGTGGATGGATATTATGGGTCTCCAATCCCATCATGGTTTTTCCTCTTTGAGGTTTTCCACATATAAATTTGTGGTGTTATGGTGTTCATCTTTGTGGTTACATTGTTGCTTATTGTTATATGCTTTTATGTTTACCAGTTGCTAAGTTGTTGTGTTAATAAGGTTAAAAATACTCAGACTGACAGAACACTGATTCTCCCTCCTTCTCAGTGTTTTTGGATTCCAACAATTGGTATCAGAGCCTAGTGCCTCGGAATAAGTCTAACAACTTGAAGAAGATCCTGTATCCGGAATCTATGGAGATAAGTTTGAGGAAGGAACTTTAAGTAGCTCTTGAAGACTGATGCTAAGAGGATGAAGAACTTGAAGTTACAAGATGAGTTGAACTCTGCAAAGGAATTCATTCTTATCCTATAGGAGAGGTTGTCATCTGCTTAGGTTGAAGGAAGGAATTTTTACAAAATCAGGATGATGAAGAGAAGAATTCCCTTAAAGAACAATGTCAAAAGTTGAGTTAGGAGAATAGTGTTATGAAGAATGAAATGTAAGCCCTAACTATGAGGATGTCTAAGAAGATTGAAGAGTGGAAGAACAATGAAGAAAATCTTGGTAAATCTCTAAAAGACAGATCCGAGGAATGCATTAGGCTGGCACATGAGGATGATATGTTGAGAACTGAATTGGTGCAATCACAAAAAAATGAGTAAGAGTTGGAAAGAATAATGATAATCCTAAGAAGTAATTTGGATGCTGCAAATGAATAAAAAGAAAAGTTCAAGGTTAGTTCTGCTAAGCTTGATGAATTATTGAAGGATCAAAGAGACATTGGAGACACTAGAGGCCTTGGATTTGAGCATGGAGAAAGCTTTGGTACTGTAAATCAGGATGACACATCTGATCAAAAGGTCAATCGGAATAAAAAATCACCGGTAAGGCAACCAAATGCACATAAATTTAATGGTAGATACATTGTTTGCAATAAGTTTGGTCATAGAGAAAGTCAATGCAGGAATAGAGCAAATCAGGATAATAGTGCAATTCATGGTCAGTGTTCAAACTGTAAGAAGTATGGGCATAGGACCGAAGATTGTAGAATCAATGTGAGATGGCATGCATGTGGAAAGTTTGGACATATGGCTAATCAATGTAGGTCGAGGATGTTGGTATTATGGATGAATTTGTCATGTGTTGCATTGGTTTTGTCATTGATGTCAACACTTATCTTCTTGGAGGTCTACATTGTTGATTTGGCACTATGGTTATATTGGTTTATTGTTGAACCGACACATTGTGTTCACCGACATGGTTAGTGGCTTATGCACAGCCACCGGTATATGTTCACCAATAAGATATATTTTTCACCAACAGTGATGATGACTTGTTATCATTTGGAGATCATTTGGTTATGTCAAAGACATGGATTGGATGTTTGGATTTGGTGTTTTTCTTATTGGTCTAATCGAGTTGACAAATTTGCCTTTACCGACAAATAAGTCTAGGTTATGGACTGGTACATGATATCTATTCCAGATCAACACGACACATTTTGGAAATGGTTTATTGATTGAATATTGTATTGAAGCCAACATATTGTATCACATCAAGAGTTATTTGTAATTGATTTAATTGTAATATCTTTAGTGAGCCGACCTCATGTATAGGTCTTAGGTTCTGTATATATGATTGTAAGATCTTATTGAAGATCGGTCATGATGTGTGTGTGCGAATATTGAAGAGAAAAAAAGAGCAGATCCTTGTGCAAATCACGCAGACATTATCTGAAGGTTGAAGGAAGGTTATGAAGGTGTTTGACACTCATGGTCAGAGCTTAAACCAGTACTAAATCCAACATTATAGATTCTATTCTGAAGCAGTACATTGTTATTGGATTTAACCATCCAGCTATAGTCAGTGTGACTCCTATTTTGTGACTGAGCAGTGAGCTCTAGGCGGTTGGCCTTTCTGCATGTGCAGACCCCATTTGTATACACTTACTATCTGTAGTAGTATCATCTGATTATGGGTAAGGTTTCCCACCATGGGTTTTCCCCTTATAGGGTTTCCATGTCAAAATATCTGTGTCATGTGTTGTGGATGTTGTTTCTCTTTCTGTTTCATGCATTAAGTTATACTGGTACTGCTATAACTATTAAATTGTTTTACCGACATTAAAGTTTGTTTTATTGGCACTAAGTTTCAAGTTGTATTAATTGGTTTTGAATTATAAATTATTGACAACTGGTTCACAACTGATTCAGCCCCCATCTTAATTGTCCTTCCTGGTTCCTAACAATTGGTATAAGTGTGAAGTTCTCTTTTTGTAGAAGCCTAATAGCTTGAGGAGATCCTCTGGCAACAAATATTTTTAGGAAGGACAGTCTGAAACTTGATGGAACTTGTAGCGTAAGAAATTAGGATTCATCAAAAGATAAGTAGATCAAATCAAAACATTCAACATGATAGCTCAATCAAAGAAATACTCATTGCAATGAACCTAATCACAATGCACATTCAATGAAGGTATGAAAATGAAGCATTCAAAAGAAAACATTATGCAAACCAGACTCAAGATTGAATACTCCTTCCATGCGGCTCCATTGTTGTTCTTTCCTCTTCAATAGTTTTGTGGATCTCACCTACAAGTGCTCTCACAATTGAAAGCAAAAAGCTCAAGAGTACTAGAACTAAAATTTGATAGTTTGACAGCAATTCGGATTTCAAGAAGTAATTGAAGGGGATGATTGAAGAAAAATTATCCAATTTATAGAGAAATTGGAGAAATCACAAAATTGGCATGATGCAATTCAAATGGAAATTGCAAATCAATATGACAAATTATGACAAATTATGCACTTTCCATGCACAATTTGATTAATTGACAATTTGATGACAAATTATGACACATTCTATGTCAAAATTGATTGATTATCAATTATGACAATTTCATGACAAATTGACATGCCATTCCCATGGAATTAGGAGATGAAATAGGAGGGAAAAGAAATTAGAAATTTGAGAAATTAGGAAATTGAAATTGATGACCAATTAGGAAATTAGAATTAGAAATTGATGAAAAATAGGATTTAGGAATTAGTGAATTAATTAATAATTTTTCATTTATTAATCAATTCACAAAGAAGAATAATTAGCCAATTAAATAAAGATTTAATTGTAATAAGAAGACTTAGGATTAACAAGTAATTTAGTAATCCTAGAGGAAGAAATGGCGAATTAGGTTAAATGACTAAATCATAAAACCCTAGAAGACGAATTAGAAATGTGAAAATGACAATTAGGTCTTGATTAAAGATTCGAGAAAATGCGCCAATTGACGAGGAACAATAACAAATTGATCCAAATTGACATAATTGAGATAGATAACGATTGATGACAAATTGGTCGCAAGATTGACAGGAGGACAAAACCCTAATTAGGATTGGCGATGTCCAAAATGATGACAAATAAGCATGCTCATTGATGCAATAAGATAAAATCGATCAAAATCATGACTGGATAATGTTGTCGACAAGACCAAATTCGAAGATGAGATGATTGAAGAATATAGAAGAATGACTCGATGTTCGCAAATGATAAAGACCAAGTGCGTGACATAGGAGAAATGTTAATGCAACGCAAAAACCTAAAATGAGGCAATGCGCAAATGTTAAAGTATGACCTCACAAGCGTTGACCATTTTTGGGTGTCTACATTTTGCCCCTCTTTGAGACAATGCGATTTTAAGCGTTGTTTCAAAGAACAATAACGAAATGCCCCAGACAATAATAATGACATATGAAAATGCCCCAGACAATAACAATGACATATGCATGCCCCCTCGAGGAATTGGCCGGAAACATGCAGAAAAAAGGCCAATTGATCGATAAAAATGACAGGATCGAACGGACTGACAAGCGGAGATCGGATGCATGACAAACAAGCAATGTAAGGTGCACAAGACCGCGACCAACATAAGATGGAGAGGACGCACGTCCATCTATGCAATGACAAAGAGCTATAAATGAGACCAAGAGGGTGAAAATGACTCATTTGCACTAGCTAAAGAGGAGGATTTGTCGCTCTGGACAAGGACACTTGCAAACAGATGGCGAACATTCCAACGACGGATCACCTTGGAGAATGTGTACGCACATTCAGACGACTGGAGGACGCAGGAGCAGCGGTGTGTATCTCGAAAACCCATGTTTTGAATTTCATGAATTTTGACGGCTTATGGGACATTGCGGGGATGAGGAGGACAGAGGGAGCACCCAGTGACAGAGGCACGTACTCCTTATGACAGACAGTGGACATTATGTAGTTTGACATTTTGCAGTCAGCCTGCGGGCCATACTTAGGACAGACAGTCTGATTTTGTACTCCGACATTATTATGATATGTGATATGATATGCATCGACATGATGGATGCAATGTGTTATGACTTATGGTTATTTTTCATGTATGGATGACTTATGCACTTTTTATGAACATGTATGGATGTATTTTTATGTATTTTTTATGGATTTATGAAATGAAATGGATGAAATGCTTGATGTAATGCGTGATGGAATGCAAATGTACTAACCAAATGAATGCAGGATGCAGCATATGTGCGTGGATATCAGAGCACTAGACCGAACTGACTATCCGACCGAACGGAAGAAGTGTTAGTAAGAAATGAGATAGTTAGAGATTATGAAAATTTGCTTTCAGTAATGCACTTTGTAGGTGAGAACCTTTATTTTTTATTTAGCAAAATGGATGCGTAGCATCGTGGCATTGAAGGCCAGAACTGAAATGCAACCCGATTTGCGAAAGACAGACACAGCATAAACGACAATCACAATCAAAAAAGAAAAGGATCACGAACCATCCTGGTCACTCTAAATCACTCGGTGACATCATCGAGCAACATAGGAACATGATCAAAGCCAAAGATAAATCAATTAAAAAGATAAGATGCACAAATTCAAACAAATCAAACAAACATCTTGATCTTCATTGTCAAAAGTTGAACGTGTTGATAGGACGATCATGCTGTCTGGTTTCAGGAGATGTGATACCCCATCTAAGACAGGACACAGTCTGGTTTCGAGTATACCACACCCTGTATAAGACCCATGATAATGTGACAAGGACAAATGATTTTGATACTGATAGTCAATTGATAAGACAATTTGGATCAATTTGAATGCTTGGTTTGAGTTGAAAAAGTTCATCTGGTAAAAGCATGATTTCATTAAAGCACAATGTTTGATTGCGAGTCGTTGGAGGGATGCTCAGTGAGCTGTCGATGCACAAAGGGAATACTTTTTTGCAAAAATGCATGTTTTTGGTTTTTGGAGTTTTACAATTTTTTTGTGTTCATTCTTTTTTCAGGACTTTATTTGATTTTTAGAGATTTTTTCAAGAGATTATTTGATTTTTATGAATTTTTTCAGGACATTATTAAATTTTTATGATTTTTTTCAGGACATTATTCGATTTTTATGACTTTTTTCAGGACATGTCTGGATTTTTATGGATTTTTTTCAGGACATTATTCAATTTTTATGAATTTTTTTCAGGACATTATTCGATTTTTAAGGATTTTTTCAAGAGATTTTTGCCCCCAGTGTCTAGCAAGGAAAGGAATATGATAGGTGAATAAATAGGCTTGCTGAAATGATGGTGGATAGAGGGAAGACAAAGGCCTTTTAGCATGGAGACAATACGGATGCAAGTTTCAAGGGCTATGGCATGATGGGACAAGAGACTGGATATGATAATGTAAAGCAGGAACATGGCATGCGGGACATGTCAAGAGGTTTTTGAAACCATGTTTAAATTTTGCGTCCTTACGTCAGATCAAGATCAAGGAATGAAAAAGAGTGTATGGATAGTGATAAGATATGGATAGGATAAGCATGACCAAGAATGGATAAGGGACATGGACTGAAGGTCGGGATTCGCTATGGGATAATGGTAGAAAGTTGCAATAAGCCAGGGAATATGGATGAAAGGTTGAAATAAGCAAATGGGTAAAAACCAAAAGCTATGATGGACTAAAAGCTGCAAACAAGATGCATGGTGCTCATGAAGATCGCCAGCCTTGTCAAGATCAAAAGTGGAAAGGGAAAATGGACATGAGGGATGATAGGACAAGGAAGGGTAATGACATGGTATGATAGGATAATGAAGGGCAATAGGATATGAAGGAGGAAACCTGCCCCCAAGTGTGGTGTGCAAGAAGTTCATAAATTACGCATGATGCCTGTTTGCCAGGTTTTCATCACGGTACTTGCCCAAGGCGCCTGTTTGCCAGGTTTTCACCAGTGGACGAATTATTTTTCTTTACTTTTTTTTTCTTTTGTCTTTCTTTTTTTTTTTTCACTTTTTTTTTTTTGATTTTTTTTGATTTTGACTTTTTCAATAGAAGATGGACAATGATAGAGGATGGAAGAAGGACTCAAGCGTCTTTTTATTTGGATAGTAGCCTTGAAAAGAATGGACCATGACCTTTAAAAGTATGCTCAAAGACGTTGGTAGGATAAGGACATGGAAAATGACATGACACTAAGGCAAGGATTTATGCAAAGGATTGGATGGAAGGATAGAAAATATGCATTGGATAATAGGTAGGGTATTGGAAGAATTGGGCTTCACTGGATGGAAATGTTGGCAAGATCGACATTGGCACACACCTTGACGGGTGATGGACTGATGGAGGAAAGATGTATTTTGGATATTGAGATTTTGATGGAGGAATAGCTTGGGATTTTGGGACATAAGGGCCCAAAATAGATGAAGAAGGTGATGGAGGAATAGACTTGGATGATTTGGATGGAGAAACAGCAATTTTGGATGCCAGTATAGGTTGTTCTTTTTGTGCTTCAAGGAGATTCTTAGGGATCCACATGGTTTTTGATTTTTCATGCTTTTGTGGTTCCTTGGAGTGCATTGCTTGCACAAGGGATTTAGGAACCCATATATATTTTGAATTTGCATGATTTTGCTCAGTGGGCCTTTGTGGCCTTTTCGATATTTCTTTTTCTTTATAGATCATATTGTTCTTTGTTTTGACATGTCGATTAGATTGGACATGTTGATCTTTGAATACATGTGGATGGCTAGACTTATGATGCTTATACTTGGCATCCAAATTGCTTGGAAGAGGGAATGAATGTTGATGTGGATGGGAATGATATGGAGGCATGTGGGATGGATGGAAGGTTCTCCAAGATGTGTGCCTTTGCTGATGTTGCATAGGAGATGGAGGGATATAGGGACCTAGAATGGATGGAAGCGATGATGGGGAAGGTGGACATTTGGATTTTGACTTTGAAGGGATACCAACGCCTTGAGTGTGAGCTCTGTAGCCATGACCATTAGTATACTCTTTGATATGGAAGGGTTCTTGCTTGTGAAGGTCTACCCCTTTGCCTTTATCAATATTTTGGCTAATAGGATACTCTTTTCTTTGGGAAGAAGACGCGAGTCCATTATGAGGTGGATATGATATGAGAGAAATAAGGAGATCTTGAAGTGGATTGGATTGGACCAAAGTGGAAGAACCCATTGTTAATGTCAGGGGTTCATGAACATCTTGCACTCCCACGTTAGAATCATGAGGGGGATTAGGATCATGAGGGGGACTAGGATTGTGTAGTAGACATGGTTCAATGACAGGCTCTTCAAGAGATGGAATGGGAGAAATAATGGGATCCTCAAAAGAAATGGGATCTTGGGGTGGACACGGAGGATTAGGACATGGAGATGGAGGAACAAGTGGATCTTGTGGAGGATCTGAAAGAATAATTTGATCTTGACAAGGAGGAAGATCATTGGATTCCTCTTTAAAGGTGCTTTGCTCTTGACTTTCAATAGGATCATCAGAAAGGATGGAAGGAATATTTGGAATGTCAATGGGATTTGAAAGGACATTTTGTTCTTGGAATGGAAGGGGATTGTTTGGGATTGGATGGACTGGGATATCTTGATCTTGCTCAGGGAATGGAGTGTCTATAGGACTTTGGATATGATGGACAAGAATAGGGGAATCATCATGAGTGTTTGGGAAGATGGGGTCCTGGTCAACAATTGGATGGGATGATAAGGTTTTAGGATCTTGATCTTGATCTTCTTTAGGACTCATTTCTTCATGTTCTAAATTATCCTCTTGACATGGGGTTGGACTTTGGATATGCATGGGGGATTTTGGCAAGGGATTAATGCTTTGGGATGAAGGAAAGGCAATTTGAACATTTGTAAGATCAGACATTCCAATCATAAAGCTTTCTTGCATCTGAGATTTGGATCCACTTTTTGGTATTCGAGGAATCACTTCTTGTTGAGGGACACCTGTCATCAACATTTGTGTGGCCTTCATTTGATCTGGTGTTAAAGGTGTTGCATTAAACAATGGATTTTTTATTATTTTGAGTGTGGACTTTTGAGGAATAGTCACTGTCAATGCCTTTGAAGCACGTTTACTCATCAAGGTGGGTTGGAGTTCTTGTTGCACATTTTCATCATTTGGATGTAGAGAGAAACCTAACAACTCACCGCCTTGTTGTTTTTGCACATTAATTTGCTTACTTGAGGAGGTCACATTACTCATCATGTCAAGATATTTTTGTGGGAACCTCTTAAAGAGCTTATTCAAGAATTTATCCATCTTTTTTGTCAACTTTGGATCCTTAAGGTACATAACAACATCATCCGAGACATCAAAATCTGATGAAGAGTCTGGTTGGACATTTGGATTTGTTTCTTGGTGAATGCCTTGATTTAAATCACATCCTTGAGATAGAGTTGGTTCTTCATACAGTGTTTGTATTTCCTGTTGCAAGCTGGACTGATTCCAATTGAAAGGTGCATTTCCTGGTTTCATCGGTACAAACACTGGTTCATATAATGGAGGTGGTCCAAGTTGAACCATTCCATATGGTGGTAGAGATGTGTTTAATGAACCTTCAACTTGCACTGTTTGACTAGTTTGAAACTACGAATTTACTATGTTATCCATGGATTGATACATTGGTTCACTCATCTGATACATTGGTTCACTCATCTTCTTAGATCTTGATCTTGTCTCAACAGGCATGTCACTTATGCAAATGCGATTTTTTTGGAATTTTTCAAGGATAATATATGATATGCAACTAAATGCAAACTAAATAGATGAATATACAATCTATGTTTTTGGTTGTTTTGAAGATTTTGACAAACTTTTGAAATGCAAATCTAAGAGATGGACCTTTAGGAAATTGAAATGATGTCTAGACCTCAAAGGACAAAAGGACTGAATGGACAAAGGACAAAATGACAATGTCTCCCCTATATGCTTGGATACTAAGCTAGGTTTGACGAAATGATATTGATGACAAAAAGGACAAAAGACTTGATGAGGTCTAGACTTCTTAACAATGACTTAAGGTTTATCAAAGATTTGGATTGCTCAAGTATGACAAGACCTAGGTTTTTGAGACTATATGCGAAAGGATAATTAATATGTATATGATCTTAATATGATATGATAATGACTTAGGTTTAATGAAGAGACTTGGGCTATGCAAATGCAAATGTATGACAATGTCAACCTAAGATGAAACCTAAGGTTTAATTATGAAATGATATTGCTCTTATGCAAGAGGACTCATGTAAATGGATGACTTTTATTGATATGCAAAAGAAGTATGACTTAGGTGAATCCTAACTTGATACTTGATAATGACTTTGCTAAATGCAACCTAGGATGAACCTAAACGTAAGTGACATAAGAGTTGAGACAAGTTTTTGACCAATGTTGGATAACCATGCTTGAAGGATGATCTTTGAATCTTGTTGAATGTTTGTTGGATGAATGTCTTTGGTGTTTGATCTTATGTTATATCAATGTGCTTGTTCTTGAAATGGTATTCAACTTTTGACAATCAAAGAATACAAGATGTTATAACTTAGACTCAAGACAATCATGCTCATTTCCACATTCCCTAGGGTAGGCAAAGACATTAGGTACTTGAGAGGTAGACTCATTATGGGATTCAAGGAGAATACATAGATGCTTGACCCCACGGGCTCCCCTCCACGGCACTCACTTCTCAGGGCAGCCAAGTATCAGTCCCCATGGAATCTCCCCATGGCGAACTTAGTATCTCTTCCAAGTATCCGAATTTGTCCTTCTCAAGCAACTAGAAGGGTTTTTGGCCTCTAAAAACAAGGTATGTAGTAAGGATTTCTGTTAAGCATTACTCCTTGATGTCATGCAAGCATGATTGAGATATTAAGCCCATCAAGATACCAACAAATGTAGTCACGCAAGCGCGATTTAGACCAAGAGGCCCTACTTAGATGTTGATATGAGAAAGAGTTCAAGGGTCATCACTTCCCAAGTAACTGCAATTCCCACGTAACACTTCCTTCAAAGCTTTCGCCCATCAGGTATTTTTTTATAGTGAGTTAGAATGCCCAGGAATTCTAGCCGTACTCACTTTGGGTCGTTCCCTTCTCACGATTATCACTTGCTTGCTAAAGCAAAGTGGTCGGGAAGGTAGGCCCTCTAATGGAGACAAACAATCAACAACTCAAGCATGGTATCGAAGATCTGGATTTCTGATCACCCTAAGAAGGATGAGAGCATACTCTCCTACTCCAATGTCATACTTAACAATCAAAGCAAACAAAGGTTCATTTCCACCTATTTATAAATCACTAAGTGCCTAATTAAAAATCTCAAACACACAATTTGGTTGTTTCTCCAAGGCAACCTGCAAAACACATGTCAGAAGTTTGATTTGTTGTCTTTGACCATCGAATCTACATATCACATGTTAGTAGTTTGATTTGTAGTCTTTGTCATGTGTATGCCAAGATCCTGCACAAATAATTAGTACCCAAAATCCAAAGCACAGATGATTTGATTTATGAAAACTATCAAAATTTCAGTCCACTTTGAGAAGGCATAACTTTCTCATCCTAGCTCCAAATTACAAACCGTTTGATGCATTGGAAAGGTATTCAAATAATCTAGAACCAAATTTCGGAAACATCAATGATGTCTCATCATGTTTACGGGCACCATATTTTTCCAAAAATGCACCGAAAACCCTCAAAATTGCAATTTACTAAAACATATAAAATTTTTCAAGTAAAAACTGCATTTTTCACCTCTGATCTGGACTTTACACAGGCGCAGAAGATAGGACACAAGCGCAGGTTGTCAAACACAAGTGTAGAATGTATTGACACAGGCGCAAGACTCTTCAACACAGGCGCAAGATGCTTGACATAGGCGCAAGATGCTTGACACAGGCGCAGGATGTCTCCAGAATGCACTGCACGACCCTGTTTTTGAGTTTTGACCTGCAAATCAGCTTAGAAGGACTCCAAAACACAGTAAGATGGTTAGAAGGTTAGTATTCACGTCGGGTTCACCATTTAATGTAGCGTAAGAAATTAGGATTCATCAAAAGATAAGTAGATCAAATCAAAACATTCAACATGATAGCTCAATCAAAGAAATACTCATTGCAATGAACCTAATCACAATGCACATTCAATGAAGGTATGAAAATGAAGCATTCAAAAGAAAACATTATGCAAACCAGACTCAAGATTGAATACTCCTTCCATGCGGCTCCATTGTTGTTCTTTCCTCTTCAATAGTTTTGTGGATCTCACCTACAAGTGCTCTCACAATTGAAAGCAAAAAGCTCAAGAGTACTAGAACTAAAATTTGATAGTTTGACAGCAATTCGGATTTCAAGAAGTAATTGAAGGGGATGATTGAAGAAAAATTATCCAATTTATAGAGAAATTGGAGAAATCACAAAATTGGCATGATGCAATTCAAATGGAAATTGCAAATCAATATGACAAATTATGACAAATTATGCACTTTCCATGCACAATTTGATTAATTGACAATTTGATGACAAATTATGACACATTCTATGTCAAAATTGATTGATTATCAATTATGACAATTTCATGACAAATTGACATGCCATTCCCATGGAATTAGGAGATGAAATAGGAGGGAAAAGAAATTAGAAATTTGAGAAATTAGGAAATTGAAATTGATGACCAATTAGGAAATTAGAATTAGAAATTGATGAAAAATAGGATTTAGGAATTAGTGAATTAATTAATAATTTTTCATTTATTAATCAATTCACAAAGAAGAATAATTAGCCAATTAAATAAAGATTTAATTGTAATAAGAAGACTTAGGATTAACAAGTAATTTAGTAATCCTAGAGGAAGAAATGGCGAATTAGGTTAAATGACTAAATCATAAAACCCTAGAAGACGAATTAGAAATGTGAAAATGACAATTAGGTCTTGATTAAAGATTCGAGAAAATGCGCCAATTGATGAGGAACAATAACAAATTGATCCAAATTGACATAATTGAGATAGATAACGATCGATGACAAATTGGTCGCAAGATTGACAGGAGGACAAAACCCTAATTAGGATTGGCGATGTCCAAAATGATGACAAATAAGCATGCTCATTGATGCAATAAGATAAAATCGATCAAAATCATGATTGGATAATGTTGTCGACAAGACCAAATTCGAAGACGAGATGATTGAAGAATATAGAAGAATGACTCGATGTTCGCAAATGATAAAGACCAAGTGCGTGACATAGGAGAAATGTTAATGCAACGCAAAAACCTAAAATGAGGCAATGCGCAAATGTTAAAGTATGACCTCACAAGCGTTGACCATTTTTGGGTGTCTACAGAACTAACTATGGTATATGGAAGATCAGAATGGAAACACATCTGAACTACATTGGAAGAGATATATGGGATGTTACAAAGAATGGCTATGTTGGTCCTACTCTGAATCAACCTCATCTATTGACATTGGCTATGGACTTGGAGAATGATTGCAAAGCAAGAGAAGCACTTATGAGCATATTATCAGATCAACAAATCATGGGATTATCAAAATGGTCTACTGCTAAATATATTTGGGATAAACTAGAAACATTGAATGAAGGAGTTACCATTATCAAAATTGCAAAATTGGAATGTTACTAGGTCGGGTATGAAAATTTAAAAATGGAAGAAGATGAAAGAATTTCTACATTTATGGAAAGAGTCAATGAAATTGTTTTAGAAATACAATGTTGTGGAGGATCTTTAAGTGAAGATGAAATTGTGTCTAAAGTTTTAAGAGCTTTTCTACCGGCTTACAAAATGAAAGTGACTACTATTAATGAGTTGAGAACAATGCCTAATACATCAGTTTCTAGAGATACTTTGGTTGGAAAACTTTCAACATTTGAGCTTGAGGGATTTGGTCATGTTACTATAGTCAAGACTGATTTAGCTTTCAAAGCTTCATCATCATCATCATCAACATCATCATCATCTGACAAAACTGATTGGAAAACACTTTATTCAAAATAACTTGAAGAACTTGAAACACTATTTGCAAGGAAGATGCCTAAAGGTCCAACAGGAAGTAAGTATGAAGGTAAAGCACCTTTGAAATGTTTTAATTGCAATAAAGCTGGTCATATGGCTTCTAGGTGTCCTAATAGATATGCAAGACTAAGGGAGGAAGCAAAAAGAACATATAAGACTAACCCTGAATATCAGAGATACAAATTTAAGAAAAACAGAGATAAGTCATGTTACTATGTAGATGAAGGTGTTACAGATGATTCAGATGAAGATCCAACAAATGATAGATGGGAATTTGTTGCAATAAAAGAAGATCAACTGATGCCTATTGTCAAACTAGTAGAGTAGGCACTAGCAATAAAAATTGAAGAAAAGGATGAAAGGATAATAGATAGTGGATGCTTGCATCATATGACTAGTGATAAAAGAAAATTATTATCATTTCAGGAAATTCATGGAGGTCTAGTTAGATTTGGAGATGATAAAGCTTATTCAATCAAAGGAAGAGACACTATATCTTTGGATGGTAAGCATAATACTGACAATGTTTATTATGTAGAAGGTTTAAAGCATAATCTTTTGAGTGTTGGTCAGTTAGTCGAAAAAGGATTTCAGTTACAATTTAAGAATGGAAAATGCAAAATCATAAACAAAATTGGATTGGAGATTGCAACCGGTAATCAGACTAAAGGTAATATCTTTCATTTGAATACCAGCAATAAGACATGTTTGATTGTGCACATTGATGAAAGTTGGTTATGGCATAAAAGGCTCTATCATGTAAATTTTGATTGCATTGTAAAGATCAGTTCAACTAAGGCAGTAACGGATTTACCTAAGATTGTGAAACCTCATAATCTGGTATGTAAGGAATGTCAAATGGGAAAGAAAGTTAGAACAACATTTAAGAGAATTACAAGAAATCCAATAATACTCTTGATTTAATTCATACTGATTTATGTGGTCCAGCAAGAACAAGAAGTCTTTGGGGAGATAGATACTTTATGCTAATAATTGATGATTATTCTAGAATGTGTTGGGTAACCTTTCTCAAGGAGAAATTAGAAGCTTTTGGAAGATTCAAGATATACAAGGCAATGGTAGAGAAAATGTTTGAGATTAGATCAAGGAGGAGAATTTACATCTAGAGAATTTAATGCATTTTGTGAAGTGAATGGAATCAAAAGACAACTATCAACACCCTAGACACCCCAGCAAAATGGAGTTGTGGAAAGGAAGAACACAACTATTTTGGATGTAGCAAGAACCATGTTGATGGAAGCAAATCTACCTAATATGTACTGGAGAGAAGTAGTGAATACAACAGTTTATACTTTCAATAGAGTTCACATCAAAAGTGAAACCAGTAAGACCCCTTATATGGTTTGGTTATACTCCTACTCTTAAATACTTTAGAATATTTGGAAGCAAATATTATATTAAGAGAGATGAGTGTATTGGAAAATTTGATCCTAGAAATGATGAAGGAATATTTCTTGGTTATTCTTCTAGAAGTAAGGCATATGGATGTTATAATAAAATGTTACTAAAAATCATTGAGAGTACTAATGTGAAGATAAATGAACATTTTAAAGGAGTTTCAAGATCTATAGAACTGGTAGTTGAAATGATTATAAATGAACCGACACAGATTGCACCGATATAGAGTGAAGATCTAGTCACACTAGCATCATCAGAAAACTCAACTGTGATTGAAGAACAACAACATGTACAAGTGGAAATCAGAATAAACCCAAGTATGCAAGATTGAATCATTCAAAGAATCAGAAAATTGGAAATAAAAATCAAGGTGTTATGACTAGAGGAAGATTGGCAAATGAAGAGGTACGTTTAATTTCTCAAGTCGAACCAACATCAATTGTTGAAGCATGTCAGGATAAACATTGGATAAAAGCAATGGAAGAAGAACATGAAATTTCTATGATTGGAGAGATACAAATTTTTCTAGGTTTCTAGATTTCACAAACAGATAAAGGTATATATGTCAAACAAAATAATTGAAGGAAATTTTGAAGAAATTTGGTATGGAAAACTCCAAACCAATAAGCACTCCTATGACTACAACTGGTAAATTGACATTGAAGGATGATTCAGCTCCTATTAATCTGACAAGGTACAAATTTATGATTGGAGGATTACTGTATTTGACACAAACCAGACCTGATATAATGAATGCAATATGTATTGTTTCAATATTTCAAAGCAATCCTAAAGAAAATCACGAATCAACAGTAAAAAGGATTTTCTGGTACCTACAAGGAACAACAAATCTTAGTTTATGGTATCCTAAGGAAGACAATTTTGAGTTATGTGCATACACAGATGCAAAATAGGTAGGAGATGTAGATGACATAAAGAGTACCACTGGCGGTGCATTCTTTCTTAGCAGAAGATTGATTTCATGGATCATCAAGAAGTAGACTTGTACATCATTATCTACAACAAAATTAGAATATGTTGTAACAGTAACTAATTGTACTTAGGTATTATGGATCAAGCAAATGTTGAAGGATATAAAGGTAAAATGCAAAGAACCAATAATTATTTATTGTGATAATTCAACAGCAATTGATATATCAAAGAATCTGGTATTTCACTCTAAGACAAAGCATGTTTCTATTAAGTACAATTTTCTGAAAGAGAATGTTGAAGCAAATGAAGTGAGATTGGTTTATGTGAATACTAAAGAGAAAATTGCATATATCTTTACAAAGCCTTTTCCTAAGGAAACATTTGAATATCTCATAGAGTATTTTGGGGTAATTTCCCCATTGCCAGAGACTTGAATGATGAAGATTGACATCAAACCGGTAGAGACTGTCAGAAAAATCTTTTTCTAGCTTTGATGAAGGAGAGCTAATTCTCAGGGGGAGTAGTTAGCTGAATGTTATGTTTTAATTCTTAACTGCTTTGGCATTTGATGTCAAAGTGGGAGAGATATCTATGGAAAAACTTTGTACTTTGAGGAGAGATGTATTTTTGGTTTCTGTTTTGGTGCATAGCCTTGTATTGATCTATTTTAGGAGATTGTTGGTTTATTGGTTTTTGGCATTTTGTTTTTGGCACTTAGATGTTTTTCCATCTAGTGTTGCCATCAATGCCAAAGGGGGAGATTGTTGGTATTATGGATGACTTTGTCATGTGGTGCATTGGTTTTGTCATTTATGTCAACACTTATCTTCTTGGAGATCTACATTATGGTTATATTGGTTTATTGTTGAACCGACACATTGTGTTCACCGTCATGGTTAGTGGCTTATGCACAGTCACCAGTATATGTTCACCAGCAGCATAGATTGTTCACCGACAGTGATGATGACTTGTTATCATCTTGAGATCATTTGGTTATGTCCAAGACATGGATTGGATGTTTGGATTTGGTGTTTTGTTTATTGGTCTAATCGAGTTGACAAATTTGCCTTTACCGGTAGATAGGTCTAGGTTATGGATTGATACATGATATCTATTCTAGATTAGCATGACATGTTTTGGAAATGGTTTATTGATTAGATATTGTATTTAATCCGACATATTGTATCACATGAAGACTTATTTGTAATTGATTTAATTGTAATATCTTTAGTTAGTTGACCTCATGCATAGGTCTTAGGTTTTGTATATATGAATGTAAGATCTTATTGAAGAGTAAAAATAAACACATCCTCATGCGAATCATGCAGACATTATCTGAAGGTTGAAGGAAGGTTATGAAGGTGTTTGTCACTCATGGTCAGAGATTAAACCAGTACTGAATCTAGCATTGTAGATGCTATTCTAAAGCAGTACATTGTTATTGGATTTAACCATCCAACTATAGTCAATGTGACTCCTATTCTATTATTGAGCAATGAGCTCTAGGCAGTTGGCCTTTCTACATGTGCAGACCCCATTTGTATACACTGCAGTAGTATCATCTGATTGTGGGTAAGGTTTCCCACAATGGGTTCCACATCAAAATCTCTTTGTCATGTGTTGTGGATGTTGTTTCTCTTTCTATTTCATGCATTAAGTTATACCAGTACTACTATAATTGTTAAATTGTTTTACTGGCATTAATGTTTGTTTTACCGGCACTAAGTTTCAAGTTGGATTAATTGGTTTTGAATTGTAAATTATTGACAACTGGTTCACAACTAATTCACCCCCCTTCTCAGTTGTCCTTCCTGGTTCCTAACAAAAGAATGGTCAAGGATACAGTAAGGTGATTCAAAAAAACAATGTCACTTGTTATGCATGCAACAATGTAAGTCATATTTCTAAATTTTGCAGAAGAAAGAACCTATCGGTAGGGAGTGATAAATCTAATGAGATGAGAAAGAAGAAGGTTGATGATATTTGGAAGGAGCATGAGGATAAGTGGGTTATGAAGTTTGAGGTTCAACCGACAGAATCAAATGCCCCAGATGTTCATTCGGCTGAAGCATATACCCTAGTTACTTAACCGATAGAGCAAAATGTTGCTGCACCTGCACGAAACTCATCCAGTATCTAAGGCATTTGCCTTAGGGGGAGGCAAATTGATGACAGATCATGCATGGCCCCTAGTAGTGGTTTCAAATACTGTTACAGACTTTGGAGAAGTCAGTTTGAAGGTTAATTGGTGAAGATTTGTTGGATCTTAGATCTGGTTTAGTTTACCTGTAAGAGACCTTATGAGTTATGGTTTGGTCATACATCTACAGTTAATTACTTCAGAATCTCTGGTAATGAATTGGAAAGTTTGATGCTAGATGTGATGAAGGGATATTTCTTGGTTATTCTAATGAAATAAAAGCATATAGATGTTATAACAAAAGATTGTAGAGAGTTGTGGAGAGTGTTAATGTCAAGGTGGATGAGCATAACAAAGGTCAAATCAGAACTTATGAGAGAGAACTGAAAGTGGAAATGGTTATAAATGAACCGGTAACACCTCTACCTGAACAAAATGTTGAACCAATTACCTCAATAGTATCAAAAAATTCAACACTAACTAAAGATCATAGCAGAGAAACAAAAAGTCAGAAGACTTCTAGGTATGTAAGGTTGAACCATTCAGAAGATTAGATAATTGGATAAGAAGAAGGTTGGAAGCTGATGAGGATCAAAGCAGAGAAACAAAAAGTCAGAAGACTCCTAGGTATGTAAGGTTGAATCATTCAGAAGATTAGATAACTGGATAAGAAGAAGGTTGGAAGTTGATGAGGCATGCTTCATTTCCTTAAATTATACCAACATTAGTGGATGAAGAATGTAAAGATGAATGTTGGATGTAAGCTATGGAGGAGGAATTAGATCAGATAGAAAATGACAACACATGGTCTTGGATATTATTGGAACTAGGCTTGATTGGTTTACAAAGGATATTCTCAGAAGGAAGAAATTGATTATGTTGAATCCTTGCTCCGGTAGCTAGGATTTTCAGATATTTTAAAGGATTTTCAGGTATGGTTTATTTTAATGATGACTTTACACTATGAGTATATTCAGATGTGTATTGGGATAGAGATATAGTTAACCAAATAGGCTCATCCAATGGAGATTTCTTTCTTAGAAAGAAACTGATTTCATGGATCACCAAGAAGCAGTCATGTACCTCTTTATCTACTACTGAAGCTGACTATGTTGCTGCTGCTACTAACTATAGACAAGTTATATGGATGAAGCAAATGTTGAAGGATATAAGGGTGGATTGTAATGAATCGAAATTTATTCACTATGATAACTCTGCTGCTATTGACATATCAAAGAATTCGGTATTTCTATCAAGTATAATTTTCTGATGGAGAAGGTAATGAAGTCGATTGGTTTGAGGAATCATTTGAGTATTTTAGAGACAGATTGGGAGTTTTTACCCCTCCGGTAGACACTTGAGTGATGTTGATTAGCATCAGTTCGGTATACATTTAGCAGTGCTATCATTCATTGCAGATTGAAGTGGTGGTGCTACTACTTAGGAGGAGTAGTAAGCTATGTGGTTCAGAGGATTTATGATTTTTCTTTGATGTTTATGTCAGATTTATAGCATTGATGTCAAAGGGAGAGAGATATTTATGTGAAAAATAGAGCTTAATAAATATATCACTCTAAGGGGGAGATTGTTGGCACTAGGAGGAGGAACAAAATTTTAGATTGGTTGTATCCCATTGGGGGAGTTTGGTTTAGGTATATGGATGGTTAATTTGTACAAATATATTTATTTCAAAACTTCATTGTCATATCATTTTGGGGAGATTGTTGGATGTCTTCCTTTGGGGGAGACTTGTTTGGTATTTCTTGGCACTTGGATGTTTTTCACATCTAGTGTTGTCATCAATGTCAAAGGGGGAGATTGTTGGAAATTTAGAGGAATTGATTATATGTTGCATTGATTTTTTTCATTGATGTCAACTCTAGTTGTTTTGTTGTCTACCGAATTCTGGTAGAGTAGTTGGTCCTTGATGTTGATCTAGAGATTTGTCTCCGGTTTTGGTCCGGTTGTTGGAATTGGTTTGGATTGGTTATTCATGTGTCCCTGATGTGTATCACATATATTTGGTTTGGGATTTGATGATCCAGATGCTATCATTTGTTCTAGTAAGCCTTTTGGTTACCGATAAGGGTTTTACTGACAATGCTTTGTTGGTGATATTTTGATGAATGCAATAAGTGGTGTTGGTGCGTCTTCTAGAAGGTTATCAGGATGCTAATGGTTATCTTGTTCATGTTCTAGTTGTTCATGGTGTTTCATTTGGCTTATGGTGACCTATTTTAGGTCCAGTGGTTATTATGTTAGGTTATGGATCAGTTTATGTAATATGTTGGTTGATGCTCCCGATGCGTTACTGGTTGGATTTATTGATTGGTTTATGTAGTTTCAGTCTTAGGCTGACTTAGTTGATCATTGAATTATGGGTTATATTATAAGTTTATTGTGTTATCTTTTAGGTGGCTGACCTAATTGTTTAGGTCCCATGTTGGTATAAATATGATGTAAGATCTCTTTGTAGATCATGGTTATTGCATGGGATGAAGGTAATGGGATTATCTATATGCGAATAATATTGTAATCATATGCAGAGGTTTTGGTAAATCATAGGTGATCAAATTGGGTTTGTGGAAGAGGTTTAAGATCTTTGGTATTGAGCTTAATTAGAACTATAAGCAGGCATAGGAGATGCTATACTTGCAGTTCAATGTTAATTCCAGATTATAGTCTGATGTTTTCTATAGTCAATGAGGCTCCTTTTGTGATGGGTAGTGTGCTCTAGGCTATTGGCCTTCTTGCATATGAAAGCCCCTTATCATAATATTTATTCATCTGATCTATGGATAGATATTGTAGGTCTCAAATCCCACCATGATTATTACTCATTGAGGTTTTCCACATATAAATTTGTGGTGTTATGGTGTTCATATTTGTGGTTGCATTGTTGCTTATTGTTTTGATTAAGTAAAAGTAGGTATTTGAAAGGTACCCGAACCTTTTACAAGCTAGGAAAACAGAAAAGCTAAAAAAAAAGTGCCTGATCACTTTCAAAAAGACAAAATGACCCTAGCCGGAAGGGAACAACTTACTACATCATTACATTAAAAACTCAGAAGCAAAAGGAAAGCACAAGGACAAAAAAGAGATAGAACCAAGGACAACAACTGGAACTAAATACTATTCAGAATTTCCTCAGCATGAACAACCATTTGTCATGTTGTTCACTGAGGTCTTCATATCCTCTAGCTCACGACCATCAATGTTGACCTTATTCTTTGTGTTGGCTCTGGTCCTCTTTTCATGACCCTTCTTGTTCACCTTCTCTTTATCACCATCCTTCTCTGCATTATTCTCAAACCTTTTGATAAAGATGTTCATGTTGTCCACCGAAGATTTGAGGATTTGGAAATTTTGATCAGCAATCTGCTTGACGTTGTGCTCCAGCCTGTCGATTCTGCTGCCATAATCTTTCAGTTTGTTTTCCATTTCCTTTCTATCTACCATCTCATTGACCTTTTTTTTAGTTGCTAAGATTTTACCAACTGTACATTCAATGGCTTCCACATTATGCAGAACAACCACTAACTCTTTAACATGCTCCACCAAGGGCTTATCACTAACTGTAATTCTTGCCATGGCCTGTGTATCAGTTTTCAAACTATTAATATCCTTCACCATAGTAGCAATGGTCTCAAAAAAAGCCTTAATAGTATCTTTTTCACCACTATCACTTTGACCCCCTTTTTCCTCATTATGTAGACTAGCGGTGTTCACGGTCTCCAAATTATCCTTAACCGGGTTACCCTCCCCTTCTTTGTCCTGACTATCAATCCTCTTGTTATATGCTTTTATGTTTACTGGTTGCTAAGTTGTTGTGTTAATAAGATTAAAAATACTTAGACTGGCAGAACACTGATTGACCCCCCCCTCTCAGTATTGTTGGATTCCAATAGGCAGAACCATGGCTAACTACTGCACACAAATTCATGATACACAATAATGGATTCTATATTTTCCCCAACAGAGTCACCAAAAATTTGTTGGTTAACAGATTTGTCTTTCTAAAAATGATAATAGAATTACTCAATCTGCCCAGTATGAAAGAAAAATAAGAAACTAACAGTCAGAGAAATCACCAATTAAGTTGGCAATCTACCTCTGAATTTTAGACGTACAACTCCCTCTTGAATCTACTCCTAAGTTTTGTGGTATGTTTTTTACCAGAAAGTAGGAAAGGAAAATATACACACCTCCCATATATAGAAAGATAAAATTTAGATTCAAATTATCGAATGGAAATGTAAGCAACCCATAGTCTGCTCACATCACAGTTAATTGCACGGAAAATATCAAAATGTAATGTATATAACTGAATAGGGAACATGCAGAATCCAAAGTTTCTACATTATTCACATTTAACCATAGCAAGTAAATGAATACCAAGTGAAATTGCAGGAATTCAAAGCTTCCTTCCAACATGAAAGGATATAATAAACACAAAGTTTTGATATATTAATTCAAACAAAAGATGTTTAGAAGACAAAATTCCTTAATAAGATGGCTAACTGTTCAAAAGTAGTAGTATGTTTCTAGTATTTTCCTTCCCCCCCTTTTACCATCTATCATCTATCTACTTATAACTAAAAGTTTGTTCCATTTCTAATAAATGGTTTCTTTAAAGTAACAGTCTTGAAAATTACCACTTTAAACATGATTTTAAAGAAAACAAAAAATATTGAATAAACTCTACTCTTGAACTATTAATTTCATGCTCCTTATTCTTCATTAGGCATAAGATTTTGTCCTACGATTTAACAGTCAACCATGTCCATTTTCATTTCTTCTTCAATTAGCACCAAAAGGACTTCAGTAAATTTATCTTCATCAAGTATAGGTTCTCGGATGAAGTCACTCATGTCAAGAAGAAGATCACCTTAAAAATATTCGACATTTGGGTGGATCAGGGGACCTTTGCCTTCGAGCACCACCCTTGACACTATTTGAAAAGACTAATCACCATGAATCCTCTGTACAATAAGTTCTTGTAGATGTTGTTCATGGTTCATAGCCCACTCCACAATCTTCTCTAACAGAGTGATAGCCTTTCTATATTTACTAAAGTCAGTAGGCCTCTGGTATCAATCCTAGGTCATATTCTCGAGAAACACACTAGCTTCTAAGTCAGATATGCGATTTTCCTTGAAGGCTTCATGAATCGACAACACAAGCATGTCAGGAAATTGGAAAAAGTCACAACTTTTGAACTGCTTCAAGAATCAATTAGAAACCCAACCTCCTTGAATCCTCATGAGGAGTGATCAACCCTTTGTGATTTCCTGCAACCATGTCAGGTGATTGGGAACTTTCAAAACTTGAGAACACTGCGACAAAGTTAACAAGGCAAGGGGCTGGCGACTTAGTTTTGAATATGCATAAATCCGTGAGCTTAGATTTAGATTATTAAAAAAAAAACCTCAAGACATGGAAAGACTTTGTGACATGGTGGCAAAATTTAAATATCATGGGTAACATGGGCTCTAAGTGGGGACAAGGACTGGCAGGATGTAGAGAATCCCAGATTCTCGAATAAGACTAGTGCCTTGTCCATTGGGCTACAGAGTCAGAAAGAAAAGAAGAAAGGTAGGGGGATGCTATACAGATATGTGGAGGGGTGACTGGGCACAAACCAAGAATGAACACACACCCAAAAGAAAAGGAAACTAGACTAAACCAACACCTTCTAACTATGTACATGGTCGTAAGGCCCTACCTCAAGACTATTTAGGGATGCTTAAGTAAATCCATCAAGAAGCTAAGAAAAGTAGGCACCTGTGCGAAATAATGGATCAAAGCCATCTGATATGACTAAAAAGGACCGCTTCTCGGTGATAGCTTCATTACCTAATTTCAAGCTAAAGAAATGCAAAACTTTCCTGTACATACATTCAAACGCAAACAACCATTCTTCATGATACACTTCTTGGTCATGACCAATCATACTTCCACAACCTGCTTGAGATAACTGAGAACCATCTACTTGAAAGAACCCAAAAGGTATGCCTTGATTTAAATAGAGTTCCAAATCAAAGGTATCATCAATGCAACTAGCATGATCAACCATGAAGTCATTACTCAACTTATTATTTTCTTCGCCAAGCAATTCACCCGACACTAACCAGATATTTGCATCTTTGTCAGCTAATAATTCGTCACCAATTTTATTCATAGACAAGCAATCCTCAACATAGAATTTTGAGTTAAGTTCCGGAGAGTCAGCACAATGAAAATCATCACGGTCCATTTGTATATAGCAGCATGAAAAATCAGATTTACCATCCATGGTTTCAGAGCTAATCTTAAGAACATATCTTTCCTTTTCAATTTTATCATGAGGAGGTTGGGAATCAAATAATTCAAAAAAGGGATTATCCCAAACTCTTGAATTTTCACCAAACCTTGTTGGCACATATAATGGGCTGAATGTGCCCTGATCATATTTACTCTTGAGTGTTACTACTTATCAAATTTCCATTAGTTTCACATCCAAATTCATACTATATTCTTGTCGGTTAAGTATTACTGAATCATGCAATTGGAACACACAGAGAAGTTGGTATGAACAGTCTAGTTGGTTACTGAAGAAAGCAGTCACAGAACAGAGTATTCACCGAGTTGTTTATCAAGTAAAGTTTCATGGCTACCGAGTGGTAAAGTTAACTCACCGAGTGAAACATTTTAGCAGATACATTGAATCTGGACATGCACATGAAAACGTGTTACAAGATCGAGGCACATCTAACCATTTTTTTGCATTGGAAATTGCACTAGGAGATTGTGCATGATTACAAGATCAATCTAACCTATGAGATATTTTGTTTAGTTATTCATTCGAAGAATCTTTTTTGAAGATCGAAACAATGAATCAGATCACTGTTGTAAGAGATCTATATATATAGCATGATTCTAGGGTGAGACATAAGACATGATATGATGTGATAAGAAATGCAATGAGATAGCAGTGTGTATACATGAAGCAAGACTGTTACAGAGACACATAGAGGTCATCGAGAAGGTTATCAGTGAATAGTCAAAGAACAAAGTAAACAAAAGGGTTTACTGAGTTTCATTATGGGTTACCGAGGTATGCTACAAGCTAGGTAATCTTATTCAGAGCACATAGAATTTGCTTTAACATTTCAGATGTAAAGTTGCAGATATTTGTAATGATTATATTGTAATATTTTGAAGTTGTAAGAGAAACCTTTAATAGGGTAAAAGACTCTAACCAAGTCTATAAACTGTAAATCCTTTAACCAGATGCTACACTTATATAGTGTTGTAAAAATCCTTTAGTAAGGTAGATCTAACTAATCTTAATACTCCTAACAGGGTAAACTATCAGAAATAGCTAAATGTATCTCTAACCAAGCATTATTTATTATTGTAGTAGTGAAGTTGTGGGTGCCGTCCCCACCCCAGTTTTTCTCTCTAACCAAGAGTTTTTGCATGACCAAAATATATGTGTTATGGAGTGAATCATGTATGATTGTTATCTGTTGATTATAGTTTTATTTTATTTTACTGCACTATTCTGTTTATGCATAACAGTAAGGTTATTACAAAGGAAAAGTTTTGGAGTACTGATTCACCCCTCCCCTCTCAGTACATTAGCTTTCTATAGTGGGCTTAACAATCGGTATCAGAGCTTGAATCTTGGAAAAAGGTTTAACCACCTGAAGAGAAAGATATTAGAATTGGTAGGCTACAAACAATCTTGGAGGATTGTCCATCTTCAAGAAGAACTAGATAATGCAAATCAAGTGATTGCAGACATGTAGAGGCATATGCAAAAATCTTTGAAAGTAAAGAGAAGATTATCTGATGACTTGCAGGATTCTCAAGAGCTAGTGGAACAAATCGAGACATCATCTAAGAACAGTATATCTAAAGAAACTAAAGAAATGATTGGAATGTTGAAAGAAAAGAACAAAGCATTGGCTGATCAACTAAAAGCAATGAAAAGAGAGCATGAACATTTTAATACACAGATGACTGAAAATCTAGATGCATTAAGGATAGCTGAGGATAAAGCAAGAGATCTACAAAGAGAGAAACAACAACTTGAAGCTCTAGTATCTGATAAGGATGATGAAATCATAAGGTTAACTGGTATTCAACAAAATATGATAGATCAAATAGGTTATGCTCATCATGAAGCAATTCTGAAGAATGATGAAAATCAATCATTGAAACTTGAAGTATCAAGGTTGACTGGTGAACTTGAAACAAAAAATAAATCCAAAGAATCATTGGAGAAAAGTTATGAAGCATCAAAGAGCAACTGAATACAAGAAGACTCTACAAAGATGGAGCACTTGGTTACAAAGGAATTAATACTACCGAGAAAGGAGAATCATCAAAACAAGCTGAAAAAAGAATTAACATCAAAAGGAAGAAGCCTATTTGTTACTGTAGACACCTAAAAATGATCAACGCTTGCGGAGTCATACTTTAACATTTGCGCATTGCCTCATTTTAGGTTTTTGCATCGCATTAACATTTCTCCTATGTCACGCACTTGGTTTTTATCATTTGTGAGCATCGAGTCATTCTTCTACATTCTTCATCTATTTCGCTTTCGAATTTGGTCTTGTTGACAACAATCTTCAATCATGATTTTGGTCGATCCTTGTCCTTTTCAATCATATCAATTTGGTCAATTTGTCATTGATTTTTGTCAACCAATCTCAATCAAATCATTTATCAACATTGGTCATTTATCAATTCAAAATCATGATCAAATCGATATCAACTATCCTTTATCAAGACCTAATTGTCATCTTTGCATTTCTAATTCATCTTCCAAGGTTTTATGATTTGTTCATTTAATCTTGTTTGGCATTTTCCCTCTAGGTTAAATAATTTATTTATTTATCCTAAGTCTTCTTGTCACAATTAAATGTTTATTTAATTGGCTAATTAATTCCTCCTATTTTTGTAAATTAATTAATGAATGAGAAATTATTAATTAATTTACCTATTTTTCATCAATTTCCTAATTTCCAAGTCATTATTTTCAACTTAATTTTCTAATTTCTCCTAAATTCCTAAATGTCTATTTCTATTTCAAAATCTTGTCATAAATCCTTGCATAGCAATTTGTCATAATTTGTCATAAATTGTCATAAATCCTTGCATAGCAATTTGTCATACACATGTCATAATTTTGCTATTCTTGATTTGAATTTCCATTCGAATCTCTTTCATGCTAATTTGATCATTTCTCCAATTTGTCTATAAATTGGATGAATTTCTTCACTCAAATCCCTTGATTCTTGACCCCTAATCAGATTATCTAATTTCTAGTCAATCACATTTGTAGTACTCTTGATCAATAATCTTGTCTACTTGCTTTCAATTATGTGTGTGCACTTGTAGGTGAGATCCACAACCAAACCATTTGAAGAGGAAAGAAGAACAATGGAGCCGCATGAAGGAAGCATTCATATCCACATATGGTTTGCAGAGTATTTAGTTTTGAATGTTTTGTCTTTATGTCTTTATTGAGTGTGTTTAGGATAGATCATTGCATTTTAGTTTTCGTGATTGAGCTAATGATTAATGTTTTGATTTGCTTGTGATGATTCCTAATTTCCTATGCTACAGTTACTACTATGGAAATCAAGGTCATACTACCAACATATGCCAGATCAGAATAGGTAAGCAACCGAATATCTCTAAGTCCAATGGATATTGTTATAATTCCAATAAATATGGTCACATACCTAATCAATGTAGAACAAAGTCTGTTAACAACCATCAGAAGGCAAAATTCAAAGGGTTTTGTAAAAACTGCAATAGATATGGACATAGTATAGAGAGATGCTAGTTTAAGGGAAAGAACTACATGAAGTATCAACACCGAGCAAACACTAGAGGTTACCAAACTCACAGATTCTTACTAACAATATGCAGCAGTACCATGGGATTACAATACAAGGATATGGTGTGAATGTTGTGGAAGATATGGACATATAAGTGCCAACTATTTTATAAGGTTTGGAATGAACAATCGGAGATCATGGAGAAATCCCGGTATGGCATGTTTTCATTGTCACAAAGCTGGACATTTAGCTGGAGATTGCATAGATCAACCGAGAAGAGACACTGAGGAGATAAAATAAAAATTCAAGATGATTTGGAAAAAGAAAGAAATTATGTCTAATGAAGAAAGCACCTTACCTACCGAGTTAGGTGCACCTATTTCAAATTAGTCAAGAAAAGGTATGAAGGGACTGCATTCTTTAAAAGTTAAATCATAACAGTTCCTATTTTATTATGAACAAAATTCAAAATTTGCATAGTTAAGATGCAATTAGTCAGTTTACATACTATACAGGAAACCTGTCAAGTTGGTGTATACAGGAAACCTGTCAAGTCGATTAACAAAGCAAAGTTGAATACTCGGTGAAAATAGAAAATGAAGTAAATCGGTAAAAGGTGAACCGAGTGCATTTAATACCATGACCTAACTTGCACGGAGCCCGATAAGGTATTTTTGACTACTTAAAAGTGTTTTCGCAGTCATTTTCATTCACCCAAGTTTTCGAGAAGCAGAGCAAAGAGAATCAAAGAGACCAAATTTTAGTCAGAGTGACTTTTCAAGGTATTTACATCAATCTATGCACACTGTTTAGCTGGTTTTTGATCTAGTCAAATTGCTAGTATCTACTGAGTGTAAAGAGTAAGCTACTTGTAAACCCTAAGCATAACCTATCAAATTTTTACTCGAGATCTACCATGGTGCCCAAGATCCAAGACTCTGTAGTTTTCCAAAATGTGGAGAAGCCATCTTTGAAGTATTCCCTAACTCCTAAAGTTGCCTCAGAACCGGATGATAAAACTGCATTTTCACTCATCCTGGATCGAGTCTTATTGGTAGAAGATGTCAGATTCTTTACCAAGTGCCATGTTGAGGAACTCGGTCATGTAGAGATTAGTGAGACATATGATGAACTGTGCACTGACGGCAAACTAGAGAGTAAATTTGAACATATCAGAATCAAGGGATTAATTGAAGCCCTAGTCTATCCTCGTGTGTTCAAACCCCAATGGGTTAAGTTTGTATTAAGTAGAGTACATGATGATTTCATGTGGCTACAAGAGCAACTGTTCAATATCATGAAGGAAGTCACCTGATCATCGGATATCCCATCTACGATCATGCTCGTGCATAGAAAATGATATCACAAAAGGAGCTAATCAGTCTAACTAGAGTAGAATTTGATTATCGAGGACTGAAATTGAATAATGTCACTGATGTTGAACTAAAATTTGCAATCAGAGTCATTGGTTACTATTTCTTCCAATCTACAAGGGAAAACAACGTACCATGTGCTACAGTGGACCTGGCCTACAAAATAGTAAAGAAGGGAATGAAAGCAGACTTGTGTGAAGTACTACTAAAGAACTTATTTGAGAACCTAAACAGAATAAGGAAGCTGAAGAATAACAACTCGACAAACACACTCAAGTTTGGTTCACTACTTGTCTATATGTTTTTCTATGTTGAAAAGTTCTTTCCCTCAGTCGGTAAAGTAGTATGGGAGCTACACCGACCTATCACCCATCAGATCAATGATTACATCAAGAAGTTAGGAGATAACTTTAATGATGTCATGGATGATTACTTGATCAAATTCCAAGAGAAAATGCACAATAGGTACAGGATCCCACCACAACTGGTTGAAAAATACAAGGACAATATTTGTTTTGAAGTCAACACTGATTACTACTATGTAAATGTTGTTGAACCGAGGATTGAGTCGTTGCAACCAATGGGTTATGAAATTGATCATGACATCACACATCAACAAATTGATTCCTACCTATCATTGCCAAGGCATGCAACTGAACTAAGGTATGGAACCTATGAAGAGGTAAAGGAGAAAGTAAAAATGAGCATTGTAGTTCCTAAGGCTACAAGGAAAGCAACAAAGATGATAAAAGCTTTATCTGAGAAATTCGGAGAAGAATCCTCATCTACACCTGTTAAAGGCAATCTTGCCATTACCGAGGAAGAATCAAAAGCATAGAAGGCCGCAATAACATTGAGCATAGAGTTGCCAAAGGGAAAAGTTCTAAAAAGAAAGAAATAGGACATTTCAAAGGCCCTACTGACTCCACCAACAAATAGACCCAACACCAGAGCATCAGCTACATCACTGAGCAAGAAAAAAATGACTGTTGCTGCTCCTAAGGTAACAAAGACCTACAAGAAATCTACTCGGAGACTCATTTTGGCAAAAGAGTCGAGTGATACAGAGTCTGATGATGCTAACAAATTCCAGATTGTGAAGAGCAAAAAGGCAAACATTCACAGTGTTGAAAACTTTTGGGCCAATCTTAAGGAATACGGTGGGTTTGCAGGATTCAGATATGTTAAGTATGAGTCTAGGAACAATGATGAGAAATGATAGATTGAAGAAGCTATCATATGTACACTTCTGAAGTTTCGGTTAGCACCATTGGAACTAGCAAAGTCACTTCCAAGTGAACTCTACTCACATATTGATAATAGATGGAAATATGCAATGGATTCAGAGAGACAAATAAGAGAAAGAAGTCTTGTCCACTTATTTCCTAACATGTCTATAGCTAAAATCAAGGAGCATTTGTCCACATACAATTCAAAATTTCTTGTGAAACAGAGAGCCTTAAAATTGCTGAATGGGCTATATATTGATGTGGAGAATGAGGCTAAGGCCAAGTGGCAGGAGATCTTCAAACAAAAGGATGTCGGTGAAAAATATCAAATTGAAATTACTGATGTCCTCGAGCAAGATCCAGATGTCACCGAGCAAGGTCCAGACCCAATTGACACAATACAAATTGATGAAGATGTAATGGATGAAGCCACACCAGAGCAAGAAATGATTGAAGGCACCACTTATGCAAAACTTGTGTCTAGTGAATCGGTCTTAGAACAAGTTCAGCCTTATCCACCGGTGAAGCCACCAGTCCCAACCGAAGCTCCAAAAGGACACCGAACAAGTTACCGAAGGTAACAAATCTGAAGTTGCAGAAGATACAAGTAACAAGTCTGAAGCTGCAGCAGACACAACAAAAGATCAATCATCTCAAGCACAGACAAGCACAACAAATATTATAGCAGAGACCCCTATCACAGAGCCATCCAAAGACACTGCAACTGCTATAGGAAAAGTGCAAAGTGTTGCATCTACTAAGAAACCTACTGAGGGACAACATGCCTCACAAGCACTTATCATAGTGCCCTTGACAAAAGGAAAAGAGAAGAAGGTGAGAAAGCATGGTTTTAAATTTGATTTATCTAAACTGATCGTGTTGCCCAATGTCGACATCTCCAAATTAAAAGGGCAAGCACTCACTGAATTCCATGAACTATGTAAAGCAAAGGCTGAACAGGAGAAGCAATTGGCCATATAGAAAAAGAACAAGGTACTTCAAAAGGTTAGGACACTGCTCACAGAAATGCTACCATCAACAATAGTGTCAACCAATGCAGCCATCCATATTCAGTTGGATGAACTTCTTAATCAGATTGAAAAGTTTGGAGTTGATGCATCCGAATACCTAAGCAAGCTCAAGTATAAAGAGCTCACAACAAAAATGATAGAGGAAGTCCAAAAATCAATTGCTATTGGCAAGGTAAAACTTGTCAAATTCATTGCTGAGTTGACCCCTCAACTCAAGCACATTCTTCATTTATTCTAGAAATTGTGTACATTTTCTTTATTTATTAAAGACATAAAAAATAAAACTGATGCAATTGAGAAAGAGATCACCGATCTCTCCTCCAAGTTGACCACTGAGCCTAATTCAGTTTAGACTTTTTACAAAAAGCTACAACAGCTCATGGCTCAACAGTTAGAACTGAGGAATGAAGAGCATAAAATTAGGATGGATATAATGACCCTTCAAACATTATTCCTTCCTCATCTCTCATCAGTCCAAGAGTAGCTCAACCAAGCTACAAGATTATCAACTACCCAAGAGGGAAGCAATCTTGATGGCTTGATATCACTCTTATCTGATATTCAAGCACATAACTCATTAATGGAAAGTCTCAAGGACTCACTCTCAGTCACCCTCATTGACGCTCGGACCAAGAATAAGACTATTTTTGATCAGTTACCACCTCCGGATGCAAATTAAGTTTTTAATGTTTGTCAAAAAGGGGGAGTAATATTATGTTACTACACAGAGGAAAGCCCAGTTACTACACAGAGGAAATCCCAACAAAGGGGGAGTAACTCTACACTTGGAGAGTAATACAGTTTTGATAACACAATTTTGAGTATTGTATACAAGGGGAGTCTACCGAGTAGAATATGTAGAATATACAGAGCACACAAGTACAGTACAGAACTGAACTGAACATGCAAAATTCAGAGTTATGTACAGGATAATGATAAGGGGAATATATCTACATATACTATTGACTATTGTACATATTGTCAAGCATAGTCATTTTGTCAAGTATATATATATTTTTTTGAGTTATGACTTTGTAAGTAGTTTTTGTCAAACATCTCAACTAATGTCAAAAGGGGAGATTGTTACTACTTATCAAATTGCCATTAGTTTCATATCCAAAGTCATACTATATTCTAGTTAGTTAAGTATTAATGAATCATGTAGTTGGTACACACAAAGAAGTCGGTATGAATAGTCTAGTCGGTTACTGAAGAAAGCAGTCACAAAACACAGTATTCATCGAGCTGTTTATAGAGTAAATTTTCATGGCTACCAAGTGGTAAAGTTAACTCACTGAGTTGATATTCACCAAGTGAAACATTTTACCAGATACATTGAACCTAGACATGCACATGAAAACGTGTTACAAGATCGAGGCACATCTTACCATTTTTTTGCATTGGAAATTGCACTAGGAGATTGTGCATGATTACAAGATCAATCTAACCTATGAGATATTTTGTTTAGTTATTCATTTGAAGAATCTTTTTGTAAGATCAAAGCAATTAATCAGATCACCACTGTAAGAGATCTATATATACAACATGATTCTAGGGTTAGACATAAGACATGATATGATGTGATAAGAAATGCAATGAGATAGCAGTGTGTATACATGAAGGAAGACTATTACAGAGACACAGAGAGGTCACCGAGAAGGTTATCAGTGTACAGTCGAAGAACAGATTAAACAGAAGGGTTTATCGAGTTTCATTATGGGTTACCGAGGTATGCTACAAGCTAGGTAATCTTATTCAGAGCACATAGAATCTGCTTTAACATTTCAGATGTAAAGTTGCAGATATTTGTAATGATTATATTGTAATATTTTGAAGTTGTAAGAGAAACCTCTAATAGGGTAAAAGACTCTAACCAAGTCTATAAACTGTAAATCCTTTAACCAGGTGCTACACTTATATAGTGTTGTAAAAATCCTTTAGTAAGGTAGATCTAACTGATCTTAATACTCCTAACAGGGTAAGCTATCAGAAATAGCTAAATGTAGCTCTAACCGAGCATTCTTTATTATTGGAGTAGTGAAGTTGTGGGTGCCATCCCCACCACAATTTTTCTCTCTAACCAAGAGTTTCTGCGTGACCAAAATATATGTGTTATGGAGTGAATCATGTATGATTGTTATCTGTTGATTATAGTTTTATTTTATGTTACTGCACTATTCTGTTTATGCATAATAGTAAGGTTATTACAAAGGAAAAGTTTTGGAGTACTGATTCACCCCTCCCCTCTTAGTACATTAGATTTCTATATTGGGCCTAACATCGGGATCTTTTGGTTGTCTCTTTTTTGTTGATACCACTGTGACATCTTCTTTAGGCATGACACTACTTGCAACTTCAGTTAAACATGTACTAGAGAAGCATCAGGAATGAATTTTTTTTCTTGCATACTCGAAGCTAAAATAAAATCTATTCATGTCGCCCATTGTGACCTTTGGGCATGCGTCACTTTATTTCAACATAGGATCAAACCTAAAAAATAACTTCTTCCTCTAAAGAAATAAATTTATCATGGGGAATACAAGTAGATGAAGGAGACATATATCTATACCATCATATCTAATAAAATCATTTTTACTCACCTGAATTCCGTTTCTTGACCATTCTTCCTTGATCTTTACATCAAAATATTCAGACAACTAAAAATTCATACCTTTTTTAAAATCATAGGGGCCATTAATAAATGCCTCTATTTCAACTTATGTGACATGAAATTTCTCATCTACAATTTTGTACCGAAAGTCATCGTCAGAGCCATTTAGGAACCAGTTTGGGATGAAAACTTTCCTGCATCCATCTTATGGTGTTTCTTCTTTGGGGGAACTGCATGGTAGCTCCTTTGGCTTACTTGGTATGCATGTGGGAAGGGATTTACGATTTCACTTATGTTTTGGTGCACATCTCCTCCTTGCTACTGATTGAGACCCCAAAATTCCGCTGACATTGTCTAAGAACTTTGTTCTCCAAGGGCCAAGAAATTGTATGAGGCTAGTATTTTTAATATTTTGGTCACAACCTGATAAGCTTCTTCTTGGAAATATTTTTTATATGTGCTCCTTAGTAGCAGTGAAAATTTGTAATTTTCATCTTCACCAATGCTTCCTTTTAAAGCATTCCAAGGGCATGCAAGCCTTTGGTCAATTTTAGTATTCATTTTTTAAACATAAATCAGTTGTTGAGTTAGACCTGGTCTGGAAATATTCATCTGAGGTCTTAGACAAATAGAGTCACCAGTCTTCTTGCTCAAGAAGGCACTATACAACAAGATCTTATGGGTTCAATCCCAAGTAGAGTCACCAAACACATTGTTGGTTAACAAATTTGTCTTTCTAAAAATGACATCAGAATGACTCAATGGGCCTTGCATGAAAGACAAATAAGAAACTAACAGTTGGAGAAATCACCAATTAAGTAGGCAATTTTCCTCTTAATTTTAGAGGTACAACTCCCTCCTAAATCTACTCCTACGTTTTGCGGTATAATTTTTACCAGAAAGCGGGAAAGGAAAAGATACACACCACCCATATATAGAAATACAAAATTTAGATTCAAATTATTGAAGGAGAATGTAAGCAGCACACAATTTTCTCACAACACAGTTAATTGCACATAAAATATTGAAATTTAATGTAAATAACTGAACAGGGAACATGCAAAATCCAAAGTTTCTACATTATTCACATTTAACCATAGCAAGTAAATGAATACCAAGTGAAATTGTAGTAATTCAAAGCTTACTTCCAACATAAAAGAATATAACAAACACAAAGTTTTGGTATATTAATTCATTCAAAAGATGTTCAGAAGACAAAATTCCTTAAGAGATGGCTAACTATTCAAAAGTAGCAATACCTTTCTAGTATTTTCCCTGTCCCCCCTTTTACCATCTATCATCTATCTACTTATAACTAAAAGTCAGTTCTGTTTCCAAGAAATGATTTCTTTAAAGTAACGGTCTTGAAAATGACCGCTTTAAACATGATTTCATAGAAAACAAAAAATATCGGATAAACCCTACTATTGAACTATTAATTTCATGCTCCTTCTTCATCATTAGGCACTAGATTTTGTCTTGCGATTTGACAGTCAATCTTGTCCGCTTTTATTTCTTCTTCAATCAGCACCAAAAGGGTTTCCGTACATTTATCTTCATCAAGTATAGTTTCCCAGACGAAGTCACTCATGTCGAGAAGAAGACCATCCTTCAAATATTTGACATTTAGTTGGATCAGGGTTCCTTTGCCTTAGAGTACCATCCTTGACACTGTTTGAAAAGACTAGTTACCAGGAATCCTCTATACAACAAGTTCTTCTTGTAGACATCATTTGTGGTACTCAGCCTTCTCCATGTTTTTCTCTAACAGTGATAACCTTTCTATATTCACTGAAGTGGGTAGGCCTGTTGTATCAACCCAGGGTCATGTTCTCGAGAAACACACTAGCTTCTAAGTTAGATATGTGATTTCTCCTTGAAGGCTTTATGAATCGACAACACAAGTGTGTCGCTAAATTAGACAGAGTCACAACTTCCAAACTGCTTCAAGAATCAATTAGAAACCCGACCTCCTTGAATCCTCATAAAGAGCGATTGAACCTTTGTGATTTTCCGCAACCATGTTGGACGATCGGGAACTTTCGAAACTTGAGAATACCGCGACAAAGTTATCAAGGAAAGGGACTAGAGACTTAGTTTTAAAAATGAATAAAGCTGTGACCTTGGATTCAGCTTATTAAAGAAAAAACCTTAAGACATGTAAAGACTTTGTGATATGGTGACAAAATTTAAATTTCATGGGTAACAAAACCAAAAGTGTTAGTAGTTTCAAATTAATTCTCGAACCACTAGTGCATTTTTCTCCTCCAAACTTTTCTCTCCACATGCTGAAAATAAAATATTAATAATAGATATCAAAATTACAACATTAGAAAGTTTCTTTTTCTAAATATAGGAACTCGCTAAAAATAGAAACCTGCTAAAAAAATCAAGTTGTTAAAAATGAAAACTTGGCAAATTTAGAAACCTGCTAAAAATAAAAAACATGCTAAAAATGGAAACCTACCAAATTTAGAAACTTGCTAAAAACAACAATCTACTAAAAACAAAAACTTGCTAAAATTGGAAACATACCAAATTTAGAAACCTGCTAAAAATGGAAACTTACCAAATTTACAAACCTACTAAAAATGGAAACCTACCAAATTTACAAACCTGCTAAAAATAAAAACTTGCTATAAACAAAAACTTGCTAAAAACAAAAACCTACTAAAAATGAAAACTTCCTAAAAATGACCAACTTTTTTTTTTTGAAATATGAAATTGTTAAGGCGGGTGTAGAAATCTGGATATGAATGCGAAATTTCATACCTATAATGCACAAACACACATGATATGCATAAATTAGAAGATTGTTCATGTTGATTTGACCAGACATTTTGAGGGAAAACTAAGCATAATTAACTAAATTAAATGGGTCTAACCACTAGAAACCCAAATCTAATTAGCAAATCCGCAATGATAATAAAAAGTATAACAAAAATCAATAACATATGAAATTCTTCTAATTAAACCCCATCATTGATTCCATTTGCGGCTTCCATTGCTCTTCTCAATTCTTGGGGTTGATTGGCTCTTAGTTTTGCATTAGGAATCCTACATAAGAATGACACAATAATTTAAAAGATAGTGATTATTGAAAATGGGAGATGAATGTTGAATTTATAGATTTTGAAGAGAAAGATTGAACAATTGAGATGCATTTGAGAACATAATCAATCAATGGTTGAGATCAGCGGGGAGAGGATTGATTGAGAGTTAAACTCATTTGATTGATGAGTTGACTGAATAGATTGATTCGTGAACTGAATAGATTGGGGAGATAACTAATTAGACGAGTCTATTCGAAAAATTCAATCGATGAGTTAACTGAGTTAACTAAAGAGATGAGTGATTTGATTGCCCAGTCAACAATGGTGATTGGCAGTTAGACTAAGAGTCAGTGCCAATTAGGAATTTGAGAATGTGCTATAGAAAATTGTTATGAAATTGTATTTGATTTGCATTTGATTTTAGTTTGGATTTTCAAAAACATGAATGAAATGCACATTATTTGAAATTAATTGAAATTGGCATTTGGGGAGTTTTGATTTTTTGAATATTTGAATTTTGAACTAAGAGAAAAATTAATTTAAATATATTTGAGAAATTTATTTAATTTGGAAGATGTAGTTAGATAATTAAATAATTTAAATAATTTTTTTAATTAGAGGAAAATAGAAATTGAATTTAATTAAATAATAAAAATTATTTAATTACATTAAACAAATCATAATTAATTAAATTTATTTAATTAATTTTAACGGAAAGAAGTTTGCATGACTTAATGATTAAATGATTAAGATCTAAATAGAATAATTAATTATGATGAAATGTGATGATTGAATTAATTTAGAAGAATAAAATTAGATTAATTAAATAATTAAAAAATTATTTAATTAATAAATATGAATAATTAGTATGTTAGTCATGAGACATTTTTGTTGGCCATTTGGAGGAATTGATTATGTGTTGCATTGATGTCAACAGTAGCTGTTTTGGATGCTTTATCGAAGCCCTTCTGGTCCTAGTAGGTTGAGTAGTTTCTGGTTGGTTTGGATCCGACATGATCTAGTATGCTTCAGTATGGTTTGGTTATGGAATTAGCTTATTCATAATACTCATGTTCATATTCAGTCAGTTGGTTTTGGTCTTGTGATCGGATGTTATCCTACTTGCTTGGAAGCTTGGCTTGTGGTTTCGGCGAGGGTTTCACTGACAGAGATTTTGATGAAGATCTTTGATGAATTGTATAAGTGGTGTTGGTGCAGCTTCTGGTATAGATTCAGGATGTTGTTGATGATCATGTTCAAGACTTGGCGGATGGAAATAATTACTTTAGCGTGTGGACCTATATTGGGTCCTGGTTGATCTAGGTTATGGACCAGATTAATGTAACGTGTGGATTGGATCTCTTGATATGTTTTTGGGATGTCTTATGTGTTGGATATTGTTTGTTTGGTCTAAGGCCGACATATTTTGTAATTATGTAATTGGTTTATTGTCTGGTGGCTGATTTGATTGTTTATGATCGAGGGTTTGTATATATATGATGTAAGATCTCATTGTAGATCATCATGATATATGGTCAGGGATTGGGATATGGATATGTAATATGCAAATAATGTAATATCATTCTGGCAAAGGATTTGGTTGATCATTGGAGATCAAATTGGGTTTATGTAAGACGATTTAGTCCTCCAGTATTGAGCTTAATCGAAACTGTACTCAGGCATAGGAGATACTATCTTTGTAGTTCATTCCTTCTTTCAGATTGTAGTTTGGATTTGTATGTAGTCAGTGAGACTCCTTTTGTGATAAGCAGTGTGCTCTAGGCTATTGGCCTTCCTACAAGTGTAGGCTCCTCACTTGTAATTCACATACTTACTGTAGAAGTATTATCTGACTGTGGGTAGGCTTCCCACAATGGTTTTTCACTTTACCGGGTTTTCCACATATAAATCTTAGTGTGATGTGGATGGTATTTATTCTCTGATTATTGTTTATGCTTAATTGGTTTAACTGCTATTTTGGTATTTGGTTTAAGCATACTGGTATTAATGTTTTGTGTTTCAATATTAACATTTTGGGTTTCGGTATTAATGTTTTGGGTTCCAGTATTAAAGTTTTAATTGCTAAATGTTCTGGGAATTTGTGATAACTAATTCACCCCCCCTCTCGCATGTCTTCCAGTTATTTGAACTGTCTAACAATTGGTATCAGAGCTCTGGTCCTCTCTGCAGAAAGCTTAACCACTTGAGGAAGATCCTAGAGTGACTAACAGTTCAAGTTCATCCAGTTTATCTAGAGCTATCTTTTAGAGAGATATTCCTAGGCTTGATGGAACAAATTACAGAGTATGGAGGATTTAGATGTAGACTCATCTGAGATGTCTCGACAAGGAGATTTGGGAGATCACATAGAATGGTGTTACACCTCATAATCCGGCATCTGGGAATCCTCCTCTAAAAAAATTGGATAAGGAGCTTGAGAATGTTTGTAGAGCAAGAGAAGCTCTCTTGTGTGCACTTTCTAATCAGCAAATAATGAGATTAATTGACAAATCTTTGGAAAGGCTATATGGGATAAGTTGGAGACTCTTAATGAAGGTGACCCTACAATGAAGATTGCTAAATTTGATGGTTATTAGGTAAGATATGGAAACTTCAAGATGGAAGAAGATGAAAGGATTATTGCATTCATGGAAAGGGTAAATGAGATTGTTATGGGAATTCAATATTGTGGTGGAACTTTGAGTGAAGATAAAATATTTTCTAAAGTTCTGAGAGCCCTACCACTGGCTTACAAGATGAAGGATACAACTATTAATGAGTTGAGAACAATGGCTAATACCTTTGTCAATAGAGATACCTTGGTTGGGAAATTATCTTTTTTTGAGCTTGAAGAATTTGGACCTTCTGGAGCTGTGAAGTCAGAACCTGCTTTTCATGCATTTGCATCAGCAATTAGTAAGCAAGACTAGAAAGCTTTATATCCAAAGGAATTGGATGATATGAAGAGATAAGATGATGAGTTTGAGAAAATTGAAGCACTATTTGCTAGAAGAGTACCTAAAGGACTGGTAGGAAGTAAGTATGAAGCAAAAACACCTTTTAAATGTTTTGCATGTAATAAGATTGGTCATTTTGCATCTAGATGTCCTGAAAGGAATTCAAGATTTGAAGAAAGAGCTAGAAGATATTTTAAGCCTAACCCTAGATATCAGAACAAGTATAAGTATAGGAAAACACATAGACAAATCATGCTACATAGTAGATGAGGAAGGAATTACTAATTCTAATGATGGACCGACAGAAGATTTTGCTAGTGATTCTGGCAATGGGAAGGAATGGGTGTTCCTGGATATCAAGGAAGATGTTTTAGCACTAGAAGAGAATGTACCTGAAGGCACTTGCTACTGAAATTGAAGACAAGGATGAATGGGTGAATGATAGTGGTTGTTCACATCATATGACTAGAGATAAAGGGAAGTTTCTATCTTTGCAAGAATTTGATGGCAGCCTGGTTAGATTTGGAGATGACGAAGCATGTATGATCAAAGGAAAAGGAACTATATCACTGGATGGTAAGAACAATACTGATAATGTTTATTATGTTGAAGGTTTAAGGCATAATCTTTTGAGTGTAGGACAATTAGTAGATAAGGGATTTCAATTACACTTCAAGGATGGAAAATGCAAAATCATTAACAGATCTGGTTTGGAGATTGCAACTAGTACATAGACAAAAGGTAATATATTTCATTTGAATTCTGGTGAGAAGATATGTTTGATTGCACAAATTGATGAGAGTTATCTATGGCATAAAAGGCTATGTCAAGTGAATTTTGATTGCATTGTGAAGATCATTTCAACTAAGACAGTTAGAGATATATCTAAGATTATGAAGCCCTATAATCCGATATGTAAAGAATGTTAAATGGGTAAACATGTCAGAACCTCTTTTAAGAGTATACAAGATAAATCTAATGATGTTCTTTATCTTATTCATACTAATTTGTATGGCCCTGCTAGAGTTAAAAGTTTTCAAGGTGATAGATATTTTATGCTAATCATTGATGATTATTCTAGAATGATGTGGGTTACTTTTCTAAGGGAGAAATCAAGCATTTGAAAAATTTCAGAATCTTTAAAGCTAAAGTGGAAACTGATACATGATTGAAGATTAAATGTTTAAGGTCAGATAATGGTGGAGAATTCACATCCGATGAGTTTAATAACTTTTGTGAGAAGCATGGTATAAGGAGACAATTTTATGCTCCATGAACACCTCAGTAGAATGGAGTTGTGGAAAGGAAGAACAAAACTATCTTGGATGCTATTAGAACAATGATGATGGAAGCTAGTCTACCTCATATCTACTGGAGAGAAGCAATGAGCACATTAGTTTATACATTTAGCAGAGTACATATCAAAGGAGAAACCACTAAGACACCTTATGAATTATGGTTTGTCAATACACCTACAATTAAGTATTTTAGAATATTTGGTAGCAAATGTTATATCAGGAGAGATGATATCTTTGTAAAATTTGATCCTAGATGTGATGAAGGCATATTTCTTGGTTATTCTAATGAAAGTAAGGCATATAGATATTATAACAAGAGATTGCAAATAATTGTGGAGAGTGCTAATGTTAAGGTGGATGAGCTGAATATAAGTCAAATCAGAGTTTATAAGCAAGAACCGGTGGTGGAAATGATTATATCTGAACTGGTAGCATCTTAACTAGAATAGAGTGTTGAACTAGTTACTCTGGTAGTATCAAAAAATTCTATAGTAACTGAAGAACCGAGAAGAGGAATAGAGAGTTAGAGGACTCCTAGGTATGTGAGATTGAATCACTCAGAAGATCAGATCATTAGAGATAAGAACAATGGAGTGATGAAAAGAAGAAGACTGAAAACTAATGAGGTATGCTTAATTCTCAAGTTGAACCAGTATCAGTAATTGAATCATGTAAAGATGAATATTGGTTAAAAGTTGTGGAAGAAGAATTAGATCAGATTGAGAATAATAACACATGGACTTTGGTTCCCTAGCCTAAAAAATAAGAATGTTATTGGAACTAAATGGGTTTTTAGGAATAAATTGAATGAGGATGGTCAAGTTGTAAGGAATAAGGCTAGATTGGTTTGTAAAGGATATTCTGAGAAGGAAGGAATTGATTATGGAGAGACTTTTGCACTTGTAGCTAGGATTGAAGCTGTAAGATTATTTCTTGCCCATGTTGCCCATAAAAATTACAAGGTTTATCAGATGGATGTTAAGTGTGCATTTTTTAATGAGGATCTTGATGAGGAAGTTTATATTGATCAACTTGATGGTTTTTCACTTTTAGATGATACAAACATGGTTTCTAGGTTAAGGAAATCTTTATATAGATTGAAACAGGCACCTAGAGCTTGGTATGCAAGGTTGGATAAATATCTTTTGAATCTTCATTTTACTAAGGGTAATACTAACAATTATTTATATTATAAGACCACTGATGATGATATACTGATTATTGAAGTATTTGTTTATGACATCATTTTTCGAGGTGAAGATAAGTTATGCATGGAATTTTCTAAGAATATGGAGAAAGAATTTGAAATGTCTATGATTGGGGAAATGAAATTTTTCCTAGGTTTGCAGATTTTTACTGATAAAGGTATTTTCATCTGTTAAACTAAGTATGCTAGGGAATTGTTGAAGAAATTTGGTATGGGATATTCTAAACTGGTAAGTACTCCTATGATTACAAGTGAGAAATTGACAAGGAAAGATGTTTCTGCATCGATAAATCCCACAAGATACAAATCTATGATTGGAGGTATGCTTTATTTGACTCAGACTAGACCTGACATAATGAATGTTATTTGTATTGCATCTATATTTTAGAGTGATCCTAGAGAAAATCAAGAGAGTGTGGTGAAAATGATTTTTAGATACTTGCAAGGTTCATCAGAATATGGTTTGTGGTACCCTAAGGATGATGACTTGCTGGAGATGTTGATGACCAGAAAAGTACTTCTGGTGGAGATTTCTTTCTTGGAAAGAAGTTGGTTTCATGGATCAACAAGAAACAATCATGTACTTCTTTATCTACTATTGAAGCTGAGTATGTTGTTGTTTCTACTAACTGTACACAGGTTTTATGGATGAAGCAAATGTTAAAGGATATCAAAGTACATTGCATTGGACCGATAGTTATTCACTGTGCTAACTCTACTGCAATTGACATATCAAATAATATGGTATTTTATTCTAAGACAAAGCATATATCTATCAAGTATAACTTTTTGAAGGAGAAGGTGGAAGAAAATGAAGTTAGACTAGTTTATGTGAACACTAAAGAGAAGATTGCATATATTTTTATTAAACCTTTGCCTAGAGAACCATTTGAGTACCTGAGAGACAGGTTAGGGGTTTCTACCCCTCCGCTAGAGAATAGATTGATGCTTTTTGGCATCAGTCCGGTATGCATTATCAGAGATATTTTTCATTCCGACACTGAGGTGGGGATGCTAATGCTCAGGGGGAGTAGTTATCTTTGTGATTCAGTGTTTTATGTTTTTTTCTTTGATATTTTTGTCATATTTCTAGCATTGATGTCAAAGGGAGAGAGATATTGATGTGAAAAAGAAAAACTTGAGTTGTATACATTCGGGGGAGAGAGATATGTGTAATTCAGAGCTTTACAAAGATACCATTCATAGGGGGAGTTTGGTCTTTATGGCCAACATTTTTTTTAATTATGTAATTGGTTTATTGTCTGGTGGCTGACTTGATTGTTTATGGTCGAGGGTTTGTATATATATGATGTAAGAGCTCATTGTAGATCATCATGATATATGGTCAGGGAATGGGATATGGATATGTAATATGCGAATAATGTAATATCATACAGACAGAGGATTTGGTCGATCATTGGAGATTGAATTGGGTTTGTGTAAGATGATTTAGTCCTCTAGTATTGAGCTTAACCAAAACTATACTCAGGCATAGGATATTCTATCTTTGCAGTTCATTCCTTCTTTCGGATTGTAGTCTGGATTTCTATGTAGTCGGTGAGACTCCTTTTGTGATGAGCAGTGAACTGTAGGTTGTTGGCCTTCCTGCAAGTGTAGGCCCCTCAATTGTAATTCACATACTTAGTGCAAAAGTATTATTTGACTGTCGGTAGGCTTCCCACCGTCATTTTTCCCTTTACCGGGTTTTCCACATATAAATCTTGGTGTCATGTGGATGGTATTTATTCTCTGATTATTGTTTATGCTTAATTGGTTTAACTGCTATTCCAATATTTGGTTTAAGCATTCTGGTATTAATGTTTTGGGTTCTGGTATTAAATTTTTAATTGCTAAATTTTTTGGTAATCTATGACAACTGATTCACCCTCCTCTCAGTTGTCTTCTGGCTATTTGAATTGTCTAACAATTTTTAGGTGTCTACATGGATATAAACAAATTTTTCAATTGGGTCCATGTTTCTCTTCATTATGAGTCATTATGAGCTAACTAAAACAAGAATTATTTCAAATTGTATACTATGGTAGTACATTTTAAGACAACCTATTTCAATTTAATTATTTAGGGTGATTGAGGAACATTTATATGAGAGAATCATACAACATTCTAATTACATCATTTTCTTTCATCATCATCCTAGGAATATTGCAAGTGTTCTTGCTATCTATAATATTTGTTCATTGATGCTAAATCAATCTAGCCAAGGGGTTTGATCAAAGGAGAACAATTCATTGTTTAACAAATTCCCAAGCAATGTCTCTTAATAATAACACACTTCAAATGTAGGTATATAAAATTGAAGTAGATCATTTAAGTCAATGAGCATTATATTGATCATTTTTGAAAGGGAAGTTTAGATCCACATGCTAGGAATAGTTTGGTAGGCACACAAATCAAATCTATAGCCATAGTCTTAAACTAAATAGTTGATTTGTGTAAATATAGCTAAAGGGTGCAATTAATTATTATACAATCATGCAACCAAATACACAAATAATCACAATGCAACTTGAATACATGGTAAGTGAATAATTTAAATATGGTATTATTGACTTCAAAATATTTATATTCAACAACTAATTACAATGGCTTACAACATGTTGATTCTTCAACATTAATATTACACAAATACAATCAATGCATGAAATACAACCTGATAAGGTAATATGTATAATAATGCTCTTATTTTTCTGTTGAACTCTATGTGCCCCAAACTTTGGATTGTGATCTTCTCAATCCAATTCTTTGTTGATAACTTGTCATCATGATGATGAATGATATTTATATATAGACCAAAAAAGATGGAGTGTATTGACAATCAAGGTGGTGCAAAGCTCTACACAAATGAAATTTATAGCCCATTTAGAATGAATATGTTATGTGGTGATAGATGTGTATGTAATGAAACTTAATGTGCAACTCTAATCATAAACCACCCAATTAGAGTTGATAGTGAACCTCATAGCTCCCAAAAATCACTTGCAACCAAAATTCCACAATTAGGTGTTATTCAACCTTGAGAGAGAGATTGATCCACACAAGCATCTCATATTGAGATTAACCTACATTAAATATTAACTTGGATTGGATTACAATGTACAATGAATGATTATATAAAATGAAAAGAAAAAACCTTAGATGAAACCCTAGGTGAGGGTTAAGTTAGATCATTACAAGTGTTCTCATCCTATGTTGTGGGATAACATGATCTAAAAATGGCTCAATCTAAATATTAAAAATCACTCCTCTCCAAAAAAGAAAAATATAGTAAATTCTCTAGTGAAAGAAGGATAGAAGGAGAAGTTGATGTGACTGCCTAGAACTACTTCTATCACATAAGAACAATGAATGTTCCCCTAGAGGTGAGATAAAATAAGGATATGAATCCCGCCAAAAATAAGTATCTCCTATTATAATGATGAAACCCTAAAGATAGAACATGATCCACTACTTGTAAACAACATTTCTCCCCTTGTGGGAAAACAAATCCACTGGTGATTAGATAAGACATTTCCATAAACTTGTAGCGTCGTAAATTGTACGCACTTGCTAGGGTGGTACAATTTCACACCTAGTTTAGCACCCGCCTTGGCGCATTTTGCATTTTGCATTACATTTCCCCTTTAGCACTTAATTAATTAAATTAATTAGGTCTAAGGTTCTATTTTATCATCTCCCATATCATAAAGTTGGGCCCTTTCATTAAAGTGTGCCCTTTTCATTTTATTCCTCCTATACATCATTTAATCAAAAACCCTAATTAGGTCCTATTTTGAACTTGGGGGCTTGATTTCGGGGGTCAAAACATCTCGAAATCACCTATAACTTCGGGATTCTCTCTAAAATCATCATATCCGACAGTCCTGAAAATTTGGTGAAAAGTTGTCGGGACCGTGGCGCCCGGCGTGCACATGATCTCGGACATTTTTCCCAAAATTTTAGGAGCACGATCCAATCATAAAATAAAGCTTAACCCCAAGAAATTGGTGGGAAATTCAATCTCTAGGTCGGCCAAAAGACGAAATTAAGACCTAGGGTTTCATATATAAGAGCTCTCTTTCTTCATTTGAAGGGATCCGAATTTTGGTTTTTAGGAACCTCATATGCAGCGAAAGAGCAGATCTTTGAAGACTTCAACAACATTCAACATCCATCTATCAAGCATTTATCAATTTCATTCATCCATTTAGGGCTTGGAAGACATTGAAGAACAATAGGAGGTTACCGACTGAAGATTGGCTTGTACCTCTCCCTTGGGGTTGGGGTGGAAATCACTGAAGTGGGGGTTTGATTAAGGCAAAACCCTATATAGCCGCCCATACCCTTTTCAGATATAAGTGCAGGTTTCGGGACTCGGACGACGCTGCAGGTTGCAGATTCGGGAGAAGCAGACTGAGACCGACCTTCCCACCAAATTTCAGAGCAAAAGACCAGGACAGGGGCGTGGGGCACCCTGGTCCTGCCAGGACAGGGGCGCTGGACACCCTGGTCCCTAGGATAGGGGCGCTGGGTGCCCTAGTCCTCCTGACAGACAGCATTTTCAGCATTTTTGACAGCTTTTCCAAAGTGCAAAACAACAGTTTCCGGAGCAGTTTCAGGGGCAGAATCAGGACAGTGGCGCCCGCGCCCCCATCCCGAACATTTTCAGTCATATTTTAACTCCGGGTATGCATTTGCATTCTTATCTTGTCCTTGTGTATACAGCTTTCCATTGTTTAAGTTCAATTCTGCAATCTTGTTATTAGTTCATACTTGCACTTTGGGGTTAGGGATTGAACTTGCGTCATTTCATCTTTCAATTGCAACAAAGGAATAGAAATCCTAATAGGTAGCCCGTGGCTCTCTCTTCCACAAGAAGAAGTAGCCAATTGTGTGATACCTCTAGGCTCTTTCGTATTCCACAAATGTGTGGTTGGAAGTGAGATTAGGGCATGCTTGCTTAGTGTCACTTTTTCCCCCACACATTTTGGTGAACCCGACGTGAATCTATCATTGCTTCCTCTTGCATTGCATTTGTTAGATCTAGATCTAGATTTAGTGTGTTTTCATTTCATTTTCATTAAAAAGAAAAAAAAAAAAGTGTGTTTCTTTGCATTGTGTGTTTAAATTTTATGCAATTTCAAAATGTCAGATTTTTATTTGCAAGATGTTCATATTTGTGATGATTATGAGTTAGATGAAGCTTTAGATGAGTTTTTGAAACCTAAATATACCAAACCTTCATTTTACCAAAAACTCATAAACATTGTTACTATGCCATTTCGTTGTGATGAGAAAGATAAGTCGAATGATTCCTCTCAAGGGTACATTCCTATTAGCTCTTCCACTAAATCTAGTAACATGGTTGTTTTCAATGATCCCCTCTATGAAGAGATATCTCCTTTTGAATCAAAAGATAAACCTTTTAATAGATATGATCATGCTTTGTTGAATGATGCCCTTGATGCCTTTGTGTCTCCTAAAAAACACTCCCTTCATGAGGATCCTTTTGTGCAAGAAGATGACATTATCCCTACATTTCCTAGTGATGGCCTTTCCTTTTCCAACAAAATTCCCACTAGAGATGATGAATTAATGATAAATGCTTACCCTTATCCTAAAGTTGGTCTTACCCATAAGCATCCCTTAGAGAAAGAAGATGAAATAATAAGCAATTTCCTTAATTCTCTCTCCCCTAAAGATCATATTGAACATATTTTGAGGAAAGAGGATGAGTTTAACACATCTATTAATGCTTTCCCTCCTAAGGATGAGGAATTAATAAACAATGTTATCTCCTCTCCCGAAATTGACAATACTTCAAACATTCCTTTCAACAACCTCACTATTTGGGATGAACCATTAGAAGAAGGTATAGATTATTCTCTACCCCTAGCCAAAGGGGATGAAATCAAGATTGGAAACTCCCTTGATAGTTTCTCCCCTTCCTTGAATCTCAATTATTCTCCCTTTCCTCAACTTGGTTCTACTCATAAGGAAACCCTAGTTCAAAGCAAGATGGTTAACATCTCTTTCAAAGATCTCTCTCTCAAAAGTGAGACTTTAGAGAGTAATGTTGATCCTTCTCCTAGAAAGTTTATTCCCCATGTAGATCCTTTGATGATAGATGATATGACCTTTCCTAGTATTACCCTTCCTACTAGAACATCAATGCCTATCCCTTGTCTCTTTCCTAAAATTGATCTAATCTGCGATAAGATTTTAGTGCAAGAGAAGACTATCAATAATTCTTCCAACACTTTTGTTCATTCCTCTAAACCATCCTCAATCAATTTGATACATGTGAATGAGACACCTAACAAACCTCTCTTCACTGTCCAAGGTGCTTGTCCTTCTCAAAATTCTAAACCTTTAAATAAGCCTATCTTAGTGGTTCAAGGTGGTTATGCTAATGATTCTTTTTGCACTCCTAAGAAACCTATTATTACTGTGCAAGGAGGTTATTCTTCTAAGAGTCCTTATGAGTATGCTAAGCAAATGACTAGAGAGAGTTATCATGCGGTTGCTCATACCTATAACACAAGAAACAATAGGCAACCTAATCCTCCTCCAGTTATCCCAACTTCACTTCCTCCTTCCCAACCAATTCTTCCGCAAGCTCCACGGATTTCACAAGTTCTTGGTAAGGAATATGATCTCATAGAACAACTTAAAACTACTCCTGCTAAGATATCCCTTTGGGATTTGATCCAAGCTTCTTCCGCTCATCATGGAATGTTACAAGATGCCTTGAAAGATTTGAATGTTCCTCCACCTAATACATCTAGTAATATAGTGTCTTTGGTTAACTCTGTGATGAATCCTAAAGCTCAAATTGTGTTTACTCAAGATGAGTTGCCTACTAGTGAAATTCAACATCAATATGATCCCTTGATGATTGTGGTTATCATAAATGACACTGCTATAAGACGAACACTGGTAGATAATGGCTCTGGCCTTAATGTGTGTAGCATTAATCTATTGCATAAGATGAATGTGGATACATCCCTTATTGAGCCTGACTCTCGTCCAATTCGAGGCTTTGATAATGTGGCTAAGTCTTCATTAGGTATTATCACCTTACCCATCACAGTGGGACCTGTTACTTTGCCTACTCCTATCCATGTTATGTCAGGAAATCTAACATACAACTTGTTATTAGGGAGACCTTGGATTCACAGTATGCAAGCTGTTCCCTCTACATTGCATAGACAAGTTAAATTTATTTATAACAATAAGACATATACCTTGATAGGTGATACTAATTTTCAAGCTTGTTTGCAAACATCTACTTCCAAAGGGAGTTCTTCTAAATCTTCCTCTTCTAGTGATGACTCTTTACCTATGGACAAATCATCATCCTCTGATAATCAAAATTCTTTGGATGAAGATTCTTCTCAACTTGAATCTACACATGAAGAGGCTTTTGATCCTGAGAAGGTTCTCGCAGAAGACGATTGGGGATCTCTTGATTTCATTCCCGCCTTTGTAGGTGAGTATAGGGTTCCTCCTAGAGAGTTTAAAGTTACAAATAAGGAAGAAACTAAAAATCAATCAATCTTACCTGAACCTATGAGCAATAATTTTGTGGCCGCTTCTCAAACTTCTTCTCCTCACACCTCTAATTATGAAGAGTTTGATTCTTTGTCTTATGAAAAACCACCTTCTCTTCCTGAAATGGCTGATCGTTATGGTCATGGTTTTCGCATTTTTGCTAAGCATGGGTATCATGGAAATGGTTGTGGCACTCATGAACAAGGGATGAAGGTTCCTCTAGAGACTAATTTTCACAATTATGCCTTTGGACTTGGCTATAATCCTTGCAAACGCACTAAAGCATCTAAAAGACCATCTCTCAATGTGAATGCTATATTTAGTAGTGATGATGATCCCACTTCAACTAAATCATCTTCTACTTCTATCAACTCTTATTCCTCTCATAAGGAAATCTTGGCAATGAACAAATCTCTTTATGAATCCCCTCAAATTTCTAAATCCACTTATGAATCTTTATCTCCTATTCATCATAAAGTCTTTTCCTCTAGGGATAAGGCTCTAATAAATTACACTCATCCCTCTTCTAAGATTTCTTGTGACTTTTCGTCTTCAATTTTTATCATTTTATACATGTTTTTGATCTCACTTATAGTTGAGCATTTAGCATGTCATATTCAAATACCTCATTCAATTTATCATATCTTTAAATAACATTAATGGCTATTATGTTGCTCATCATTATGTGACATTGGTAGCTCATTTACTGGGGGCTCATTTTCATTCATGATGGTACAATTTCAAGTGCAATCATATTTTTTGAAGCAACATAATAGCCTAATTTTTCTATGTTATCTCTTGTTCCTATGGGGGCAAGAGTGATTTCATATATCTCTTCTTTTGCTTATGTCTAAATCTCTCCCTAGAAGATTGTGTAAGTCCTTCTCATTATCCTTATCCTTGGGAGGCAATGATCTTTCGTTATTTTTATCTAAGGATCCACTTTTTTCCTATTTTGTGGATGGTGTGAACTTTATTACTTGATGTTATTCCTTGTATGCATTTGTTGTTGTTTGTTCAAGGATTCTCTCTTACAAGAGGTGTAAGTCCTTGACTACAACCTCTTTTGCACTTGGTAAAATACATCCATAATGAATTCACTCTCCCAACTAGGTTAAAAAGAGCGTCATCCTTCATTAAGAATCACTTTCACCTCGCAAAAGAAGGAAGTATTGCATTCTTATTCTCTTCTTTGTCTTATTCTAGAAGATGTTATATTTGTCTAAGACAATTCCTCTCGGGGATAGGTGTCTTTTGTACAAAGATCTCTTCTCCTCTAAGGATCTCCTTTACACATACTACAAGATATCCCTTTTCAACTATCTTATCCTTGCTTAAAGAGTGTAAAACTCTCTTGCTTGGATCTATGACATTGTTGCATTTTTGGGGTATCTTCTTTTGTGATGAAGGTAGGTATCCTTGTTCTACTTTGCTTATGACATAAAACATTACAATTTTTGAGCAATGGGTCATTCTCGGAACCAGAGCACAGACTCTTAGAGCGAGATGTCTCCATTTTTCTTTTATGCAAGGTGATTATTCTCGGAACCAGAGCACAGACTCTTAGAGCGAGATGTCACGCTTTTGTACTATACATATACAGGTTGTAGCATACTCGGGCATAGACTCCTATGCGGTGCTTCTAACCTCCCTTACACACACATGCAAAAGGTTGAGTGGAACTAGCGGCATAAGGCTAGACTTTCTCACTCTCCTCCCTTACATGGATCACCTAAACAGACTCTAGGGGCTAGTTTTCCATGTCCTTTTTCCCATGGATCACCTAGACAAGATCTAGGGGCGAGAAGTCCATTTTTTCTCTCTCACTATTCTTCTCATGGATCACCAATGTGTGTATTCATGCCTTTTTCCTTTCTTTTCTTCTCTTTGCATTTTGTTTCCATTTACATCCTTCATCTTGTGTTAGAGAACTCTCAAATCCTCACACTCTTTGTTGTGTTGGAATTGAGATTTAGTCCTCTTTCTTACCAAATGATTCTCCATTAGTTTTTGATCTCATATCAAATCTTCTTGTGAGCATTTGTCATCAATTTTCTTTAACAATTCGAAGTGGTAAACATGATACCCTATTTCAACTCACTAAAATTAGCAAGCCGAAATAGGGGGGGGCATATAGCTACCCTCGAATTTTCATCACCTTCCTTAGTAAGCATTAGGTGATTTTGTGATCTAACATGTGGTTTTGTAGGGTGCGGTTCCTAACTGTGTACTGCAGATGCCGCTGGGGGCTTCGTTCGACAGACTTATGGATATATCCTTTTTCAAATAATGTTTACTTTTCTGTACTTTAGCTTGCATATGCACGTAGTGTTCATATGACCGCTAAAGTGGGGGCTAAATGTAGCGTCGTAAATTGTACGCACTTGCTAGGGTGGTACAATTTCACACCTAGTTTAGCACCCGCCTTGGTGCATTTTGCATTTTGCATTACATTTCCCCTTTAGCACTTAATTAATTAAATTAATTAGGTCTAAGGTTCTATTTTATCATCTCCCATATCATAAAGTTGGGCCCTTTCATTAAAGTGTGCCCTTTTCATTTTATTCCTCCTATACATCATTTAATCAAAAACCCTAATTAGGTCCTATTTTGAACTTGGGGGCTTGATTTCGGGGGTCAAAACATCTCGAAATCACCTGTAACTTTGGGATTCTCTCTAAAATCATCATATCCGACAGTCCTGAAAATTTGGTGAAAAGTTGTCGGGACCGTGGCGCCCGGCGTGCACATGGTCCCGGACATTTTTCCCAAAATTTTAGGAGCACGATCCAATCATAAAATAAAGCTTAACCCCAAGAAATTGGTGGGAAATTCAATCTCTAGGTCAGCCAAAAGATGAAATTAAGACCTAGGGTTTCATATATAAGAGCTCTCTTTCTTCATTTGAAGGGATCCAAATTTTGGTTTTCAGGAACCTCATATGCAGCGAAAGAGCAGATCTTTGAAGACTTCAACAACATTCAACATCCATCTATCAAGCATTTATCAATTTCATTCATCCATTTAGGGCTTGGAAGACATTGAAGAACAATAGGAGGTTACCGACTGAAGATTGGCTTGTACCTCTCCCTTGGGGTTGGGGTGGAAATCACCGAAGCGGGGGTTTGACTAAGGCAAAACCCTATATAGCCGCCCATACCCTTTTCAGATATAAGTGCAGGTTTCGGGACTTGGACGACGCCACAGGTTGCAGATCTGGGAGAAGCAGACTGAGACCGACCTTCCCACCAAATTTCAGAGCAAAAGACCAGGACAGGGGCGTGGGGCACCCTGGTCCTGCCAGGACAGGGGCGCTAGGCGCCCTGGTCCCTGGGACAGGGGCGCTGGGTGCCCTGGTCCTCCTGACAGACAACATTTTTAGCATTTTTGACAGCTTTTCCAGAGTGCAAAACAACAGTTTCTGGAGCAGTTTCAGGGGCAGAATCAGGACAGTGGCGCCCGCGCCCCCATCCCGAACATTTTCAGTCATATTTTAACTCTGGGTACGCATTTTCATTCTTATCTTGTCCTTGTGTTTACAGCTTTCCATTGTTTAAGTTCAATTCTGCAATCTTGTTATTAGTTCATACTTGCACTTTGGGGTTAGGGATTGAACTTGCATCATTTCATCTTTCAATTGCAACAAAGGAATAGAAATCCTAATAGGTAGCCCGTGGCTCTCTCTTCCACAAGAAGAAGTAGCCAATTGTGTGATACCTCTAGGCTCTTTCGTATTCCACAAATGTGTGGTTGGAAGTGAGATTAGGGCATGCTTGCTTAGTGTCACTTTTTCCCCCACACAAAACTAGATGAATCAAGAATCCAAGTAAAATTATTTGTACCTCTAAGAGCTTCAAATGTCCTTGTGATGAAATGAAATGATGTTTAATTTAAAAGCTAGTGAATACTCATGTAGAACAAGTTACAAAGATGATGAAGATACTGGGTTAAGAATGACAATGTGGTTGTCAACAAATAGAAAATTAATTTCCTTAAGATAATCCTCTAAATCTATAATTTATACTCCACAAACAAGGATGATACATTTTTACAAGATATGATTCCAAACTAGTCATATCTAGAAGATGATGGATGTCCTCTTGCACTAAATCAATAAGGGCCATAGATGTGTTGATGGCAAGTTGATTAGGATAAAAAAAACTTAATGTGAGAAGTAGGAACTGTGAGACAAAACTTTGGACCATGAAAAAATGAAATAAAAGTGATATACTCATGCTAATCTAAAGTATCATCATCAAAAGTGTACGCAAGCTACATGTAAAAGAGGTGTAATGCCCTGCTAAGGAACCCTAGAGGAATAACAACTAACTAACTGAAATAACATAGCAATATTTTTTTTTTTGAAAATGAATCGTGTTACATTCATAAACTCACCATGGAATTAACTATAACAAATGCACAAGCGGAAGATAAACATTCACATAAACTAAGTCCTCTATTGGTTCCCTAACATCGCTACTTATGCAATGCTTCTTAACAAGATCCAAGATACATAAACCATAGATATAAATAACAATAATATTACATAACATAAGAACATCTAAAACTATCACTAGGTTCATTTTAAACACCCCCCCCAAAAAATGATAGACCATCCATCCACACAAGAGCAGTTGGTATCAACAACGAACCACTTAAACACTATACTATAATTACATAGTTTTTCAATTACATTCATTTATATTACATCAATCTCCCTAAGGACTGTACAAAACACAATAACATTGATACAATAAAAATGATTCCCAATGATACGTCTCATCTACTAATATAATAATTGAATAATTTGCATCATGAATAAAGAGGTATTGAAAATAATGTGACAAGATCCATCCAAAGGACACAAATAAGTCGATTGGTCCCCAATGGAGGTTGGTAACAACCACCCGACCATGTGGAACCCTTAGGTCCACCCCACCATTCTTAGGAGATCAACACAAGGCCCCAAACAACCAAGCAAACAAGGTCTACCAATCAACAGAAAACCAATCATCCAAATGAACATAAGGTATACATATGAACATATAAGATACATAACAAGGTTCTACTAGAGGCTTATACTCAAAACCACATAGGGTAGGGTTCTAAGGTACAAGGAGGAAAGAGTGTCATAATATAAAATCAATATGGGTTATCCTATCTAGCTTCTCTAGGCCCTAACCCCCATTTGAAAGCTCATGCAAAATCGAACAATACTTTCATGAAGACAAGAAAATCCAATCATGCTAGGTCAATGACCCACGGATGACTAGGACTTCCTACTTCCATCCTTAGTTTTTACAAGAACTTAAGGCCATGGGCAATGCATAATAATTATATTGTTAATGTGTTTACCCCTCTTGTTCATTAATTAGGTTATCACTTGATTAAGAAACTCACAATTGGTTATCTTGGCTAGCCACTTTAGGGCCCTAACCCCCACTGAGAGCCACTCTCCCTAAATTATACTTAGACACCTATAACATAGGGTTAAATCCAAGGAATGATAATAATCCATAGCATAAATATCTTATGAAGATCATACATGAGTCCATAATCAAATATTGGAACTGTAATCATACACAACAACCTCTCAAGACCTTAACAATTAGGAATTCATCAATGAAATCAATTAAAATGTAACAACAACTATATTATTTCACATAAAAGTATACATAATAATATATGACCATAAATAAATCCAACACAAAACATATAGACTCCAAAATATAGGATCAATAGGGAACCAACCCAAGCCTCTAGAATGCTCCGGGGAACCAAAACTGATCAAAACAAGGCCAAATGGGCCCAAACTGAAAACCTAGACATGTGACACTTGTTTCTATGAATTTGACACATATTGTTGTGAATTTTACACTTGTGTTGCAGATTTGATGCCTTCTACTGCACATTTGATGCCTTCTACTGTGCATTTGCACCAACAATTGTGTAATTGCACAGGGCTGACTTGGGCCTCATGAACGGGCATCGATTGGGCCTTGCAAGAAAAAACAAGAAAAGACCCATTTGAGGTGTTCTTGTTACACTTTTATAAAACCATTCAATTAATTACCAATACAAAAAAATTTAAAAAAGGACTCATATCCATAAAAATAGCCCCATAAAAACTTCATTTAAAGAGAACATTCCAACTTGAAAGTAAACACACATAACCAAAAATACAAAACACATTTAGATTGCATAGAAGCATATTAAATGCATCATTTTTCTATTTCTAAATCAAAGAAACAAATTTCCATCAAAGGGTTATAAACCCTACCTCGAGTCATACAAAGACAAAGAGAAGAAGGAGAAAGAAGGATGAAGGATGCACAAAATCACTCCCACGAACAACACAAATTTTCCAATGAGCAAGAAATCCAAATGCAGCAACAAAAAATCTAGACAATCCTAAAATCAACACTTGAATCCAATCACGAAGAATATCCTCCCAAAATTTGATCAAGAAATGAAAGAAATCCCTTTCAAACCCTCTGAAATTACATCCAAATTCAATCTCTCCCAAGTTCTTCACAAAAAAGTTTCATCTCCTCTCCAAAAAACAAAAATCAAATAAAAATACTTTCCACAAAAACCTGTATGGGAATGCCACAACCACCCAAAACAAATGTATACAAATCAACCACATAAATGAGTTGATTAATAATTTCAAAACTCAACCAACTCCCACCAAAAGAATATTAGTAAAATTAATAACCAATGCATAAAATTCACCCCCACTCCAAATATAATTACTAAATTAAAATTATTTATTATTTATTATTTATTATTCCACCACCACAAATGTATTTACACATATTAATTATGCTCACATTTCACAAAAGGGTAAATAGATCAATATTTATATAAACAATTATATCACTTAATATTAATAATTATAATAACTTAATAATAATCATAAACAGTTACACCATAAATGATGTTATCAACAACATATATATTATTAAAAATATTACACATAAATACACAAAACATTACCACAATCACCATGCATCTAAAGCTAACTAACTTAGTGATATAAATATTGTCTTTATGGAAATTTGAACATGTGAACTTAAGACCAAGGTCATTACCCTAATATGGCTATATGACTAGGGTTAAGTCAACTTGGGCCTTAATTTTATCTCTATGTACCACTATCAAAAATTGTGAGGCACACTCAGACCTGTGAAGCCAGATGGAGTCGATGCTTGGTACCTACATCATACAACACAAAACACCTGCACAACATATATATCCACATATAAATCTGACAAATAACATTAGTAATCATAATCAATCCTCAAATATAGTCACCTGAACATATGTTAATACATCATAATCCATCATAATCATAATACTTCACCTCTTATATAAACATCAAGAAATCATTAGCACTAAACCTTAATATCATCATTACACCCTCATCATATCAAAATTACTAGGAAATCATAATTGTAACCATAATCTTTAATACCACCTGTAATATGGTGAAAAATTAGGGTTTCACCAGATAATGTGGTAAAACTACTAATTTTTGTTTAGGAACCAATTGAATTTAAGAGGTGTAGATACAATAGATGAAGCCTCAATTCAACAAAGATAGGGTAGAGAATTATGATTAGATCCATCGATTGGAGTTTGATTCCCTCTTTTTAAGTTGAATTGTGAAAATGTTAAAATTAGGGCAAATGTACTGAAATTAAAGTAATTATGCATAGAAGTGTTGATTTGGAAAAGTGAGGGGAGTGAAATGGGTGAAAAATTGCATTTTAGGGTTTTTGAGGACAAGTGGAGCTGGGGTGAGGATGCTCTTTGCGATCCTCTTCCACTGCCTGAACCTTTTGGCAAATGCTCTGGTCATATCTCGCAATGGGTCTTTTAGAATGGCGTTTGGGTGGATGTGTTTTCGAGGGATCATTCGGAGTGGCATCGAGGGCATCCAGGAAGACTACGTTCTTCATATTTTAGGGGTTTCTTTGGGCCGCAACAAAATCTCCCTTTGCATGCAAAGTCCCGTGGGCTTGGGGGTTCTAGAAAAAACCCTCGGATAAATTCTTAGAAAGGCATCTAAAGAAACCCTTCTTGCATGGCTTGGTCAAAAACTATTTCAGCCCCTGCTTCTGCATTGCATAAACCTTTAGATAAAGGTCCCTTGCTAGAGAAGGTTTGGTTGCCAATGTCGAGTATCTCTGCGGTTGATGCTCCGTTTGATAAAAAGGTTCGGGACTTGCACTCCTTGATGGTTCTTATTCAGGTTTGGGGAGATAATGTTTTGCTTTCTAAGCTCCATCATGAAATTCACTCTCTCTGGTATGTCATGCTCTATTTTCAGGTTCTTTCTATGAATATTTTCATCATTATCTTTGATTCTATGGATGCTAAACAAAAGGCTCTGGAAAAACAATATTTGTGGATAGGTCATAATTTAATCTTTGTGGAAAATTGGAAACCTTTGTTTTCTGCATCACAAGATATTGTTAAATGCACTCCCACTTGGTTTTCATTGCTTGGCCTTCCCTATGAATTTGTGGACCTAGATATTTTGCAAAAAATAGGGGATTCATTTGGGAAATTCATTCATTCACATTCAGTTTTTGAGGAGGGGGTTTTTAGGGTAAAGATCTGTGTTTTGCTTTCTTCATCTGTTGTGGTTCCTTCTAACTGTAATTTAAAATCGATTGATGGTATCTGATGTCAAAGCATTGTCTATGATTCTTCTTGGTTTTCTAAGGCCTTTGTAACTATGGATGTCGCCCTTTTTGCTACTCTCAAGGGTTTATCATTTGTAGATAAGGTCTCTTGGCCTTTGAAAAATGTTTCAAAATCTATTCCTCCCTCTTTTAAGGTTGTTGAGGGTAGTCGGCCAAAATCCCCTCCTCTGCAAGGGCTGGCTGTTACGGGCGATATCCCTCTAGTTATTCAAAAGGATGGGGAAGGTGTGACAATGCTAGGTTTCCCTTCTCCTATGAAGGATGGCCTGCTCATCAACTCTCAAATGGATGTTGGTCCAGTTTCTAATTGTATGGAATCTTTCCTCCCTGATGATGATTTAATCTCTAAAATTTAGAAAGTGGTTTTTGATCATAACATTACCTTGAACTCAGATGTTACTAACAAGGTAGTTGAAGCAATTGATTGGGATTTGGTTAATTTTTACTCTTCTTTGGTAGTTCCCCCAACTAGTAATCCTTTTGATATTCTCTCTGATAAAGTTTAGGATGCTGAAAATGCTTTGGGTTTAACTAAGGTTGGGGGTGGGAATGTGGGTTTTGACTCTGTGATTAATAAACCTTTGGTTCAATTCCCTTTATCCCCTACCTCACCATTTCCTTCTCCTGTGAAAAGAGGTAGGAAGCTAAAGGCTTTTTACACACAGTTAGAGATTGATGCTAGTATTTAGTCTACACTCTTGATCCCAAAATCGAGGTCTGGTAAGAAAAAGACTAAATTTAGTCCACCTTTTACTTGGTTTGTGGCTTCCAAGCGTAGCTTGAAGACTGAGCTGGAGAATGTTGATTTAGCAATTGACAAGAGGGGAGAGATTGCCTCCCCTTGAGTGCAATGAAGTTTGTGTCTTGGAATGTTAGGGGCTTAAATGCCCCTAACAAAAGACATCTCATTAAATCACAGTTGAATTTAATGAAGTGTGATGCGTTACTTTTGCAAGAAACTAAGTTAAGTTATCAAGGTGCTGACTTTTTGTTTTCCAAATGAAAGCCTTGGAATTTTTGTGTATCCCCCTCAGCAGGGGTATCTGGGGGTTTGGCTTTCCTTTGGAAGGATATGTCTATTGATTTGAAATTGGCTGTTTCTGCTCCCTTCTGGATGCTGGCCTTGGTTAGAAGTTGTGTTTCGAATGTTAAACTCTAGTTGTTTAATGTGTATGGACCGATGTCAATTCGGGGTAAGACAACCCTTTGGGATTCTTTATCCCTCACCCTTTCCCCCCTTCATGGCCAGTTTGTGGTTTTTGGAGGAGACTTTAATGCCATTTCCTCTGATGATGAGAAGTGTGGGGGGATTTTTCCCAATAAGTGTATCTTGGAGGACTTCTCTGCTTTTATTCTAAATAATGACCTAGTGGATTGTAAAACCTTGAATGGGTCATTTACTTGGACAAATAGGAGAAAATATTTCTTGCAGATTGCTAAGAGACTTGACCATTTTTTGGTTTTTGACAATTGGATTTCCTCTAATGTGGATGTTGTGACCTCAGTCTTGCCTTATGCTGGTTCAGATCATTTTATGGTTGTGTTATCCATCTTCAATGACAAAGCTCCTGGTCATTCTTCTTTTAAGTTTGAACCAATGTGGTTTTGAGATCCATCCTTTCCTTTTCTTTTACAATCCTGGTGGTCTTCGACTCCTTTTGTTCAGGGTATTAGGATGTTTCGGTTTGTTTAAAACCTCTCTTATCTTAAGTAAGAAATTAAGAAATGGAATGTACTGCATTTCAAAAATATTTTTACTGAGAAGATTAAGATCCAAGAAGAACTTGAAGCTCTTAATGCTAGGGTTATGAATTGTGGCATGGATTCTACTACTTTTCAGAGGCACAAATCTTTGAATTCTCATCTAGAAGAGATTCTCTCGAGGGAAGAAATCTATTAGCATCAAAAATCCAGAGATTTATGGTTGTGTGATGGTGATCAAAATACTAAGTTCTTCAACACCTTAGCCAAGTTGAAAAGACAACATTGTAGGATCTCTTGTATTCAAAACTCTGACGGGGTTGTTTTTACCAAAGATTCAGAGATTACTGTTGAGGGTGTCCATTTTTTCAAGTCTTCGCTTTCAGAAGAGTCATTTTTTTTTAATGATAATTTTGCTTCTTCCATTCCTAAGCTTATAACTAATGAGGATAATGCAATGCTAATGGCTCCTTTTTCTATTCAAGAAGTAAAAGATGTTGTCTTCTCAATGTCACTTGATAAGGCCCCTGGTCCGGATGGTTTTACTGCTCTATTCTTTCAAAAATGTTGGTCATTTCTTGGGGAGGATCTTGGTCTGCTTTCAAAAGAGGCTAGGTGCAATAGGTCTATGTTAAGAGAGATCAATTCAACTTTGATTGCCCTCATTCTGAAAAGTGAGAATCCCAAATCTTTTGTGGATTTTCACCCAATTGCTTTATGCAACACCTTATACAAAATTATTACTAAGGCTATTTCCTTAAGGCTTGCTAGGCTCATTCCTAGAATTGTCTCGGGTAAACAGGGGGTTTTTGTCCCAAGTAGGGGAGCGACAGAGGGGGCCATTGTGGCCCATAAGATTCTGCAGTCTATCTCTCAGTTGTCTATTTCGGCCATGATTCTAAAGTTGGATATGATGAAGGTGTATGATAGGGTAAGTTGGCAGGCACTCTTGTGTGTGCTTAAGAAATTTGGGTTTGGAATTAAATGGGTCAAATGGATTCAGGCATGTATTAGCACGGCTAGGTTTTTCGTAATTTTGAATGGTTCTCCATGTAGTTTTTTTGCCTCATCTAGAGGACTCAGGCAAGGGGATCCATTGTCGCCCTTCTTGTTTATTATTCTGGCTAAAGCTTTTAGTAGAGCTATCTCACATGCTAGGGAGAGTGGCTCGTGGAAGGGGATTTCCATCCCTCATATGGCTACGAGTCATACTAATTGCTTATTTGTGGATGACACATTGCTATTTGGTAAAGCTACCATGGGGGAAGCTCAGGTCATTAACAGGATCATTATGGATTATTCTTTGTTCTTTGGATAGAAGGTTAATCAGGCTAAATCAAAAAATTTCTTTCTTAATATTTCCCCTTTGGTGCAGTCCAGATTGTCTCACTTTTGGGGCTTCTCTATGGGCCAGTTTCCTTTCCAGTAGTTAGGGATTTTGTTTTTTAATGGTTCAGAGAAGCATAATATTTGGGAGCAGATCTCAGGGGCTATTTCTTCAAGAATTCTTTCTTGGTCTCATAAGTGGTTAACTTTTTTTGGAAAAAATGTGCTTATTAGAGTTGTTCTAAATGCGGTTCCTATCTATTTGTTATCTATTTTAAAGGCTCCTAAGAAGATTGTGGTTGTTCTATGTTCAGTTTTAAGGTCTTTTTTATGGAATGATAATGTTAATAAGAAAGGTAGGATCCCTTTGTTGGCATGGGATAGGGTTTGTGCTCCTAGGGACAAAGGAGGTGTAAGGGTTAAGGATCTTGGTAAGCAGAATTTGACTCTTGGTGCTAAATTAGTTTGGAAACTTTATAAGCAGCGTGCCTCTAAGTGGGCATCTATTTTGTCTGCAAAGTACCTGAATAACTATTCTAGGGAGGCTATCTTTACTGCTTCTTATCTTCCTAAAGGGTCTATAATATGGAATTTCATGGTTGAGTGCAGATCTATCATTTTTCCAGGATTGTCCTAGCTTATTCATAATGGTTGTAAGGCTAGGTTTTGGGATGAAGTATGGAATGGCTTCCTTGCACTCTCTAGCCTTAGGGATTGGTCACCTCTTATGTCCATCCTTAAATCTTCTTGGGGTATTTTTGTGGCTGATTACTTTTTTGTGGATTCCTCGGGCCTCTTGCCTATGGCAAGATGGAAATCAATTGATCCTCTTCCGTTGGATCAAGATATTAAGTCCACATTTGTGGATGAGATTAAGAAACATCCATTACTCTTCTCGGAGAAGGATGATGAGCTTATTTGGACCTATTCAAAATCAGGGGGATACTCGATCAAAGAAGGATACAATTATTTGTCTTTAGATGTCAAGAGGGATGATTTGCCATTTAATTTATTTTCGTACATTGCCTATTTCCCCAAAGCAGGGGCATTTGCTTGGTTGGCTATTTAGGATAGAATTCTTACTGTCATGTGATTGGATAGGTTGGGTATCACTATGGTTTTCCCTTATGTTATGTGTGGTGGGTCCCTTGAATTAGTTGATCATCTCTTCCTTCATTGCCCCTTTGCTCATCATTGCTGGTATTGGCTATTTAATAAGTTAAATTGGAGCTCTACTCTTGGTAGGGACCTTAGGTCTCACTTCATGAGTTGGCCTCTGTTATATCCATCTTCATTCTATGCTTGTCTTTGGATAATTGCTCCTTCTATTCTAATTTGGAAAATTTGGCTTGAGAGGAATAATAGGATTTTTAAGAAACACTCTTCCCCTTTGCAAGATGTGCTCTTTTGTATTGAGAAGTCAATTTTTGAGACTGTTCAGGCCTTCATTTACAAAGATACTAGTCTGCACAATACTTTCACACCATGGGTCAATTGGGTTACCAAACATTGGTTAGCCTTATAGTCGCTCCCTCTGAGTGGGGCAATTTCTCAAAGATGACCTTTAATAAATAGAGCAGAGGTGGTTTGGTTGCCTCCTCTGGCTTCAAAGTATAAATTGAACTTTGATGGAGCATCATGTGGTAACCCTGGCAAATCTACCATTAGTATTGTGGTTTCTGATAACAAGGCTTGTATCATAAAAGCTCAATGCCAGTGTATTGCTAATGGAACTAACACTATGGCCAAACTTCATGCCCTTTCCATGGGACTAGATCTGCTCCTTTCCTTACATTTGTTGGATGTTGTCATAGAGGGTGATTCTCAGGTTGTTTTTTATAGGATCACTAATTGCTTATCCCACTCCTAGCATCTAAAGTATTGGTTGGACAAGATACTTGCTCAGCTTGAATTGTTTAATTCCTTCTCTATGGTCCATTGTTATAGGGAAGCTAATAAGGTGGCAAACTTCTTGGCCAATAAAGCATTAGATGAGGATATCCAATTTTTGGTTGATGTGGCTTCCAGTTCTTTACCACCTCATCTGGTTTAATTGATTCTAACTTATTTGTAGAAGCACGACCTTGTACCTTGATTGGTGATTATATTCAGGGATGCAGCTTAATGTGGTGTTGATGGCCTTTTTGGTCTTCATAACTTCATTATGTTTGCATTATTGTGTGTAATTGCAGTCTGGGTATGGTGTTTTTGTCTTTGTTGCAATTGGTTGGGACTTGTGGTGTGTGGGAGCATCTTATAATCATGCTCTACACTGTTTACACACTTCAAATCTGCCCCATGCTTAACATTGTTGCCATGTGGTTTTTGTTTGTCTAAATCATGATGATTGCACGGGGTTTTTGCTGTTGATTTCTTAATGATTGTACTTCTATCTGGGTGGCTTGCTTATAGTTTTAATGATTCATATATCTTCTTTTCTTGCGGTGGTAGTTTATTGAGTTATTTTGTTTCATGTGGGTGATTTTGTTCATGTGGCTATCTTGTTTTATTGTTTGGCATGCTTATTTTGATTTATGGCTATGAGTATCATACAGAAGTTGTCATCATTTTTTATAAAGGTGGTGGCCCGTGGTTGCCTTTTTGCACGTATTTCGTGGGTTTTCTTGAGATGATATTTGTTGTTGCGTCCTTCGGTGGCCATGCTTGTTCTCTCATAATGACATTTGATCTCTTTATATTCTTGTGCTCTCTCTTGGTTTTGCATTATCTTTTTATGGAGTCTGTGGGCTATCGCATTTTGATGCCTCACAAGAAGTAGGACTTCCAAGACTCTCATGTTTTTGATGATGAAAAGCTTGGTCGTTTGTTTCAAGTTTATTCTCTGGATTTCTCTCTGGCTTTTTGCAAGTTTTTGGGAAAGCGATGGCTGGTGGAGAATGCAGGTTGTTTTCTTGCTGAAATTGCATCTCATTTTCTCACTATTTGTATGGATGTGCTCCTAGATTTTGCTATGGCCAGGACACTTTTTGATGCATACTTCCACTCCTATTTCTACTTTGCTGATGATTTGGATAGTGCATTATCTTTTTATCATTTTGAATTTGGTAATTTTGAGTATGGTGGTTTCCTATCTCGTTCTCAGTTATTATCTTTTGGCTGGTATGGGGAACTTCTTTCAATTATGAGAAATGTCTTGATTTCTAACCTATATGATGATACTTTGTTTGCTATGGTAGCTCTATTAGATCATGTATCACCAGGTTGTTTGGCAGCAACTGTAAATATATTTTCAGGTATTCAATTTCTCCTAGACTCGATGCACACTATACTATCTTTGCCAACTTCAGTTTTGCCTATTCAGATGGTGCCTCTTGTAGTTCTCGTTGATGTTGATACCCCACCTTCTTATCCTCCATTGGAAAACACTATTTCATGGTATATGAATTCTTAATTGTAACTTTCTCAGACAGAGAATTTTTTTGTACTCATTACAAGGGGTTGGGTTTTTTGGCCAACATGGCAATTATGTAATCTCAGGTGGGCCTCTATCTGGTTTTTAGGTATGAGCTAGACAAGAGGTTTTCTTTTCCTAGTTCTTTCCTACCGGTGCTCTTTGAACCAGGTTGTAAAAATTATAATATTAATAAAATTTAGTGGTTTACCACTTTTATTGAAAAAAAAATGAAAAGTAATTATGTATAAATAGTGAGCTACAGTAATCAAACGAAGCCACAAACCTAGATCTATGAAATATGTGAATGTTCAAATCTATTCCCAAAAGGTCGACTTGAATTGTTGGGACCAGAATGCTTGCCGCTCTGGTCCTTTGTACTTTTTGTTGTCTAAAGGGGAATATGTTTGTCTTTGTAAATAATGTTGAATATGAGACTTGTAGCTCTATACCTATTCCTACACACAATAGAGAAGGTAAAATGGTTGGGAATAAGGGTTTGCCTAGGTTAAACCCTAGTTTAGGAATTAACCTTGAATGAATAACTGCAAATATTGAAATAAATAATCGAAAGATATACCTCAGATTTGCAATCATTGATGATGATGCTTTGCTTCTTAAATGTAATCACATATGTTTTATAAAATAGAACTAATATAATAAAACCCTAATCACACACACATTCTTGCATATGAAAGATGTAATTTTTATCCACAATGGATGAATGAAGAATCTACAGCCTTAAAGATCTTTGAAAATGCTTCATGATGAATGCTTCACGGATGCAAGAGTGCTTGGAGATGATTGGAATTCTTGTTCAAATGAAATTAGGTCAATCAAATGTCTTTATATAGGGGTATCTAGGTCATTTACCGATTAGGACCACCTCCAATGGTCATACAAAATCACAAAATTAAATTCTTGACGGAGAAGTTATACCCTTACCCCATTTTGAAATAGTCCCTAACTAAGAGGAACTAGGGCATGGGCACTCTAGTCCTAGGACCATGGTGCTAGCAAACTGGTCCTTCTTAGGTGGGGAACTCAATTTAACACCATGGAGAATGTCACCCCTCCATGAAATCAATTGGTAGGTGTACATGGCATTAGAGTTGGACATAAGGCACTAAACAAACCTAAATAGGACATGAGGAAGAGAAACACTAAAGTAGAAGCACAAACATGAGGTGTAAATTGTCCTAGTAACAATTTGTGACACTACATTTAGCCCCCACTTTAATGGGAGTATGATCTATGCAAATACTCATGGTAAAGTAGATGAAAGATGAAAGAGGGGAGCAATCAGAAGCACAATCACAAGGAGTATAAGACATCACTAATTTTCAAGAACCAAGCCCCCCAATCTTAGGATCTTAACTTACTCAAACACATGCAAGGGCACACAAAAAAGACAAAAACAAAAAAAGGCAAACAAAGACAAAAAGAAAAAAGAAACACAACACAAAAACCAAAAACATGACCTCAAGAAGAGACCTTGATATCAAAATTTCTCAACCACTAATATCATTCTCAAAAAATGCCATCTTAAGAACACAAGTGATCACATAGAAGAGAAAGAGCACACATCACCCATGAACTACAAATAGAAAAGCTATGAGCTCATGAGAACAAAGAGAGAAGCATGGATACACATTCTAGATGTGTTTTTCCTAGGTGATCCATGAGAAGAATGAGAGAAGACATGGATACACATTCTAGATGTGTTTTTATAGGTGATCCATGTTAGGAAGGAGAGTTGGAATACTTTAGCTGTGTTTTTCTAGTTCCACTCATCCTCGTTCATGTGTGCAAGTGATGTCAAGTTTTAGGTGCTAAGCATCTCGTTTAAGAGTTTGTTTTCTCTGATTTCGAGCATGCAAAATCCCATGTAAGACATGAAATGTAAATTCCAAGGGGTGTGTATAGTTTTGGGAACATCTTGTGTAAGAGTTTGTTTGCTCTGATTTTGAGAACGTGTAACGCCATTTAAGACAAATATATGCTTCATTTTGAGGACATCCCATGTAAGAGTTTGTTTTCTCTATTTATGAGAATGTGTACCTCATATAAGACATATATCAATGTTGTGTCTCATTTAGGGCATGAAGCATCTCGTGTAAGGTTTTGTTTTCTCTAGTTTCGAGAAGGAACACGCTAATATAGACATTCAAATATATAGTACAATGTAGTACAAAGGGGGTGATATATATTGCCCCCCCCCCCAAGATGTCAACATATCCCTATGGTGATGTCTTAAGGAATCTAGAAACAAGGATACCCACCTTCAACACCACACCAAGGAGATATCTTGTTAGCACAAATATTTATAAGTCCAATATATAGAGGGAATACTCTTATAAGAAAGGATAAGATAGTTGAAAAATATATACCTTGCAACAATTGTAAAGTGGATCCTTGGAGGGGAAGAGATATTTTCTCAAAAGACATCTACCTCCAAGAGGATTATTTCAACAAACATAACATCTTCTACCAAAATAAGAGAAGGAGAACAAGAATGCTTACCTTCCACCTATTGCTAGGTGAAAGGGATTATTTATGAAGGATGACATACTTTAAACCCAATGTGAAGGGTAGTTTTATAATAGATATACATTTCCAAGTGAAAAAGAGGTTGTATTCAAGGATACACACCTCTTTCATAAGAGATAATCCTTGAGAAAACAACAACTTCACACATAAAATCATAAGAAAACACCACTCAACAAAGGAAAGGTGGATCCTTAGAAAGGTAAGGAGAGAAAGAATTGCCCCCCAAGCGTAAGTACAATTAGAAGAATCACACAACCTCTAAGAAGATATTAGACATATGTAAATGCACAACATACTCACATGAAGAAATATTCAATGCAAGAAAAGATATTAATATATGTAAAATGCAACTCTAAAAAAGAGGTAATGTTCAAAGAGAAAGAGAGAAAGATTTAGATGAAGGATAAAAAACTCCCCTAAGGAGAGGTTAATCATAAGAGACATACCATTATATTCAATAAAGGACATCAAAGCTTTAAAAAATCAATCGCTTAAGGAAATCTTGATACTTTAGATAAAGAGAAAAGATCGGATAAGAAGTGAGAATAAATTATTTCACTGCCCAAAGATAATTGTAAATGAAATAGCATCACCTCTTATGTCAAAGAGCCCTCAATTAAGTTAACTATTTGTTTCATAGGGTGAGGATAAACATTAAGGGTGAATGGAGTGCTATGGCACTACCTCTACACAGAAGAGTGTAAGATCAGTTGTAAGAGCTATGGAAACCCTATCATATTGTTCTTGAACAAATGTTTAAAATAATTTACACTTTCCAAGGGAATCAAAATAACTATGATGAAAAATACAATTTGCGTCACCTTCCTTATTCTTATATTTTTAATTAAGTCTAATGAAAGAAAAGACAACATTCTTATCATACTTTAATCTCCAAAAGACTCTAGTGGCTAATTTATCCTAGTCATCAATAGGAGTAGGTCTTTTCTATTGAGATTTAAGAAAATGATTGTTAGAATAAGATGGATTGGCATCTATGATTTTAACTATGCCATTATCATCAAGAGTCCTTGTATTCCATTATGAAAATTGAGACAATCATTGGTATCATGATCATTGGTTTTGTGATGTAAGCAAAAGGGGTGTTTGAAGAAGAAGTACCCTTAGAAGGCTGGTAAGTTTTATGTCTTGCAAGCTAATCCTTAAAGTTTTTAATTCTAAGTATATCATCCATAGGTGAATCATTATAATATTCTAGACCTTCGGTAGTAATTTGTGTAGGAGGGTTTATAGGGACTCTAACTCCTTGTTTAAATTTTCCAAGTCCTTGTCCTCTAAAACCTTATTTTGATATTATGTTATAGCCACTTCTATAACAATTTATTAATTGAGAAGGAGGAGGAACTTTATAATAAATCTATTTAAAATTTGTAGTGTAAGTGTATCTAGAAGGAGAAAAGGAAAAATTAGATGAAGAAGTAATATCTTGTGTAGGGAAATTTTCCTTTCTATCATCACGGATATCCTCTTTGCTAGGTTCAGAAGGAAGATCCTTATCATCTAGGGATTCATCTTTACTTAATGTTATGTGGGGAGATAGATAATGAATTAAAAGCATAGCATCATCTTCTCTACAATTTTTTTGATGATTAAGATAGGATCTAGGAGAATAAGGGGGATCTAGAGAGATTGAAACACCAACATTTTGATCTTGCCCCCCTTTTTCTAGGGTAGGTGTATGAGAAGAAGATGGTGTGATTTTTCTCTTCAATGATTTCTCTTTATTAGAGATATCATTGATAGGAGTATTATGTCTTTCTTCATTCACATTAGATACCCTAGGAGAGGTACAAGTATTGGGTTTTCCATTAGCATCTCTAGGATTAGTATCTACAAAAGCTTTGATGTGATCAACATATGAAATGAATTCTCAAAAAAATATCACCATAAAACAACATATAGTATGGATAAAAGATTTAAGGTTTAATTGATGAATAGGAAACAATTTGGAAATTCTAAAAATGCAATATGCCATTTAAGTGCTATGAATGAAAAGAAGCATTGTGAAGTGAAAGAAACCATTATGCAACACATGATTATGATTTTAAAAATTAATGTAATAATATGTGAAATAGAAAATAAATAAGATCTATTAAGTGCCATTATGAATGTTTAAAATCAGATCAAAAAATATATTTGGAAAATTATGCCACCCACAAACCAAATTAACCAAAATAAATTAGGGTTTTTATGAATTTAACCTCTAAATTTATGTAATTTCATTGAAATGAGATGTATGAATGCGAAATTTAAAAATTAAAATATTCCCAAATTAGATTTGAAATAATTAATCCAAATTAGACAATCCAAAAGTTCAATTTTAGATTTATAAATTAGGGTTTGTGTGAATTTAACCTCTAAATTTGTGTAATTCAATTTAAAATTAAACTTTATAATGTAAATTTAAATTTGAAAATGCATAAAAAGTCAAATCTAAGAACATAAATAGAAATAAGGGTGTAAGACATCGGGTTCACCACAATATAATATAGTGAAAAATTAGAGATTCACGAAATAATGTGATGAAACCATTAATTTTTGCTTAGGAACCAATTACATTAAAGAGGGTTGGATCCAATAGATCTAGCCTCAGTTCAAAGAAGATAGGGCTGAGAATTCTTATTAAATCCACTGGTTGGAGTTTAATTCCCTCTTTTTAAGTTGAATTGTGAAAATGCTAAAATTAGGGCAAATATGTTGAAATTGAAGTAATTATGCATAAATAGTGAACTCCAGTTGTCAAACGTAGCCACAAACCTAGATCTAAGCAATATGTGAATGTTTGGATATGTTCCCAGAAGGTCGACCTGAATTGTTGGGACCAAAATGTCTATCACTCTGGTCCTCTGCACTTTTCATCGTCCAAAGGGGAATAAGTTCGTCTTTGTAAATAACATTGATACTGAGAATTGCAGCTCCTTACCTATTCCTGCACACAATAGAGAAGGGAAAACGGTTGGGAATAGGGGTTTTCCTAAGTCAAACCCCAGTTTAGGAATTAACCTTGAATGAATAACTACAAATACTGAAATAAATAATGGAAAGATATACCATAGATCTACAATTGTTGATGATGATGTTTTTCTCCTTAAATGTAACAACATATGTTGCATGAAATGACATTAAAATGATAAAACCCTAATCACACACACATTCTTGCATATGAAAGATGTAATTTTGCTCCACAATAGATGAATGAAGAATACATAGTCTTGAATATCTCTAAAAATGCTTGATGATGAATGCTTCATGGATGCAAGAGTGTTTGGAGATGATTTGAATTTTTGTTCATATGAAATTAGGTTGATCAAATGTCTTTAGATAGGGGTATCTAGGTCATTTACCAATTAGGCCTACTTCCAACAGTCATGTGGAGCCACAAAATTGAATTCTCATTAAAGAAGTGAGACCATTGCCCCATTTTGAAAAAGGCCCCAACTAAGAAGGATCAGGGTTTGGGCAGTCTAGTCCTAGGACCAGGGCATGGGCACTCCAGTCCTCAATTAGGGACCTTAATTTAGCCCTATGGAGAAGGACACCCCTTTAGGAAACCATTTGGTAGGTGTACATGGAATTAGTGTTATTGTGAGGATCTGGTTATTACTGAGAGGGGGGGAGGGGGGTGAATCAATGATAACAATAAACTGCAATATTTCACCAATCTGAAAACACTTCTCAAAAATAGGTCATAACTACTATCGGTAGCTGATCAAATAGTCTCCAAAAGAGATTTACCAAAGTAATACCAGTAGCTACTTAAGAGTTCATCTTAAAGAAAACATAGTAAAGACATCAAATGAATAATTCAAAAATCCATCCACAACATGAACACAAAAGTTTTTCACGTGGAAACCCAAATGGCAAAAACCACGATGGGAATTGGTACCCAAAAAATATTTGCACTCTTTTGGAATCCACCCTATTAAAGGCCTAGCCCAGTTAGGAGCTTTACAATAATTCCCGGTTAAGAGAAGACCTTGTTAGGAGTCACCCGGTGAAGGTATTTTAATGTCATCTCTATTAGGAGCTCTACCCTGTTAGGAGTAGCCTTGCTAAAAGATTTAAACCCAAATTAATGAGCCACCCGATTAAAGGATTTACAAGATCAGGCCTATTAGGACCTACCCAGTTAAGGGATTTTAATACTGCTACAACTGTTAGGAAACAATAGATAAATGATCTTATCAATGCACTCCCTGCTTGCTAGTACAGATCCATTTCAACTCCAATATGTTTCACACATGCAAACATCTCAATCTAGTTTGACACACTCTCCTTCTTTGATCACGAACACACTAAACCTTCTCAAACTTGACCTAAATACACTTTTCAACTAGGTCGGTTACAAAACCCTAACAACATTCAAAATACATTGAATTTTCATCATAGATCATATCAGATCATTACAAATCATTATAGATCATCATACGGATCATTACAACAAATTTCAAGACATTTACAGTCATTGAATGATCATAACACATCATCGCACATTGATCTGATAAGCTATCAAACCCTTAACACATTCTACTAAACACTTCGCTATTTCCCAAGAAATTTGATCTTTGTACATTTTTAAATGTAATCTTATTATCACACATAGTTTTGACACATCATCACTAACTTATTAACATGATAAGATTCACTGCCAAACCATAAAACATCACCGGTCAAAGATCTTGATACCAGTTCCCAAACCCTACACAGAATATACAACAGTCAATTACAAACATGACTTCTAGTTTTCCAAACATGATGCAATTCCATTCATAGACTCATTATAATGTCATAAGCATACATTCCAAACCGCAACACCTAACTCAACATGTATCACTACCACAACCATCTCCTTTATTGTTTTTGCTTATCGGTTGATTGTCAACTTAGCAAACATACCATTACTGGTTAGGCTTAGATAACTTAGATAACTTGGATGATATACCAAACATAAACAATATGGTTTCCATCAATGACAACACAAATAATTGAGCATCATATCATAACTATATCATCACCAATAGTCCTTTATCGGTACATCATCATCTCTATCAGTTATGCCAATATGCCAACAATTATAACTTGAGATAAAACATTAAATGGACCTAAATATGATATGAGGTGGAGACACACTAATATAGGGGCACAAACATGAAGTGTAAATTGTCCCGGTGACAATTTATGATGCTACATTTATCCCCCACTTTAATAGGAGTATGAGTCTATGCAAATACTCAAGGTTAAGTAGATGAAAGATGAAAGATGGAAGATGAGAGCAATTAGGAGCACAATCACAAGGAGTATAAGACATCAATAGTTTTTCAAGAACCAAACCCCCCAAATTTAGGATCTTAACTCACTCAAATGCATGCAAGGGAATACAAAACAAGACAAAAACCAAAAAGGCAAACAAATACAAACAAAGACAACAAGGCAAAAGAAACACAACACAAAAACCTAAAACAAGACCTCAAGTCAACTAGCCAAAGCAACCTCGATATCAAAATGTCTCAACCACTAATATCATTCTTGAAAAATGTCATCTCAAGAACACAAGTGATTACATAAAAGAGCAAGAGCACACATCATCCATGAACTACAAATAGAAAAGCTAAGAGCTCATGAGAAGAAAGAGAGAAGCGTGGGTAAACATACTAGATGTGTTTTTTCTATGTGATCCATGAGAAGAATGAGAGGAAATGGATACGCACTCTAGATGTGTTTTTCTAAGTGATCCATTTTGGGAAGGAGAGTCGGAATAGTCTAGCTATGTTTTGCAAGTTCCACTCATCCTTGTGCATGTGTGCAAGTGATGTAAGGTTTTAGGTCTTAATAATCTCATATAAGAGTTTGTTTTCTTTGGTTTCAAGCATGCAACAACTTGTGTAAGACATGAAATCAAAATAACAAGGGGTGTGTCTAGTTTTGAGAACATCTCATGTAAGAGTTTGATTTCTTTGGTTTCAAAAATGTGTAACCTCATTAAAGAGAAATATATGCCTAATTTCGAGGATATCTTGTGTAAGAGTTTGTTTTCTCTAGTTTTTAGAATGAGCACCCCATCTAAGACATATATCAATGCTACATATAATTTTGAGCATGAAGAATCTCATGTAAGAGTTTTTTTTCTCTAGTTTTGAGAATGAACACCCTATTTAAGACATGCAAATATATAGTGCAATATAGTAAAAAGAGGGTGATATGTATGCCCCCCCTTAAGATGTCAAAATAGCCCTATGTTTATGTCTTAAGGAAGCTAGAAACAACTCGAGTTCCAAAGTCCATTATCTGAGACACTTCAAAATACCAGAATCCCAAGATCCCAAAGTCTACACTTGGTTAAAAGACCTTTACCAAGATTCTCCCACTATTTGCATTATGAAGTTTGGGATCTCGAGATATTGAAACTTGGAGTATCCTAAAGTTCTCAACTCAAAACTTTGGAATCCTGAAGTTCAAACTAAAGACTTAGTTTTTGCAAAAAGCCCTTTTTGAACCTAGAACCTTAAGATTTTGAAGTTTACTATTTCACTACAAGATGACTTATACGTTAACAACTAATTATTGAGTTTTCACTTACAATATAAGGAGTCCATATAGAAGTACCAGATGATCCTAGGAGTTCAAGGAAGAGGACAAGGACCGAGATAAGACTAGAGAATATTCCAATAACAATGAAATAGTGTTGGAGTAATGCTTCCAAGTTTGAGGATAAAGTGTAGTGGATTACAAACATAGAAATCAGTCATATTGAATCAAAAGCCATTAAATAAGAAGAATCCACAGAGAATCCCACTAGTCTTTGGAGGAGAACTGGGAGGTTTGGATTATTTGAGTAAACTGTGTTCCCTCGGGCAGTTCAATCCCCTGAGTTAATTTTAGTAATTATGCAACATTATAATAGAGATACTAGGAAATATATGGACACAAAGGGAAATGTGGTTTTAGATCTTTCATCAAACATGTTTTCTTTAACCTTTGGTATCCCTCAATTTGAAGAGGTCTTAAAAACTATCGAGGAAGAAGTTGTAAAATATTTTAATAGGGATGTGGTGAAGAATAGAGATTATATAAATGATACTTGGCTCAAAGAACCCATAAAAATAGGTTTAAAGGAAACTGATAAAATCCATAGAATAGATTTCAAATATTCTCCCTGTGACCTAATTATCCTGCTAAGAAAAGATTTTGGAAAGGAAGATTCTAAGAATTATCATTTATGGATGTATCATTACATTTTTACTATACTCAAGGCCAAGAATTATTTTGATTGGGCACATATTATCTTTGATAATATTCATGAGAAGATTTACAATGTGATAGAGACTAAAAGTTTTTTCATGACTTCATATGTTATATGAATGGTTGTGAGGAGTGGTGTATACCCAGGCTTGAACACTCTGGGTAGATTAGGTGTAGGTGTTAATGAAACGAAAGTATGGGAATATTACACCCAATTGCCCTTATGTGTTGCTAAGGACCACTTCAAAAGAGTAAATGATGCTTTCATATTTGCAGTTATATGTAGATTAACTAGCAATGTTGGATACCTTCTATCTCTAGAAGCCATGACTTTAGTTGAGACTTGGGGAGCCTGGTTCATTCAAAACCAAAGGTCACCATACATTAGATTGAGTGGTTTCACTGGAAATCCTTTCCTCCTTCCCTATTATTGTAGAAATAAGATCATCTTCCTTGAATTCTGCAAACAAATTATATTTGTACAAGCTTTGATGACCCAGAAACATAAAACAAGGGTAATTTTCCCATATGCTCTAGAACACTATAAGTGCCAATAACTTGCAGACTGCCAAAACAACAGTCCATGAGCTTCAATATTTAAATATCAAGGAGTTTGATTATGCTCGAGAGTATTATGATTCATTTAAAAAATTGAAGGGCATGCTTTCAAATTATTATCAAGGACATAAGCCCGCACTAGAAGACTTTTGGGCAGGGTTGCAGGATAGTTTTGATGCAAGGAAGAAAAGGTATTATAGATTGAATTCTTACAAGATGAAGGCCTTTTGGTTAGAAAATGATATTCTAAAATATTTCAAAGATGATGGGATAATCCTAAACCCACTCTATGAAGAGCAGAAGGTAGATCAAAGACCCCTCTCTCCCATAAGGTGGTCAAAACCAGAGAATGTAAAAATGATGATGTCTTTGAGGAAGTGGTTGAAAGAGTAGACAATGGATAGGACTAAGGATATGTGGTTATATTTCAAAAGAAAAGAAGAAAAATAAAGCCACAGATAGCCCTTAGTCAAGAGAAAATCAAGAATATGTGAGGAGAAAAAGAAGTGATTCCAGGAAGCCTACTCTTGTTGAAGAAGGGACTCCTATATCTACAGTTGAACTACAAAAGAAGTTGGATGAGAATATGAAAGAATCTAAATATTTGAAAGAGATGTATGAGAAGGGGGTAACCATTAGGTTGCTTGCGACCCCACAAGCTTAAATTATTCTAATTGTACTTGCTATTGGTATCATCCCAAGAGAAGGAACATCACAAGATTTATATTTAGGACAAGCAACTAATTCTTCTCAATCCCCTATAGCTTCAACTAAACCAACTCATGAGTAGGCTACTATTCATAATCTTGATTTTGATTTTGATTCAGATAATGAGCCTATTTCAGTGGTAACTCGCAAAAGGAAGGAAACTTCGATGCAAAGATAGGATAATTCAAGGAAAAGATTGGAGGAGCCCATAATGGTTCAAGTGTATGTTGCTGCTTAGGAAGAGCAAAAAATTCAACCACCTACAAATACACATGTAGACCAAACTATTGAAGTTGTGTAGCAACACGTAGATGAACCACAAAAGGAACACATGGAGGTTGATTCTAAAGATGAACGTAGAGGTCCTTACAGCATAGGATGAAGAGGTGCTTCTAAAACAATTTGAGGAAAGCAAGAGGAAACAACAAAAAGAGAAAAATAAGGAAGCCTTTGAGAAAGAGGTGGGAGAGAAACTGGAAGAGTATGCCAAGGAACAATAGCAACATGAGCAACATACTCAAAAACTCTCACAACCAACACCATAATAGGAAGAGTCTAAGGAGTAGCAACAAAAAGAACATCATGATGGAGGTGGGGAATATGAAGAAGAAGAAAAAGAATAAGAAAAGGAGCTAATAACTCATGCAATAACAACTCAGATTACCCCACTGGATGAACAGCTAGATTCAAACATGCCACATTGGCTAATTTTTAACTTTGAGGAAAAGAGAAAGATTGTCTTGCCAAGGGTGAATCTATAAGATATAGCCATTGAATCTCCTAGAAAGGTCAAGAAGGAAAAAACCTATACATCACTTGGCTAGAAGTGAGTCAGGAGAGCTCATGGCTAACATAGCCACCCCAGTGGCAACAAAGGATGGTTAAGAGCATCTTTCTATTGGCTATCAAATCTCCCAAGTGAATCTAGGTAAGCAAACTAAATGGGGAGAAATAAGCACCTTGGATGTTGTTGTTGGCAATATGAAGGAATTGATTATGTGTTGCATTGATGTTTTGTCATTGATGTCAACACTAGCTGTTATGATTTGCTACCGACAGACAGATTTTAGTTACTGGTAGAAGAACTAGTGTTATCGATAGAAGGGATTATTAGTTAGATACTACCGACATGTTTGGATCAATGGAATATGTTTGTTTTAATGTGTTGCATGTTTCTGGAGTATGTTTTGGTCAGTTGGTATTGAATTGATGATCAGATGCTATCAAACATTCTAGTAAGCCTATACTGGTAAGGGTTTAGGGTTTTACTGGTAGAGCTTTCACTGAGAATCTTTGACAGGATGCATAAGTGGTGTTGGTGTGGCTTCTAGATGGAATTCAAGATGTAGAAGGTGATCTTTGTTCATGCCTAAACTGATTGGTGACATTGCTTTGGCGTGGTGAATCTATTTGGGACCATGTTATGGATCAGTATCATGTAACATGTTCTCTACCCGTTACTGGGATGATTTATGGATTGGTTAATGTTGTTTTGGTCTAAAGTCAACATGGCATATCATTGTAATGTGGATGTATGTAATAATCTTATTGTAATATCTTTTAGGTAGCTGACCTAATTGGTTTAGGCCTTAGGGTGTGTATAAATTGATGTAAGATCTCATTGTAGATTGTGGTCAAGGTCATGGAATGAAATGTGCGAATAATGAAAAGATCATATGCGAAGGAGACTTGAATGATCATAGGTGTTTGGATTGGGTTTATGTAAGAGTTTAAAGGCCTTTGTTATTGAGCTTAACTGAGACTGTAATTAGGCATGGTAGATGCTATCATTGACAATTCATTCTTCTAGATTGTTGTCCAATTATATTGAGGTGGTTATAACCTCTCTGTAGTCAGTGAGACTCCTTTGTAATGAGTATTATGCTCTAGGTAGTGTGCCTTCCTGCATATGTAGGTCCCTTATTGTATCACATACTTTCTACAGAAGTATTATTTGACTATGGGTAGGCTTCCCACTGTGGTTTTTCCCTTTACCAGGTTTTCTACATACAAAATCATGGTGTTATGTGGTATGGTTTCATTGTGTTGATTCTCTATTTCATACATAAGTTTTATTGCTTACCAATATCTATTTTTTCTATTTCAGTATTCAATGGTTATATGCTCTGGTTAAAGGTTATAAAGTGGTTTGGTTAATATAATTTGTTGAAAAATGATTCACCCCCCCTCGCAGTTGTCCACTAGTTATTCTAACAATTGGTATCAGAGATTTGGTCCTCTTTTGTAGAAGCTTAACCGCTTGAGGTAGATCCTATGGCAACTAATAACTCAAATCCATCGGCAACTATTTTAAGAAGAGAAATCCCTAAGCTTGATGGAATAAACTATGGGATATGGAAAATCTGAATGGAGACTCCTCTTAGATGTCTTGGCATGGATATTTGGGAGATCACTGAGAAAGGATATACACCTTATGATCTAGCATCTGGCAATCCTGCTTCAGCAGACTTGGACAAGAATATTGAAAATGATTGTAGAGCAAGAGAAGCCCTCTTGTGTGCACTCACTGATCAACAAATCATGGGATTGACTGATAAATCATCTACAAAGGTTACATGGGATTAATTTCAAACTTGGAATGAAGGTGACCCTACTGTCAAACTTGCTAAACTTGATGGTTACAGGTAAGATATGAGAAATTGAAGATGGAAGATAATGAAAGAATTGCTACATTTATGGAAAGAGTAAATGAGATTGTCATGGGAATTCAATGTTGTGGAGGATCTCTGAGTGAAGATGAAATAGTTTCTAAAGTTTTGAGAGCCCTACCATTGGCTTACAAGATGAAGGCTACCACAATTAATGAATTGAGAACAATGGCAAAAAATTCAGTTAACAGAGACATTCTGATTGGGAAATAATCTGCTTTTGATCTTGAAGAATTTTGACCCTCTGGAGCTGCAAAATCTGAACCTGCTTTTCATGCATCATCATCATCTACTAGAAAAAGTGATTGGAAAGTCCTATATGAAAAAGAATTGGAAGATATGATGAAAGAAAATGAAGAATTTGAGAAACTTGAAGCCTTATTTTCTAGAAGGGTACCTAAAGGACCATCAAGAAATAAGTATGAAGGAAAATCACCTTTTAAATATTATACATTTAATAAGATTCACCATTTTGCATCTAGATGTATTGAAAGGAATGAAAGATTTGAAGAAAGAGTTAATAAATCATTTAAGCCTAATAAGAACAAGTATAGATTCAAGAAAAACAAACTATGCTACATAGCAAATAAGGAAGAAGTAAGTGATGACTCAGATGATGAACCAGCAAGAGACTCTGCTAGTGGATCCAGCAATGTAAAGGAATGGGTGTTCTATGCTATAAAGGAAGATGAACTGGAACCAGTTATCAATAGTGAAGAAAAGGCCCTGGCAGCAAAAGTTGAAGACAAGGATGAATGGGTAATTGATAGTGGATGCTCACATCATATGACTGGTGATAAAAGAAAATTCTTGTCCCTGCAAGAATACAATGGTGGTCAAGTTAGATTTGGGGATGATAAAGCATGTATGATCAAAGGTAGAGGTATTATTTCTCTAGATGGTAAGAATAATACTGATAATGTCTACTATGTAGAAGGTTTAAAGAATAATATTTTAAGTGTTGGTGAATTGGTGGATAAGGGATTCCAACTTCAGTTCAAAGATAGAAAATGCAAAATCATTAACAGAACTAGTTTGGAGATTGCAATCGGTACTCAGACTAGAGGTAATATCTTTCACTTGAACACTGGTGATAAGACATGTTTGATTGCTCATATTGATGAGAGTTGGTTATGGCATAAGAGGTTGTGTCATGTTAATTTTGATTGTATTGTTAAGATCAGTTCAACAAAGGCAGTTAGAGATATACCTATGATTATTAAACCTCATAATTAAGTATGTAAGGAATGTCAATTGGGAAAGAAAGTTAGAAATTATTTTAAGAGCATACATGATAAATATAATGATGTGCCTGATTTGATTCATACTGACTTATGTGGTCTTGCAAGGACTAGAAGATTTGAAGGTGATAAGTACTTCATGCTAATAATTGATGATTATTCTAGAATTATGTGGGTGACTTTTCTAAGGGAGAAGTCTGAAGCTTTTGAGTAATTCAAGATCTTTAAAGCAATGGTGGAAATAGAAACTGGATTGAAAATCAAATGTCTAAGATCGGATCAAGGAGGTGAGTTCACATCTCATGAATTTAATAGTTATTGTGAGATAAATGGAATTAGGAGACAGTTATCTGCACCCTAAACTCCTTAGCAGAATGGAGTAGTGGAAAGGAAGAATAGAACCATGATGATGGAAGCCAAATTGCCTCACATCTACAGGAGAGAAGCAGTCAGTACAATAGTGTACACATTCAATGGAGTTCATATCAAAGGTCAACCGGTAAGACTCCTTATGAATTATGGTTTGGACATACACCTACTCTTAAATATTTTAGAATTTTTGGAAGTAAATGTTATATCAAAAGGGATGATTCAATTGGGAAGTTTGATCCTAGATGTAATGAAGGGATATTACTTGGATATTCATTTCAGTGAAAAGCATATAGATGTTGTAACAAAAGATTACAAAAAATTGTGGAGAGCACAAATGTGAAAGTGGATGAGCAATACAAAGATCAATCTATATCATATGATAAAGAACCGACAGTGGAAGTGATCATAACTGATCCGATAATGCCTCAACCAATACAAGACACTTAGACAGTTACACCCGTACAATCAGAAAATTCAATTGTGACTAATGATCAGAACAAAGAACCTGAAGTTTAGAAGACACCAAGGTATGTAAGATTAAATAATTCTGAAGATCAAATCATTGGAGACAGGAACAAGGGAGTTATGACAAGAAGAAGACTGACAAATGAAGAGGTATGTCTTCTTTCTCAAACTGAATCAACATCTATTATTGAATTTTGTAAAGATAAATATTGGTTAAAAGCTATGGAAGATGAATTAGATCAAATAGAGAAGAATAAGACTTGGACTTTAGTTCCCTGACCTAAAAATAAGAATGTTGTTGGAACTAAATGAGATTTTATAAATAAACTAAATGAGGATGGTCATGTTGTAAGAAACAAGGCTAGACTAGTTTGTAAAGGATATTCTCAAATGGAAGGAATTGATTATGGTAAGACATTTGCACGAGTAGCTAGAATTGAAGCTGTTAGACTATTTCTTGCCTATGCAGCATACAAGAATTATAAGATCTATCAAATGGATGTTAAATGTGCATTTTTGAATGGTGAACTTGAGGAAGAAGTATACATTGAGAATCCTAATGGATTTTCATTGACAAATGACAAAGATATGGTTTGCAGGTTAAGGAAAGCATTATATGGATTGAAACAAGCTCCTAGAGTTTGGTATGCAAGGTTGGATAAATATCTTTTGAAGCTTGGTTTTACTAAGGGAAGTACTAACAATAATTTATATTACAAGATCACTGATGATGATATTTTGATTATTGAAGTATTTGTTGATTGTATCTGTAGACACCTAAAAATGGTCCACGCTTGCGGAGTCATACTTTAACATTGGCGCATTGCCTCATTTTAGGTTTTTGCGTCACATTAACATTTCTCCTATGTCACGCACTTGGTTTTTATCATTTGCGAGCATCGAGTCATTCTTTTATCATCTCGCCTTCGAATTTGGTCTTGTCGACAACAACCTTCAGTCATGATTTGGATCGATCTTATCTTGTTGCATCAATGTGCGTGCTAATTTGTCATCATTTTGGACATCGTCAATCCTAATTAGGGTTTTGTCCTCTTATCAATCTTATCATTTTGGACATCGTCAATCCTAATTAGGGTTTTGTCCTCTTATCAATCTTATCATCTGGCGATCGGTTTATCAATCTTGTCGTTTTACGATCGATTTGTCATCGATCTTTGTCATGTTCGATCTTGTCATTTGCGATCGATTTAATCATTGATCGTGGTCATTTTTAATCTTGTCGTTTTGCAATCTATTTGTCATCGATTCTTGTCCTTTTCTCAATCTTGTCATTTTGCGACCGATTTGTCATCGATCGTTATCTGTCTCAATTGTGTCGATTTGGACCAATTTGCCATTGTTCCTCGTCAATTGGCGCATTTTCTCAATTAAATCGTTTATCAACACTGGTCATTTATCAATCCAAAATCAAATCAAATCGAGTCAATTATCTTTCAAGACCTAATTCGTCTTCCAGGGTTTTTGATTTAATCATTTAACCTTGTGTGTCATTTCTTCCTCTAGGATTAAATAATTTATTTATTTATCCTAGGTCTTCGTGTCGCAATTAAATGTTTCATTTCATTGGCTAATTATTCCTCTTTTTGTGAATTAATTAATAAATGAAAAAATTATTAATTGATTCACCTAATTTCCTAAATCTTTCATCATTATTCCTCTTTTTGTGAATTAATTAGTAAATGAAAATTATTAATTGATTCACCTAATTTCCTAATGTTTCATCAATTTTCCCTCTTTGTGAATTATTAATAAATGAAAAATTATTGATTAATTCACTAATTTCTAATTTTCATTAATTTCCTAATTTCTAATTTCTAATTCTTAATTTCCACCTATTTTCTAATTTCCTAATTGCAATTCCACCTAATTAAATTGTCTTTAGTGCTCCCTATTTTTGTGCTTCATGCGTCATACTCTTGACATAGCAATTTGTCATAGAATTTGTCTTGACATAGCAATTTGTCATAGAATTTGTCTTGACATAGCAATTTGTCATAGAATTTGTCATAAAATTGTCATAAATCTTTGCATAGCAACATGTCATAATTTTGCTATTCTTGATTTGAATTTCCATTCGAATCACTATCATGCTAATTTGTTCATTTCTCCAATTTCCCTATAAATTGGATGATCTTCATCAATCAAAGCTAATTCCTATCAGACTATCGAACTTATGCTTCTAGTACTCTTGAGCTTTTCATCAATGTCAATCTTGCTTTCAATTGTATGTGCACTTGTAGGTGAGATCCACAAATCCAATTGAAGAGGAAAGAAGAAAAATGGAGCCGCATGGAAGAAGCATCCAAATTGTCATCTGGTTTGCATGATATTTGCTTTTGAATGCTTTGTTTTTATGTCTCTATTGAGTGTGCTTAGGATTAGATCATTGCAATGTGTGATTGAGCTAATAATGAATAATATGTCCTTTTATATATTGCTTTGATGATTCCTAATTCCGATGCTACATTAATTGGTGAACCCGACGTGAAAACTAACCTTCTAACCCCTTTACTATGTTTTGGAGTGCTTTCAAGTTGATTTTGCAGGTCAAAAACCCAAAAACAGGGCCGTGCAGGGTATTCTGGGCACTTCTGCGCCTGTGTCCTGCATCTTGCGCCTGTGTCCTGCATCTTGCACTTGTGTAGGCAACATTTTGCACTTGTGTCATACATCTTGCGCCTATGTCATGAGTTCTACGCTTGTGTAAAGTCCAGAACAGAGGTGAAAAATGCAGTGTTTACTTGAAATTTTTGGTGTTTTTGCATTCTGTTTTCTGTGCTTTGGATTTTGGTACTAATTATTTGTGCAGAATCTTGGCATATGCATGGAAAAACTACAAATAAAACTACTAACATGTGTTATGCAGAATCGATGGTCAAAGACAACAAATCAAACCTCTAACTTGGGTTTTGCAGGTTGCCTTGGAGAAACAACCAAACTGTGTGTTTGAGATTTTTAATTAGGCACTTAGTGATTTATAAATAGGTGGGAATAAACATTTTTTTGCTTTGATTGTTAAGTGTGACATTGGAGTAGGAGAGTATGCTCTCATCCTTCTTAGGGTGATCAGAAATCCAGATCTTCAATACCATGCTTGTGTGTTGACTGTGTGTCTCCTTTAGAGGGCCTGCCTTCCCGACCACTTTGCTTTAGCAAGCAAGTGATAATCGTGAGAAGGGAACGATCCAAAGTGAGTACGGCTAGAATTCCTTGGCATTCTAACTCACTATAAAAAAATACCCGATGAGAGAAAGCTTTGAAGGAAGTGTTACATGGGAATTGCAGTTACTTGGGAAGTGATGCCCCTTGAAACTCTTTCTCATATCAACATCTAAGTAGGGCCTTTTGGTCTAAATCATGCTTGCGTGACTACATTTGTTTGGTATCTTGATGGGCTTAATGTCTCAATCATGCTTGCATGACATCAAGGAGTAACGCTTAACAGAAATCCTTACTAAACACCTTGTTTTTAAAGGCCAAAAACCCTTCTAGTTGCTTGAGAAGGACAAATTCAGATACTTGGAAGAGATACTAAGTTCGCCATGGGGAGATTCCATGGGGACTGATGCTTGGCTGCCCTGAGAAGTGAGTGCTGTGGAGGGGAGCCCGTGGGGTCAAGCATCTATGTATTCTCCTTGAATCCCATAATGAGTCTACCTCTCAAGTACCTAATGTCTTTGCCTACCATAAGAAATGTGGAAATGAGCATGATTGTCTTGAGTCTAAGTTGAAATATCTTGTATTCTTTGCTTGTCAAAAGTTGAATTGCATCCCCTTTCAAAAGAAAAACACATTGATCCAACATAAGATTTAAACATAAGAGACATTCATCCAACAAAAGTTCAACAAGGTTCAAAGCACATCTTCAAACATGATGATCCAACATTGTTCCAAATCTTGTCTTAACATTCATGTCACTTGCATTTAGGTTCATCCTAGGTTGCATCTTGAAAATTCATTGTCAAGTACCAAGGTTGGGTTTCACCTAGGTCATACTCCTTTTGCATATCAATAAGAGTCATCCACTTGCATGTGTCCTCTTGCATTAGAGTCATATCATTGTCATACATTTATATTTGCATACCCTAGGTCTCTTCATCAAGCTTAGGTCATTATCATATCATATTAGGGTCATTTGCATGTTAATTATCCTTTTGCATATAGTGTCAAACCGAGGTCTTGTCATACTTGAGTAATCCAAATCTTTGATAAACCCTAAGTCATTGTTAAGAAGTCTAGACCTTGTCAAAACTTTTCTTTTTATGTCATTATTGTCATTTGGTCAAACCTAGCTTAGTATCCAAGCATATAGGGGAGACTTTGTCATTTTGTCCTTTTGTCACTTGGTCCTTTTGTCCTTTGAGGTCTAGATATCATTTCAATTTCCTAAGGGTCTTTTTTTTAGATTTGCATTTCAAAAGGTTTGTCAAAATCTTCAAAAACAACCAAAAACATAGATTGCATGCTCGTCTATTTAGTTTGCATTTAGTTGCATATCATACATTGCCCTTGAAAAATTCCAAAAATATTGCATTTGCATAGTGACATGTCTATTGAAACAAGGTTCCAAGCACCAATGATGCAACAAAGTTTGACATATCAACCGACAATGCAATCACAATTATATCCAACCCAACAACAAGGCAATATCGATCAAACTTTTTATGATGAAAGAAGTCTCCAAATACAAAAACTAGAGGAGAAACTAGCTCAAGAAGAAGAGATATTGGAACAAAGAGTGAAAAACATTGAGAAGAATAGATCACAAATGTCCAAAATGTTTCGAAAACTTCCAGGTCGAAATCCAAATATTGAGCCAATTGATGTAAGGTCTCTTATCGAATGATCAGACATACCAGCTCTCCTCTCCCAAATAGAGATGATGAAACAATTTCAAGAAAAGAGACAACATCAATTTCAACATTATGTGCCTCCACAACAAGAACAAGAAGGTGTTTACTATCAATCACATTTTCAACCATCACAACCAATGGTTCAACCAATTGTCCAACATATTCAACCAATGCAATCAATGGTCCAATTTCAACAATATGTCCAACCAACTATACAATGTCAACAAATGGTTCAACCGTTGGTGGAATATCAACAAGTTCAATCAACATATCAATGTCAACAACAACAACCAAACATTCAAAAACAAAGGTTGCAGCCCACACCAAGCCAAGTTTCAAACATGTTGGAACAATTGAACCAAGTTCAAAATCAAAACATGACATTAAATCAGAACCAAATTCTTTCTAAACAAGTTCAAATTCCAAATACAACTATGTCAAAACCTCGAAAGAAAGGTGGCTTTATTGAAATGCTCTTAAGGAAATTACCAAGTGAGTTCTTTGAGGAAAATCAAAATAATACACTTATGTCTAGCAATGCCTCATCCCCCCGCAAACAAATTGACTCTCCAGTGGCATCTATCCCTACACCTCTAGAAGTTTCACAAGAACCTTCCATATTGTCCTCATCAAACAATACACCCAAGGATGAAATTATTCAAGGGCTATCCATAATTGATTTCCAAGATAATCCAATTCATGATGCACATCCTTGTCATGTTTCAGAAATACAAGACCCAATGCCACCATGCACTTTATTGCCATTACCTGTTTTAGAGGACCCCGTTCGAAGTCCTTCTTCCTCATGTTCAAGCATTGATTCCTTGCCAGAATCCATCACAAATGTTCAAAATGCATCTCCTTCATGCCAAAATATTGATTCCTTGTCAGAATCCCCCATGCATATCCAAAGTCCAACCTCATGTCAAGAGGATAATTTAGAGCATGAAGAAATGTGTCCTACAGAAGATCAAGATCAAGATCCTGAAACCTTATCATCCCATCCAATTGTTGACCAAGATCCCATTTTCCCAGAAACTCACGATGATTCCCCTATTCTTGTCCATCCTATCCAAAGTCCTATTGACACTCCATTCCCTGGGCAAGATCAAGATATCCCAGTTCATCCAATCCCAAACGATCCCCTTCCATTCCAAGAACACAATGTCCTTTCAAATCCCATTGACATTCCACTTCCTGAGAAAAATCAAGATATCCTTTCCATCCTTTCCGATGATCCCATTGAAAGTCAAGAGAAAAACACCTTTAAAGAGGAGTCCAATGATCTTCCTCCTTGTCAAGATCAAAGTATCCTTCCAAATTCATTTCCAACACAAGACCCTATCATTCCTTTAGATCCACCACAAGATCCACTTGTTCCTCCATCTCCTTGTCTTAATGCTCCATATACACTCCAAGATATCATTTCTTTTGATGATCCCATTATTTCTCCCATCCCATCTCTTGAAGAGTCTGTCATTGAACCATGTCCACTACACAATCCTAGTCTCTCTCGTGATCCTGATCCCACTAGTGATCCTGATACCCCTCATGATCCTAATCCCCCTCATGATTCTAACATGTCAGTGCAAGATGTTCATGAACCCTCGACATGCATAATGGGTTCTTCCACTTTGGTGCAATCTGATCCACTTCAAGATCTCATTATTTCTCTCATATCATATCCACCTCATAATGGACTCGCGTCTTCTTCCAAAAGAAAAGAGTCTCCTACAAGTCAAGATATTCATGAAGGCAAAGGAGTAGATCTTCATAAACAAGAATCCCTCCATATCAAAGAATATACTAATGGTCATGGCTACAGAGCTCACTCTCAAGATGTTGGTATCCCTTCATCAAAATCAAAACATATCCCTTCCCCATCATCCCTTCCATCCATCTTAGGTCCTTATATCCCTTCATCCTTTATGCAAGGTTAGCAAAGGCACACATCCTTGAGTAAATTTCATCAATCCAAAAGAACTCCACTTCATTCCTATCCATCCATGCATTCCTTTCCCCCTCCAAGCAATTTGAATGCCAAGTATAAAAGTCATAAGTCTAGAAATCCACATGTATTCAAGGATCAACATGTCCAATATAATCGACATGTCAAAACAAAGAACAATATGATCTATAAAGAAAAAGAAATATCCAAAAGGCCACAAAGGCCCATTGAGCAAAATAAAGAAAAGTCAAAATATATATGGGTTCCTAAATCCCTTGTGCAAGCAATGCACTCCAAGGAACCACAAAAGCATGAAAAATCAAAAACCATGTGGATCCCTAAGCAGCTCCTTGAAGCATAAAAGCCTAAAGAAACATCAAAATTGGCATCTACAATTGCTATTCCTCCATCCAAACCTCTCAAATTTGATCCTCCATCACCTCCTTCTTCTATTTTGGGCCCTTATGTCCCAAAATCCCAAGCTATTCCTCCATCCAAATCTCACAATCCAAAATATGTCTTTCCTCCATCAGTCCATCACCCCTCAAGGTGTGTGCCAATGTCGATCTTGCCAACATTTCCATCCACTAAAGCACAATTCTTCCAATACCCTATCCATTATCCAATGCATATGTTTCATCCTTCGATCCCTTTGATCCAATCCTTTGCATAAATCCTTGCCTTAGTTTCATGTCATTTTCCATGTCCTTATCCTACCAACGTCTTTGAGCATACTTTTAAAGATCATGGTCCATTTTTTTTTTCAAGGCTACTATCCAAACAAAAAGACACTTGAGTCCTTCTTCCATCCCCTATCATGTGTCCATCTTCTATTGAAAAAGTCAAAATCCAAAAAAAAAGTGAAAAATTGAAAAAAAAAAAGACAAAAGAAAAAAAAAATAATAAAGAAAAATAATTCGTCCACTGGTGAAAACCTGGCAAACAGGCGCCTTGGGCAAGTACCATGATGAAAACCTGACAAACAAGCGTCATGTGTAATTTATGAACTTCTTTCACACCGTACTTGGGGGCAGGTTTCCCCCTTCATATCCTATTGCCCTTCATTATCCTATCATACCATGTCATTACCCTTCATATCCTATTATCCCTCATGTCCAGTTTCCTCTTTCCACTTTTGATCTTGACAAGGCTGAGGATCATCATGAACATCATGCATCTTGTTTGCAGCTTTTAGTCCATCATAGCTTTTGGTATTTATCCATTTGCTTATTACAACCTTTCATCCATATTCCCTGTCTTATTGCAACTTTCTGCCACTATCCCGTATCCTATCCCGACCTTCAGTCCATGTCCCTTATCCATTCTTGTTCTTGCTTATCCTATCCATATCTTATCACTATCCATACACTCTTTTTCATTCCTTGATCTTGATCTGACATAAGGACACAAAATTTAAACATGGTTTCAACACCTCTTGACATGTCCATCATGCCATGTTCCTGCTTTACATTGTCATATCCAGTCTCTTGTCCCATCATGCAATAGCCCTTGAAAATTGCATCCGCGTTGTCTCCATAATAAAAGGCCTTTGTCTTCCCTCTATCCACCATCATTTCAGCAAGCCTATTTATTCACCTGTCATATTCCTTGCCTTGCTAGACATTGGGGGCAAAGTCATTAAAAACTAAAAACAAAAAAATTTAAAATGTCCTGAAAAAATTTCATAAAAAAATTGAAAAATGTCCTGAAAAAATCTCAAAAACATTTAAAAATGTCCTGAAAAAATCTCAAAAAAATCGAATAATGTCCTGAAAAAATATCTAAAAATTAAAAAAATGAAAATCCCTAAAAATCATAAAAAGTCCTGAAAAAATGAAAACACAAAAAAATTGTAAAACTCCAAAATCCAAAAAACAACCATTTTGCAATAAACCATCCCTTTGTGCATCGATAGATCGCTGAGCATACATCCAACGACACGCCATTCAACGCTGTGCTTTAATGAAATCACGCTTAAACAGATGAACTTTTTATTCAAACTAGACATTCAACCTGATCAAAATTGTCATAACAATCGAACGTTACCATCAATATCCTTCATCCTTGGCTAATATCATGGGTCTTATACAGGGTGTGGTATACTCGAAACCAGACTGTGTCCTATCTTAGACGGGGTACCGCATGTCCTGAAACCAGACAGCATGATCGTCCTATCAGCACGTTCAACTTTTGACAATGAAGATCAAGATGTTTGTTTGATTTGTTGGAATTTGTGCATCTTATCTTTTTATTGATTTATCTTTGGCTTCGATCATGTTCCTATGTTGCTCAATGATGTCACTGAGTGATTTAGAGTGACCGGGATGGATCATGGTCCCTTTTTTTTGATTGTGAGTGTTGCTTGTCTATGATGTGTCTGTCTTTTGCAAAAAGGGTTGCATTTCAGCTCTGGCCTTCAATGCCATGATGCTACGCATCCATTTTGCTACATAAAAAATAAAGGTTCTCACCTACAAAGTGCATTACTGAAAGCAAGTTTTCTTCATCTTTAACTATCTTCTGTCTCATTTTCTTCTTCCTAACATTTCTTCCGTCAGTTCGGATAGTCAGTTCGGTCTAGTGCTTCGATTTCCCCGCACACATATATTACATCCTGCATCCATTGGTTAGTACATTTGCATTACATCAAGCATCATATCAAGCATTTTATCCATGTCATATTATCAATGCATCAAAAACACATAAAAATATATCCATACATGTTCATAAACAGTACATAAGTCATCCATACATGGAAAATAACATCAGTCATAGCACATTGCATCCCATCATATAAATGCATATCATATCCACATAATATCGGAGTACAAAATTGGACTGTCTGTCCTAAGTATGGCCCGCAGGCTGACTATATAATATCACACTACATAATGTCCACTGTCTATCATAAGGAGCATGTGCCTCTGTCACTGGGTTCTCCCTCTATCCTCCTCATCCCTACCATGTCCCCAGTCCTGCTAATGTGTCTCTCTCTGTGCTCCTAAGTCTATGTCGTAACATGAAGTAGTCAGGTCAGTTCTCCCGTGTGATCAATGGACACTATCGACTCTGCATCACAATTGGGGCAAATTTTGTCAGTTTTAGGGTTTGATCCTACGGGTTGCATTTCCTCATTTTCATGTCCACCTAGTCCTACCCTTATCCCCCCTTTTCGGATCATTTGCATGCCATTTTTGACCAATCTAGAGTTCCCAATGCACAACTAGGCCTGTGTCATGACTCCTGCGCCTATGTCATGTAACCTATGCTTGTGTACCCTTACACAAGCATAGAAGACCTTACACAAGCGCAAAAGACCCTACACAAGCGCAGAAGTCAGTTTCTGCATCCCCTGTGGGCCCCGCAATGTCCCGCAAGCAAGTCAAATTCATGAAATTGAAAACATGGGTTTTTGAGATACATATCGCTGCTCCCACATCGTCTGATCATTTGTACGTGCGTACATGTTCTCCGAGGTGATCTACCATTTGAATGTTCGCCATCTCTCTGCAAGTGTCCTTTTCGAGAGAAACAAATCCTCTGCTTGCGGAGTCATACTTTAACATTGGCGCATTGCCTCATTTTAGGTTTTTGCGTCGCATTAACATTTCTCCTATGTCATGCACTTGGTTTTTATCATTTGCGAGCATCGAGTCATTCTTCTATCATCTCGCCTTCGAATTTGGTCTTGTCGACAACAACCTTCAGTCATGATTTGGATCGATCTTATCTTGTTGCATCAATGTGCGTGCTAATTTGTCATCATTTTGGACATCGTCAATCCTAATTAGGGTTTTGTCCTCTTATCAATCTTATCATTTTGGACAACGTCAATCCTAATTAGGGTTTTGTCCTCTTATCAATCTTATCATCTGGCGATCGGTTTATCAATCTTGTCGTTTTACGATCGATTTGTCATCGATCGTTGTCATGTTCGATCTTGTCATTTGCGATCGATTTAATCATAGATCATGGTCATTTTTAATCCTATCGTTTTGCAATCTATTTGTCATCGATTCTTGTCCTTTTGTCAATCTTGTCATTTTGCGACCGATTTGTCATCGATCGTTATCTGTCTCAATTGTGTCGATTTGGATCAATTTGCCATTGTTCCTCGTCAATTGGCGCATTTTCTCAATTAAATCGTTTATCAACACTGGTCATTTATCAATCCAAAATCAAATCAAATCGAGTCAATTATCTTTCAAGACCTAATTCGTCTTCCAGGGTTTTTGATTTAATCATTAAACCTTGTGTGTCATTTCTTCCTCTAGGATTAAATAATTTATTTATTTATCCTAGGTCTTCGTGTCGCAATTAAATGTTTCATTTGATTGGCTAATTATTCCTCTTTTTGTGAATTAATTAATAAATGAAAAAATTATTAATTGATTCACCTAATTTCCTAAATCTTTCATCATTATTCCTCTTTTTGTGAATTAATTAGTAAATGAAAATTATTAATTGATTCACCTAATTTCCTAATGTTTCATCAATTTTCCCTCTTTGTGAATTATTAATAAATGAAAAATTATTGATTAATTCACTAATTTCTAATTTTCATTAATTTCCTAATTTCTAATTTCTAATTCTTAATTTCCACCTATTTTCTAATTTCCTAATTGCAATTCCACCTAATTAAATTGTCTTTAGTGCTCCCTATTTTTGTGCTTCATGCGTCATACTCTTGACATAGCAATTTGTCATAGAATTTGTCTTGACATAGCAATTTGTCATAAAATTTGTCTTGACATAGCAATTTGTCATAGAATTTGTCATAAAATTGTCATAAATCTTTGCATAGCAACATGTCATAATTTTGCTATTCTTGATTTGAATTTCCATTCGAATCACTATCATGCTAATTTGTTCATTTCTCCAATTTCCCTATAAATTGGATGATCTTCATCAATCAAAGCTAATTCCTATCAGACTATCGAACTTATGCTTCTAGTACTCTTGAGCTTTTCATCAATGTCAATCTTGCTTTCAATTGTATGTGCACTTGTAGGTGAGATCCACAAATCCAATTGAAGAGGAAAGAAGAACAATGGAGCCGCATGGAAGAAGCATCCAAATTGTCATCTGGTTTGCATGATATTTGCTTTTGAATGCTTTGTTTTTATGTCTCTATTGAGTGTGCTTAGGATTAGATCATTGCAATGTGTGATTGAGCTAATAATGAATAATATGTCCTTTTATATATTGCTTTGATGATTCCTAATTCCGATGCTACATTAATTGGTGAACCCGACGTGAAAACTAACCTTCTAACCCCTTTACTATGTTTTGGAGTGCTTTCAAGTTGATTTTGCAGGTCAAAAACCCAAAAACAAGGCCGTGCAGGGTATTCTGGGCACTTCTGTGCCTGTGTCTTGCATCTTGCGCCTGTGTCCTACATCTTGCGCTTGTGTAGGCAACATTTTGCGCTTGTGTCATACATCTTGTGCCTGTGTCATGAGTTCTGCGCTTGTGTAAAGTCCAGAACAGAGGTGAAAAATGCAGTGTTTACTTGAAATTTTTGGTGTTTTTGCATATGTCATTGTCAGTGTCTGGGGCATTTTCATTACTATTCTTTGAAACAACGCTTAAAATCGCATTGTCTCAAAGAGGGGCAAAATGTAGACACCTAAAAATGGTCAACGCTTGCGGAGTCATACTTTAACATTGGTGCATTGCCTCATTTTAGGTTTTTGCATCGCATTAACATTTCTCCTATGTCACGCACTTGGTTTTTATCATTTGCGAGCATCGAGTCATTCTTCTATCATCTCGCCTTTGAATTTGGTCTTGTGGACAACAACCTTCAGTCATGATTTGGATCGATCTTATCTTGTTGCATCAATGTGCGTGCTAATTTGTCATCATTTTGGACATCGTCAATCCTAATTAGGGTTTTGTCCTCTTATCAATCTTATCATTTTGGACATCGTCAATCCTAATTAGGGTTTTGTCCTCTTATCAATCTTATCATTTGGCGATCGGTTTATCAATCTTGTCGTTTTATGATCGATTTGTCATCGATCGTTGTCATGTTCGATCTTGTCATTTGCGATCGATTTAATCATCGATCTTGGTCATTTTTAATCCTGTCATTTTGCAATCTATTTGTCATCGATTCTTGTCCTTTTGTCAATCTTGTCATTTTGCGACCGATTTGTCATTGATCGTTATCTGTCTCAATTGTGTCGATTTGGATCAATTTGCCATTGTTCCTCGTCAATTGGCGCATTTTCTCAATTAAATCGTTTATCAACACTGGTCATTTATCAATCCAAAATCAAATCAAATCGAGTCAATTATCTTTCAAGACCTAATTCGTCTTCCAGGGTTTTTGATTTAATCATTTAACCTTGCTTGTCATTTCTTCCTCTAGGTTAAATAATTTATTTATTTATCCTAAGTCTTCTCATCGCAATTAAATTTTATTTAATTGGCTAACTTATTCCTCTTTTTGTGAATTAATTAATAATGACAAATTATTAATTAATTTACCTAATTTCCTAATTTCCTAATTTCCTATTTTCTCAATTTCCTAATTCCTAATTTCCACCTATTTTCTAATTTCCTAATTTTAATTTCCACCTAATTAACTTGTCTCTAGTTCTCCCTATTTTTGTGCTTCATGCGTCATACTCTTGACATAGCAAGATGTCATAAGGTCCTAGTTCTCTAAGCTTTGCATTGGCAATATGTCATAATTCATGACATAGAAGGTGTCATAACCTTCTTCTTTTCACTCATTTTTCCCATTTTGAAATCAATTGCTTCTAATATCCATTTCATGCTAAATTTGTCTTTCCTCCAATTTTTCTATAAATTGGATGATCTTCATCAATCAAGGCTAATTGGTAATCACTTTTGCAATCACATAATCATAGAATCAAATAATGAGAATAACCCTTGATTCTTAATTCCTATTAGACTATCGAACTTATGCTTCTAGTACTCTTGAGCTTTTCATCAAAGTCAATCTTGCTTTCAATTGTATGTGCACTTGTAGGTGAGATCCACAAATCCATTTGAAGAGGAAAGAAGAACAATGGAGCCCCATGGAAGAAGCATCCAAATTGTTATCTGGTTTGCATGATATTTGCTTTTGAATGCTTTGTTTTTATGTCTCTATTGAGTGTGCTTAGGATTAGATCATTGCAATGTGTGATTGAGCTAATAATGAATAATATGTCCTTTTATATATTGCTTTGATGATTCCTAATTCCTATGCTACAGTATCATTTTTGGAGGTGAAGATAAATTGTGCATGGAATTCTCTAATAATATGAAGAATGAATTTGAAATGTCTATTATTGATGAGATGAGATTTTTCTTAGCTTTGCAGATTACTCAAACTGATAAATGTATTTTTATATGTCAAACTAAGTATCTAAGGGAATTGTTGAAAAAGTTTGGTATGGATAATTCCAAACCAGTAAGTACTCCAATGGTGACAAGTGAGAAATTATCTATCAAAGACACATCTGCACCGGTAAATTCAACAAAGTATAAGTCTATGATTGGTGGCGTGTTATATCTAACTTAGACTAGACCGCATATTATGAATGTAGTAACTATTGTTTCAAGATATCAAAGTAATCCTAAAGAAAATCATGAATGTGCAGTAAAAAGGATATTCAGGTATTTGCAAGGAACAACAGAATATGGCTTATGGTACTCTAGAGATGATAACTTCACTTTATGTGCATATATAAATGTAGATTGGGCAAGAGATACTGATGATCAGAAGAGAACTTCTAGTGGAGCTTTCTTTCTTGGAAAGAAATTGGTTTCATGGATCAGCAAAAAATAGTCATGCATTTCTTTATCTACTACAGAAGCTGAATATGTTGCAGTGCCAACTAATTGCACTAAAGTCTTGTGGATGAAGCAAATGTTGAAGGATATCAAGGTAAATTGTAGTGAACTGGTAGTTATCTATTGTGATAACTCTGCAGCTATTGACATATCTAATAATCTGGTATTTCACTCTAAGACTAAGTACATTTCAATAAAATATAACTTTCTGAAAGAAAAGGTGGAAGAAAAGGAATTCAAATTGGTTTATGTGAACACTAAAGAGTAGATTGTAGATATGTTCACTGAACTATTGTCTAAGGAATCATTTGAATATTTGAGAGACAGGTTAGGGGTATCTACCCCTCTGATAGAAACTTAATTGATGGAGTAGAGCATTAGTCTTCTATGCATTATTAGTTTTATCCTTTGCTCTGGATTGATGTAGTGGTGCTACTACTTAGGAGGAGTAGTTAGCTTTGAGATTCACAGGATTTTGATATCTATGTCATATCTTTGGCATTGATGTCAAAGGGGGAGAGATACATAATGTGAAAAATAAATGTCATAATATGTCATATGGGAGAGAGATTCAGATCAGTTTCAGAATGCACTGCACTCCTTAGGGGGAGTTGCTGGGATTTTTTAGTTTTTCATTTTTATATCTTCTAGTATTTTCTTTTTCACATCTAGTGTTACCATAAATGCCAAAGGGGGAGATTATTGGCAATATGAAGGAATTGATTATGTGTTGTATTGATGTTTTGTCATTGATGTCAACACTAGCTATTATGATTGGTTATCGACAGACAAATTTTGGTTACTGGTAGAAGAACTAGTGTTACCAGCATAAGGGACTATCAGTTAGATACTACCGACATGTTTGGATCAATGGAATATGTTTTTTTTTAATGTATTGCATGTTTCTGGAGTATGTTTTGGTCAGTTGGTATTGACTTGATGATTGGATGTTATCATACATTATAGTAAGCATATACCAGTAAGGGTTTAGGGTTTTACCGATAGAGATTTTACTGAGAATCTTTGACAGGATGCATAAGTGCTGTTGGTGTGTCTTCTAGATGGAATTCAGGATGTAGAAGGTGATCTTTGTTTGTGCCTCGACTGATTGGAAACATTGTTTTGGCATGGTGAATCTATTTGGGTCTAGGTTATGGACTGGTATAATGTAACATGTTCTCTACACATTACTGGGATGATTTATGGATTGGTTAATGTTGTTTTGGTCTAAAGCCAACATGGCATATCATTGTAATGTGGATGTATGTAATGATCTTATTATAATATCTTTTAGGTGGCCAAGGTAATTGGTTTAGGCTTTAGGGTTTGTATAAATTGATGTAAGATCTCTTTGTAGATTATGGTCAAGGTCATGGAATGAAATGTGCAAATAATGAAAAGATCATATACAAAGGAGATTTGGTCAATCATAGGTGATCAGATTGGGTTTATGTAAGAGGTCAAAGTCCTCCGGTATTGAGCTTAACTGGGACTGTAATCAAGCATGGTATATGCTGTCATTGGTAGTTCATTCTTCTGGATTGTTGTCTAATTATATTGAGGTGGTTATAATCTCTCTATATTCAGTGAGACTCCTTTGTAATGAGAAGTATTCTCTAGGTAGTGTGCCTTCCTGCATGTGTAGGCCCCTTATTGTATCACATACTTTCTACAGAAGTATTTGTTAGGTCCTAGATACAACTGAGAGGGGGGGGAGTGAATCAGTTGTCTAATAAATTCAAACCAAAAACAACTTAACCAACTTAATTCTTAATATTGGTAAACTAGTTTAATATGCCAGTAGATAGATTTAACAATTAATTGCTATACCGATAAGGATTAGTGTAAGAAACATAAAGACAAAGTCATCCACAACACATAACACCAATATTTGTATGTGGAAACCCTGTAAGGGAAAAAACCATGGTGGGAAACCTTACCCACAATCAAATGATACTACTGAAGATAGTAAGTGTACATAAATGGGGTCTGCACATGTAGAAAGACCCAGCACCTAGAGCTCAATGCTCAATCAAAAAATGGGAGTCACACTGACTACAGTTGGATGGTTAAATCCAATAAGAATGTATTGCACAAAATAACATCTTCATATGTTGGATTCAGTATTGATGTAGTTCTGATTGTCTTCACAAAAACCCCTTCTTCAATCTTCAAATGATGTTTGTGTGTATAGCTCTACTTATTCTTGCATATACCTTCACACAATCCTTTTTCGCATTCCACACTTGATCTTACAAATAAGATCTTACATTTATACCATAACCTAAGACCAATTTTAGTAGGTCGACTCTACAAGATAGTACAATAAAAACATTTTACAAACAATACAATATCCGATGCAAGAACCGATTCAACATGTCGGCTTAATGCATTCACAATAATAATTAATCATCTCCATAGCATGCCATGTTGATCTGGAAAAGATAAACCTGCTGGTGTAACCCTGGACCTATTTGCCGGTAATAGGAAATATGCAAATGCTAATGTACCAATAAACAAAACTCTAGGACAAACTGTCCACATAATGTCTTTGACATTACCAAGTGTTTTCCATATCATTCCAAGTGTCCGTGATCATTATATCTTTCCGGTGTACCAGATACTGGTGACTATGCATGAGTCACTTGCTTGCCGGTGAATGTTGTTGATTCTCCAAAGTGCCAGAGTCGATGAGTGTTTAGTAGGTGTTGACATCAATGACAAAGCCATACAAAAATACCAACAATCTCCCCCTTTGGCATTGGTGGCAACACAAGATGGAAAAACCATCAAAGTGCCAAAACAGAAATGCTAAATACCAAAAACCAACAATCTCCAAAAAGAGATCATAACCAGAAATTAAAATACAGATAGAAAGAGTAATAATCTCTCTCAAACAACAATCTCTCCTCCTAAGAGCAACATGTGTTTCCTTGTGTTTTTGCATACCAATCTGTCCCCCTTTGACATCAAATGCCAAAGTTGTTACCAAGCTAAGTTCATATACAAAATACCAATCAATTTTAGTTTACCAACTACTCCCCCTGAGAAGTAGCTTACCATCAAAGCTGGAAAAAAGATTTCTCTGTTAGTTCTGCCGGTTGATGACAATCATCAACTTCCTAAGTCTCTACCAGTGGGGGTATGACCCCAAGCTGATCTCTGAGATATTCAAAAGTCTCCTTAGGCAGAGGTTTCGTAAAGATATCTGCAATCTCCTCTTTAGTATTCACATAAACCAGTTTTATTTCCTTTGCTTCACCATTTTCCCTTAGAAAATTTAGTATGATAGAAACATGTTTGGTTTTAGAATGCAATACCGGATTCTTAGATATATCAATTATTGCAGTATTATCACAATAGATAGTAATAGGTTCCTTGAATTTTACCTTTATGTCTTTCAACATTTTCTTAAGTCATAGTACCTATGTATAGTTAGTTGCTGCTGCTACATATTTTGATTCTGCTATTGATAAAGATGTACAACTTTGTTTCTTACTCAACCAATAAACTAGTCTGTTTCCAAGAAAGAATGCTCCGCTGGTGGTGGTTTTTCTATCATCCACATCTCCTATCCAATTTGCATCTGTGTGTGCACATAATTCAAAGTTTTCATTTCTAGGATACCATAATCCAAGATTTATAGTACCTTGTAAGTACTGAAAAATCCTTTTTACTGCTGATTCATGATTTTCTCTAGGATTGCTTTGAAATCTTGAAACAATACATACTACAATCATAATACCAAGTCTGGTTTGTGTCAAATACAGTAAACCTCCTATCATAGATTTGTATCTAGTTGGATTAATAGGTGTAGATTCATCCCTTAGTGATAGTTTGTCATTTGTTGTCATAGGTGTGCTTACCGGTTTAGAGTTTTCCATTCCAAATTTCTTTAGTAGCTCTTTTAAGTACTTGGATTGACTCAAGAATATACCTTTACTAGTCTGTGAAATCTGCAATCCTAAAAGGCATTTTATTTCTCCAATCATAGATATTTCAAATTCTTGTTGCATTTTAATAGAAAATTCTTTACATAATCCATCTTCTCCTCCAAAGATTATATCATCAACAAATACTTCTATAATCAAGATGTCATCATTAGTCACTTTATAGTATAAATTGTTGTCTGTATTACCTTTAGAAAAACCAATCTTCAAAAGATACTTATCCAATCTTGCATACCAAGCTCTTGGAGCTTGTTTCAATCCATACAAAGCTTTTCTTAACCTGCAAACCATATCTTTGTCATCTGTTAAAGAAAACCCATTAGGTTGTTCATTGTATACTTCTTCTTCAAGATATCCATTTAAAAATGCACATTTAATATCCATTTGATAAACTTTGTAGTTCTTGTGTGCTGTAAAAGCCAAAGATAATCTGACTGCCTCAATTCTAGCTACCAGTGCAAAGGTTTCATTGTAATCAATTCCTTCTTTCTGAGAATATCCCTTACACACTAGTCTTTCTTTATTTGTCACAACCTTACCATCTTCATTAAGTTTATTTCTGAATACCCATTTGGTTCCAATTACATTTTTATCTTTAGGCCAGGGAACTAATGTCCAAGTGTTGTTTTTCTCAATTTGTTCTACTTCTTCTTCCATAGCTTTAATCCAAAATTTATCTTCACATGCCTCATTAACAGATGATGGTTCAATTTCATAAATAAGACATACCTCTTCATTTTCCAATCTTCCTCTTATCATAACTCCTTTGTACTTGTTTCCAATTATTTGATCTTCAGAATGATTCAATCTTACATACCGGGGTGTCTTTGTTTGCTGTTGTTCTTTAGTCATAGTGAAATTCTCAGATGATACCAGGGTAACTGGATCTTCATTCTATACCGATGGATTTAGTGTAGGTTCATTCGTCAAAATTTTTGTTGCCGGTTCAGAGTTTATATACCTTGAAGTTCCTTTGAATTATTCATCAATCTTTACATTTGTACTTTCAACAATTTTCTACAATCTTTTGCTAAAACATCTATATGCCTTGCTCTTAGATGAATAACCAAGAAATATTCCTTCATCACTTCTAGGATCAAATTTCCCAATATACTCATCTCTTCTAATGTAACATTTGCTTCCAAATATTCTGAAATATTTAAGAGTAGGAGTAATACCAAACCATAGTTCATGAGGAGTCTTACTGGTTTCACCTTTGATGTGAACTTTGTTGAATGTATAGACCACTGTACTAACTTCCACTCTCCAATATACATGTGGTAGGTTCACTTCTGATAACATACTTCTTGTTGCATCCAAGATAGTTTTGTTTTCCCTTTCAACAACTCCATTCTGTTGTGGTGTCTGACGTACTGATAGTTGTCTTCTAATTCCATTTACTTCATAGAATGTATCAAACTCCTTACATGTAAATTCTCCTCCTTGATCTAATCTTAGACATTTAATTTTCTTACCGGTTTCATTTTCAACCATTGCTTTGAATAATTTAAACTTTCCAAGTGCTTTTGATTTTTCTCTGAGAAAAGTAACCCAACATATTCTAGAATAGTCATCAATGATTAGCATGAAATATCTATCACCTTGTCAGCTTTTAGTTCTAGCTGGACCACATAAATCAGTGTGAATTAAATCAAGAGCATTATTGCATTTTTCTAGAATACTTTTGAAACTAGCTCTAACTTGTTTTCCAAATTGACATTCCTTACATATTGTATTGTGAGGTTTGGCAATTTTAGGTAAATCTCTAACTACCTTAGTAGTACTGATTTTTACCATGCAATGAATCTTTTATGCCATAGCCAAATTTCATCTATATGTGCAATCAAGCATGTCTTTTCACTGTTATTCAAATGAAAGATATTACCTCTAGTCTGATTACCAGTTGCAATTTCCAAACTAGTTCTGTTCATGATTTTGTATTTTTCATTTTTAAATTGTAACTGAAATCCTTTCTCAACTAATTGGCCAACACTCAAAAGATTATGCTTTAAACCTTCAACATAGTAGACATTGTCAGTGTTATGCTTACTATCAAGAGATATTATACCTTACCTTTGATTAAACAATCTTTGTCATCTCCAAATCTCGCTAAGCCTCCATTGTATTCTTGAAAGTTCAATAATTTACCTTTGTCTCCTGTCATATGATGTGAGCATCCAGAATCAAAAAACCATTCATCCTTTACTTCAATTTTAGCTGCCAAGGCTTCTACTACCGGTTGAGCAGTAGATGTCAGTTGATCTTCTATTATAGCAACAAAAACCCATCCATTGTCTATCAGATCTTCATCAGAATCATCAGTCACTCCTTCATCAACAATATAACAAGATTTGTCCTTATTCTTCTTAAATCTGTATCTCTGATATTCAGGATTAGGCTTGTATGTCCTTCTAGCTTCTTCTCTTATTCTAGCATGTCTATCAGGGCATCTTAAAGCCATATGTCCAATCTTATTGCAGTTAAAACATTTAAAGGGTGCTTTACCTTCATACTTACTTCCAACTGGTCCTTTAGGCATTTTTTCTTGCAAATAGTGCTTCACATTCTTCAAGTTTTTTATTTTATTTCTTGCTTTCTTCAAGTTCTCTTGCATAAAACGCTTTCCAATCAGATTTGTCAAATGATGGAGAAGATGACGTTGATGATTTAAAGGCCAAATATGTCTTTATAGTAGCAGTAGGACCAAATTCTTCAATTTCAAATGCTGAAAGTTTCCCAATCAATGTATCCCTAGTTATAGATGTATTAGGCATTGTTCTTAACTCATTTATATCAGTGACTTTCATTTTATATGCCGGTAGAAATCCTCTTAAAACTTTTGAAACAATTTCATCCTCACTTAAGGTTCCTCCACAACATTTAATACCCAAACTAATCTCATTAACTCTTTCCATAAAAGAAGAAATCCTTTCATCTTCTTCCATTTTCAGATGTTCATACTTGACCCAGAAGCTTTCAAGTTTTGCAATTTTGACTATGGAATCTCCTTCATTCAGTGTTTCCAAATGATCCCAAATAGCTTTAGCGGTAGACCTATCTGATAGTCCCATGATTTGTTGATCTGATAATGCGCTCAAAAGTGCTTCTCTTGCTTTGCAATCATTTTCCTCATCTTTAGTCAAGTTGGGTGGAGTGGGCTGACTCTGAGTAGGAGCAGTATAACCATTCTTTGTAACATTCTATATGGCCTTTCTAATGCAATTTAGATGTGTCTGCATTCTGATCTTCCATATGCCATAGTTGGTTCCATCAAGTTTAGGACTATCCTTCCTAAAATAGTTAGTAGAGATTGGATCTCCTCAAGTTGTTAAACTTCTACAAAAGAGGACTAGGCTCTGATACCAATTGTTAGGTCCTAGAGACAACTGAGGAGGGGGGGGGGTGAATCAGTTGTCTAATAAATTCAAACCAAAAACAACTTAACCAACTTAATGCTTAATACAAGTAAACTAGTTTAATATGCTAGTAGACAAATTTAACAGTTAATTGTTATATCGGTAAGGATTAGTGCAAGAAACATAAAGAGAAAGTCATCCACAACACATAACACCAATATTTGCATGTGGAAACCCTGTAAGGGGAAAAAAAATGATGGTAAACCTTACCCACAATCAGATGATACTACTGCAGATAGTAAGTGTACATAAATGGGGTCTGCACATGCAGAAAGGCCAAGCACCTAGAGCTCATTGCTCAATCACAAAATGGGAGTCACACTGACTATAGTTGGATGGTTAAATCCAATAAGAATGTACTGCACAAAAAAACATCTTCATATGTTGGATTCAGTATCGGTGTAGTTTTGATTGTCTTCACAAAAAACCCTTCTTCAATCTTCAAATGATGTCTACATGTATAGCTCTGCTTATTCTCGCATATACCTTCACACAATCCTTTATCACATTCCACACTTGATCTTACAAATAAGATCTTACATTTATACCATAACCTAAGACCAATTTTAGTAGGTCAGCTCTACAAGATATTACAATAAAACCATTTTACAAACAATACAATATTTGATGCAATAACCGATTCAACATGCCAGCTTAATGCATTTACAACAATAATTTATCATCTCCATAGTGTGCCATGTTGATCTGGAAAAGATAAACTTGTCGGTGTAACCCTGGACCTATTTGCCAGTAACAACAAATGCTAATATACCAATAAACAAAATTCTAGGACAAAGTGTCCACATAATGTCTTTGACATAACCAAGTATTTTCCATATCATTCCAGGTGTCGGTGATCATTATATCTTGCCAGTGTACCAGATATCGGTGACTGTGCATGAGTCACTTGCTTACCGGTGAATGTTGCTGATTCTCCAAAGTGCCAGAGTTGATAAGTGTTTAGTAGGTGTTGACATCAATGACAAAACCATACAAAAATACCAACAGTATTATCTGACTGTGGGTAGGCTTCCCACCATGGTTTTTCCCTTTACTAGGTTTTCCACGTACAAATCATGGTGTTATGTGGTATGGTTGCATTGTGTTGGTTATTTGTTTCATACATAAGTTTTATTGCTTACCAGTATCTGTTTTAGCTATTTCGGTATTTAATGTTTGTGTGGTTGGGTTAAAGGTTATAAATTGGTTTGGTTAATATAATCTATTGACAACTGATTCACCCCCCCCTCTCAGTTGTCCACTGGTTATTCTAATAGCTATCACTCCCACTATTAAAACAAGGATTGAGAAGGAGAATAATTCAAAACAAGAGGCTAAGGCTCAATTGGAGCAATATAGACAATTAATCATGGAGCTATCACAACCAATAGATTCGAGGCCTATGTGTAAGGAAGTTAAGTAGCAAAACAACTTCCTACACTAACCTTGAGAGCAAGGTAATACAACAAAAATTTACAGATCATCACAACAGTTTAAGAAAATAGAAATAGATATAATAAAATTCAAACCATAAGACAGTGATTTATATGAGGAAAACCCTTTCGGGAGAAAAAAACCACACTCCAAAAGGCACCCAGTATATTATTCTGCAATAAAAAATAGATTACAATATACTTATAGAGAAATATCTTCGTACGAGTACCACTAATCAAAGATTAAGAGGTAACTTAATAGCTATAAGACTATTACACACAACCTCTATCTCACACACCTCATATATAGGAGATACAATACAAGAAACCATCAAAAGGTATTACAAAACCATAGGCTAAAACCACCCAATAAGATGCAATCGAGCTTATCTCCCTTCTAGATGTCCTATGACATGTCCCTCCCTTTTTATAGCTCATCTATGTGTCCAATGTATTTTATATTTTCTATTTCAGGAGTACAAACTTCCGAAGGCCATAACTTGAGAACCATGTGTCTGATTGATGAACCCTTTGAAGTGTCGGAAAGCTCACGAAGTAATATATTGCCTCATAAACTACTATGTCATTTATTCCCACTTTTTAGGGTATTTTGAGGCCTCTAAAGTCCTCAAAATCAAATTTAAACCTTGCATTGGACCCCTCCAAAATGGAAAATTTAATATCTTCAAAACTAGTTGTGATCTTGCAACGTAACTTTACCAGAATGCTTATCTATCCAACCAAAAGCTTCAGGGAGAATTTTGCACCATTTTGTGCTCAAATGAAAACTTACTATAAATAGTAACCTCACGTAAATACAAGGTTGAGACACCATTTTACTAGCACTATAGATACTTAACCTTCTTCCTCAACACTCGCTCAGCAAGAAGTAAAGTCCTTGTGTGCTATGAGAAAGAAAGAACAATTGTAGATACTTCAACTAGAGATCAATTAAGGAAGGTGAAGATGTTCTTGCAAGAAACTATGGATATATATATGAGGATGCCCATCTTCTAGAAAAGGTTTAATATTTCTCTCAACTCAATGGGGAGCATAGTCTAATCAATTCACAAAGAAAATTAAGGTATTGAGGAAAGTGAAGGACTTGGGGGAGGATGTAGTTAAAAGAGAAGATTTGTTAGGAGGTGAAGGCTTGAATGTGTTACAGGCTTGTATTGATATGTTAGAATTTAAAAGGGATATTCTTGATCAGTATAGAGCTAAAGTGTTGAAAGGACACCCATCTCTCTTAGAGTTGTTGGAAGAATATGAAAAATATGTAGTCAAAGTGATGGGAATGTTAGGAACTGGGAAGGACAACTGAGAGGGGGGGGTGAATCAGTTATCAATAAATTATAACTCAAAACCAATTAGTCCAACTTAAAACTTAGTGCCGGTAAAACAAACTTAATGTCGGTAAAATAGATTAACAATTATAATAGTACCCATATAACTTAATGCATGAAACAAAAAGAGAAACAACATCTACAACACATGACACAAAGATTTTGACGTGGAAACCCTATAAGGGGAAAAACCACGGTGGGAAACCTTACCCACAATCAAATTGTACTATTGTAGATAGTAAGTGTATACAATAATGGGGTATGCACATGTAGAAAGGCCAACCACCTAGAGATCACTTCTCAATCACAAAATAGGAGTCACACTGACTACAATTGGATGGTTAAATCCAATAACAATGTACTGCTTCAATATAGCATCTGCAATGCTAGATTCAATATTGGTTTGAGCTCTAACCATGAGTGTCAAACACCTTCATAACCTTTCCTTCCACCTTCAGATAATGTCTACATGATTCGCACAAGGATCTACTTATTTTCACTCTACAATGATCTTCAATATTCACACACACTCATAATGTGATCTTCAACAAGATATTACAATCATTTATACAAAACCTAAGACCAAATGATAAGGTTGGCTCACTAAAGATATTAAAATTAAATCAATTACAAATAAGTCTTGATGTGATACAATATGTCGGCTCAATACATTTACACATCATCCAATCAATAAACCATTTCCAAAATGTGTCGTGCTGATCTGGAACATGATATCTTGTATCGGTCCATAACCTAGACCTATCTGCTGGTAAAGGCAAATACGTCAACCCAATAAGGCCAATAAGAAAAATACCAAATCCAAACATCCAATCCATGTCTTCAACATAACCAAATGATCTCCAGATGATAACAAGTCATCATCACTACCGGTGAACCATATAACCTACCAGTGAAACATATACTGATGACTGTGCATAAGCCAATATCCATGCCAGGACCATAATGTGTCGGTTCAACAATAAACTAATATAACTAGAGTGCCAAATCAACAATGTAGACCTCCAAAAAGATAAGTGGCGTCATCAATAACAAAACCAATGCAACACATGATGAAGTCATCCATAATACCAACAATCTCCCCCTTTGGCATTGCTAGCAACACTAGATGGAAAACAATCTAATTGCAAAAAAAAGAATGCCAAAAACCAACAATCTCCCAAAATAGATCAATACAAAGTTATGTGCCAAAAACAAAAACAAAAACATCTCTCCCCATGTACAATATTTTTCCATAGATATCTCTCCCCCTTTGACATCAAATGTCAAAGCAGTTAAGAATCAAAACATAATATACAACTAACTACTCCGCCTGAGAGGTAGCTCTCCTTCATCAAAGCCGAAAAAAGATTTTTCTGTTAGTCATTGCCAGTTTGATGCCAATATTCATCATTCAAGTCTCTGTCGGTGAGGAAATTACCCCAAGCTACTCTCTGAGATATTCAAAATTTTCCTTAGGCAAAGGCTTTGTAAAGATATCTGCAATTTGCTCTTTAGTATTCACATAAACCAATCTCACTTCATTTGCTTCAACATTCTCTTTCATAAAATTGTACTTAATAGAAACATGCTTTGTCTTAGAGTGAAATACCAGATTCTTTGATATATCAATTGTTGGTGAATTCTCACAATAAATAATTACCAGTTCTTTGCATTTTACCTTTATATCCTTCAACATTTGCTTGATCCATAATACCTGAGTGCAATTAGTTGTTGCTGCAACATATTCTACTTCTGTTGTAGATAATGATGTACAAGTTTGCTTCTTGTTGATCTATGAAAATAATCTTTTGCCAAGAAAGAATGCACTGCTAGTGGCACTCTTTCTTTCATCTACATCTCCTACCCAATTTGCATCTGTATATACACATAACTCAAAATTTTCATCCTTAGGATACCATAAAGCAAGATTTGTTGTGCCTTGTAGGTACCGCAAAATACTTTTTACTGCACTTTCATGGTTTTCTTTAGGATTGCTTTGACATATAGAAACAATACACACTGCATTCATTATATCAGGTCTAGTTTGTGTCAAATATAGCAATCCTCCAATCATAGATTTGTACCTTGTCGGATTAATAAGAGCTGAATCATCCTTTAATGTCAATTTATCTGTTGTAGTCATAGGAGTGCTTACCATTTTGGAGTTTTCCATACCAAATTTCTTCAAGAGTTCCTTTAAGTATTTTGTTTGACATATGAATATACCTTTATCTGTTTGAGAAATTTGCAAACCTAGAAATTTTTTTATCTCTCCAATCATAGACATTTCAAATTCTTCTTGCATCTTGTTAGCAAAGTCTTTACATAAATTTTCTTCTCCTCCAAAAATGATATCATCCATAAATACTTCAATAACCAAAATGTCATCATTGGTAACTTTGTAATACAAATTACTGTCAACATTACCTTTAGTGTAACCAATCTTTAAAAGATATTTATCAAGTCTAGCATACCAAGCTTTGGGAGCTTGCTTCAATCCATATAAAGCTTTCCTTAACCTGGAAACCATATCCTTAACATCTGTCAATGAAAATCCATCAAGTTGTTCAATGTAAACTTCCTCCTCAAGATCTCCAATAAAAAATGCACATTTTACATCCATCTGATAAACTTTATAGTTCTTATGAGTTGCAAATGCAAGAAATAGTCTAATTGCTTCAATTCTGGCTACTGGTGCAAAGGTTTCATTATAATCAATTCCTTCTTTCTATGAATAACCTTTAAAAACTAATCTTGCTTTGTTCCTGATTACTTCACCATCCTCGTTAAGTTTATTTCTATATACCCATTTAGTTCCAATTACATTTTTGTCTTTAGGCCAGGGAACTAATGTCCAAGTATTATGCTTTTCAATCTGTTCTAATTCATCTTCCATTGCTTTTATCCAATGTTTATCTTGACATGCTTCAACAATTGATGCTGGTTCAACTTGAGAAATTAAACATACCTCTTCATTTGCCAATCTTCCTCTTGTCCTAACACCTTGATTTTTATTTCCAATTATCCGATTTTATGTATGATTCAATCTTACATAGCTGGGTTTATTCTAATTTCCACTTATAGGTTGTTGTTCTTCAGTCACAGTTGAGTTCTCTGATGATGCCAGTGTGAATGGTTCTACAATCTGTACCGGTACAATCTGTGTCAGTTCATTAATAATGATTTCTACTAATGGTTCTATGGATCTTGAATCTCCTCTAAAATGTTCATCTATCTTCACATTAGTACTCTCAATGATATTCTGTAATCTTTAATTATAACATCTATATGCCTTGCTTCTAGTTGAATAACTAAGAATTATTCCTTCATCACTTCTAAGATCAAATTTGCCAATATAGTCATCTCTCCTAATATAGCATTTGCTTCCAAATATTCTGAAATACTTAAGAGTAGGAGTATGAACAAACCGTAGTTCATAAGGGGTCTTATCAGTTTCACCTTTGATGTGAACTCTGTTGAAAGTATAAACCGCAGTATTCACTACTTCTCTCTAGTGCACAAGAGGTAGATTTGCTTCCATCATCATGGTTCTTGCTGCATCCAGTATAGTTATGTTCTTCCTTTCCATAACTCCATTCTGCTGGGGTGTTCGGGGTGTTAATAGTTGTCTTTTGATTCCATTCACTTCACAGAATGCATTGAATGCCCTAGATGTAAATTCTCCTCCTTGATCAGATCTCAAACATTTGATTTTCTTGCCAGTTTCATTCTCTACCATTGCCTTGTATATCTTGAATCTTCCAAAAGCTTCTGATTTCTCCCTAAGAAAAGTAACCCAACACATTCTAGAACAATCATCAACTATTAGCATAAAGTATCTATCACCCTAAAGACTTCTTGTTCTTGCTGGACCACATAAATTAGTATGAATTAAATCAAGAATATTATTGGATTTCTCATAAATACTCTTAAATGTTGTTCTAACTTGCTTTCCCATTTGACATTCCTTACATACCAGATTATGAGGTTTCACAATCTTAGGTAAATCCCTTACTGCCTTAGTTGAACTGATCTTTACAGTGCAATAAAAATTCACATGATAGAGTCTTTTATGCCATAACCAACTTTCATCAATGTGTACAATCAAACATGTCTTATCACTGGTATTCAAATGAAAGATATTACCTTTAGTCTGATTACCGGTTGCAATCTCCAATCTAGTTTTGTTCATGATTTTGCATTTTCCATTCTTGAATTGTAATTGAAATCCTTTTTCCATTAACTGACCAACACTCAAAAGACTATGCTTTAAACCTTCTACATAATATACATTGTCAGTATTATGCTTACCATCCAAAGATATAGTGCCTCTTCCTTTGATTAAACAAGCTTTGTCATATCCAAATCTTACTTCACCTCCATGAATTTCCTGTAATGATAAGAATTTACTTTTATCACCAGTCATATGATGCAATCATCCACTATCAATGATCCATTCATCCTTTTCTTCAATTTTTGTTGCTAATGCCTGCTCTACTGGTTTGACAATAGGTGTCAGTGGATCTTCTTTTAATGCAACAAATTCCCATCCACTATCTGTTTGATCTTCATCGGAATCATCTGTAACACCTTCATCTGCATAGTAACATGACTTATCTTTGTTTTTCTTAAATTTGTATCTATGATATTCAGGGTTAGGCTTATATGTTCTTTTTGCTTCCTCCCTTAGTCTTGCATGTCTATTAGGACACCTAGAGACATATGACCAACTTTATTGCAATTAAAACATTTGAAAGGTGCTTTACCTTCATACTTACTTCTTGTTGGACCTTTAGGCATCTTCCTTGTGAATAGTGCTTCAAGTTCTTCATTTTCTCTTCTCATATCTTCAAGTTCTTTTGCATAAAGTCCTTTCCAATCAGTTTTGTCAGATGATGATGATGATGATGCTTTGAAAGCTATATCAGTTTTGACTGTAGCAACAAGACCAAACTCTTCAAGCTCAAATGCTAAAAGTTTTCCAACCAAAGTATCTCTAGAAATTGATGTATTAGGCATTGTTCTCAACTCATTAATAGCAGTCACTTTCATTTCTTAAGCCGATGGAAAAGCTCTTTAAACTTTAGAAACAATTTCACCTTCACTTAATGATCCTCCACAACATTGTATTCCTAAAAAAATTTATCAACTCTTTCCATAAATGCAAAAATTATTTCATCTTCTTCCATTTTTAAATTTTCATACCTGACCCGCTAACATTCCAGTTTTGCAATCTTGGCAGTGGTATCTCCTTCATTCAATGTTTCCAGTTTATCCCAAATAGCTGTTGGCATTATAACAGACAAGGAGAGTGATAACTCAATGATGAACCAATAGTACCAAATCGGTACTGAGAGGGGGGGGTGAATCAGTACAAACAAAAATACAGTCCAAAACTGGTTTGACAACAAATACTCCAAATGACTAACAAGCAGTGATACTAGTTGAAACAGAGTGCAACCAGTAAGACCCAGAATATCTAAAACAATCATAAACCGGTCACTCACTAAGCTTTCCTCTTAGCTCAGTACTACAGTACCATTACACCCTCATGCATGAACAGGTAAACTATCATCTGATCTTCACAATAGTTAGTTCAATATGCTCAACAGGTAATAACAAAGCATCACAAGATAAAAGCATCACACATGACACACATATTTTTCATGTGGAAACCCAACTAGGAAAAACCACAGTGGGGATGAATACCCACAAGCTTTCTTTTCAACTCTTTTGAAGTTCTCTCTATTAGGAGCCTTGTCTGGTTAAAGACTTTACAATAGGTTCTCCTAGGAACTGATCCTGTTAGGGATCACCTGGTTAAGGGATGACTACAATACTTGATTGGGGTTAACTTGTTAGGGGATTTCAAGAACTCAATAGCTAAAGGATCTCCAGAGCTCTATAGCTTCCCAGAACTCATTAACTTTGAGTTACCCTGTTAAGGGATTTGAATCAAGTTGGTTAAAGCTACCCTGTTAAGGGATTTGTATCAAGCCAGTTAAGGCTACCTTGTTAAGGGATTTCACAACTGTTGAAGTGGTTAAAGATCAACAGGAATTATAGTGATCTGGTAACAACACTCAATGCTAATGCAGATCCATTTTGGCTCCTCTTCACCTTCTGTACATTCACTTTGCAGGTATCTCTTCTCTCCTTCAGTCTGGCAAGAATCACGTATCACTTCCCTTGGATACACACTCACAACTTTTGCCAACAACCTTAGAAAGAAACACAACATCGATCTTATAGGAAATAGATAGGTTTGTAGCAAAAACCCTAAACCCTAAACCTGTTAGGTTAAGCAATTCAAGCGGTTCAATCCTAACCGTTGAATCATACTGCATTAAATGCAACAGTCTTGAATCAATTTCAGCACAATCTCCATCGTCCATTATCCACCATTTCATGGTGGCTGATAACCGGTCATGCGTTGTCACCGTTTGACAAACTTCACACATTCCCAAGATAGATAGGAATAGCCTTCTTCATGCAAGATCCTTCACGCGCATAGAGCTTACGTGGCAACATGACCTATTCTCCGTTATACTACTAACTCATCACACAAAGATCACCGATTGAGTCACATAGGCTTGAGGTACTCCAACCAAAAATCTTGAAGTAGAAACTACCTACCAATCGGTAGTCACATAGTACTTCCATGTGCTGGTTCATCTTGAACAAATATACCGCTTCACTTTGACATATATACCGGTTCACACATATGCCAGTTCTCTCTTCTCTCATGTCACATATGCGGGTTCACTTCATATCACATATTGACATCAATGACAACATACAATATCATTATGTCCTTATACCAGTTCACATAATGCCAACAATCTCCCCCTTTGGCATTGATGGCAATATACAAAGATATCTTTCCGCTTCACATCTTCTCCCCCAATTTCTGCAGATATCTTCTCCGTTTCACTTCTTCTCCCCCTTTGACAACAATGCCAAAGTGGAGGCACAAGTAACTCTGTTGCACTATGCTGCTCCCCCTGAGGAGTAGTATCCTTCAACACATCAATCAACAAAAATTTGACTATGCAATACTTGACTGATGTGGAACAAATACTTTTAGTTCACCTCCTGAAGGGGAAGTACCCCCAATTCACTTCTTAAGTGCACAAATGTAGACTTTGGTAGAGGCTTGGTGAATATGTCTATTAACTATTCCTTGTTGGAAACTTGCTCTAGTGCAATCTCTTTATGTTGAACCTTTTCCCTTAAGAAATGATACTTAAGCTCAAAATGCTTGGTTCTAGAATGTAAAACTGGGTTCTTTGAAATATTGATAGCACTTGTGTTATCACAGAATATACTTACCGGTTCAGATATAGGAATTTTGAAGCCATTTAAAACGTGCTTCATCCAGATTGTCTGAGTGCAGTTCATGAAAGCTGCAACATACTCTGCTTCCGCTATAGACTGAGAGATACAAATCTGCTTCTTACTCATCCATGAGACCAATCTACCACCAAGAAAGAATGCACCACCGGTTGTGCTTTTCCAGTCATCCACATTACGTGCCCAATCATCATCTGCAAATACTTTCAGGTTAAAATCATTGCTATATGGGTACCACAATCCATAATCAACTATTCCCTTCAGATACCTAAGAATCCGTTTGACTGCAACCAAGTGAGATTCTCTTGGAGTTTTCTAGAAACTTGCAGTAATGCCAACTGCATGTGCAATATCTGGTCTATTGTGCACTACATAGTGCAACTTAGCAATCATTGACCGGTATTCCTTCTCATCAACCAATGCGGAATCATCCTCTTTTGACAATTTGCAACCAGTCACCATCGGTGTACCAACCGGTTTGCTATCTTCCATGCCAAAAGGTTTTCAACACCTCTTTGACATATTTGGACTGAGTGATAAACATTCCTTCTTTCATCTACTGGATCTACAGTCCAATGAACTTAATCTCCCCTATGAGTGACATCTCAAACTCTTTCTTCATTTCATCAGCAAACTCATGACTCATCATGTCATCTCCACCAAAGATAATGTCATCAACAAAAACCTCACAGATCAAGATCTGATCTCCTTTAGTCTTCAAGTAGATATTGCTATCTTCACTTGTTCTCTCAAATCCAATCTTGAAAAGATGGGAATGTAGACGTTCATACCATGCTCTAGGTGCTTTCTTTAGACCATATAAGGTTTTATGTAGCCTGCACACCATATCACTGTCTTCAGATAGGGAAAACCCATCTGGTTGCTCTATATATACCTCCTCTTCAAGTACGCCATTTAGGAATGCAGATTTTACATCAATTTGATATACTTTGAACCTTTTAAAAGCTGCATATGCAAGAAGTATACGAACTTCTTCCAATCTGGCTATAGGAGCAAAGGTTTCTCCATAGTCTTCTCCTTCTTCTTGAGAATATCCTTTGCACACCAATCTGACTTTATTCCTAATCACTGTGCCATCCTCATTCAGCTTGTTTCTGAATACCTATTTGGTGCCAATGACATTTTTATGCCCCAGTTTGGGTCCAAGGACCATGTACCATTTTTCTCTATCTGGTCAAGTTCCTCCTCCATTTCCTTGATCCAGTCTCCATCTTTATGAGCCTCTTTGAATGATTTGGCCTCAAATTCAGAGATCATACATGATTTTTCTCTGACCTTTCTTCTTGTAAGGATTCCTGCATCCTTACCTCCTATGATCTACTTAGGATCATGATTCAGCTTGACATACCGAGGAATGGTCTTGACTGGTTCTTCTTGCTTTTCCTCTTCATCCTCATCTTCATCAGTATCAGCATTCACCGGTTCAGGAACACTGTTATTGGTACTTGGTTGACTAACAACCAGTTCCCAGAAGGTTGCAACCGATTCATTTACAACTTGCTCACTGTCGGTTTCCTCAGTTTTCTCAGAGGATTCATCAATTCTTACATTGATACTTTCCATAATTCTCTGAGTCCTATTGTTGTAGCACTTGAAAGCTTTACTCTTGGTGGAATATCCTAGGAATATTCCCTCATCACATTTAGCTTCAAATTTGCCCTAATGTTCACTCCTCTTGATGTAACATTTGCTACCAAATACCCTGTAGTAGCTAGCCACAAGTGTCTTACCGGTCCAATACTCATAAGGAGTTTTGTCCTTACCTTTCTTGATGAGTACCCGGTTCATAGTGTAGACTGTAGTGCTCACCACTTCTCTTCAAAAGGTGTGAGCTACCTTTCCTTGAATCAACATGGTTCTAGCTACTTCAACAAAAGTCAGGTTATTCCTCTATGCTAGGCCATTCTGCTATGGAGTCTGGGGGGCAGACACTTGCCTCTTGATGCCAAATTCTTCACAATACCTATTGAATTCACCAGAGGTGAATTCCCCTCCTTGGTTAGTTTTGAGACACTTGATCCTTTTACCACTTCCCTTCTCCACCAATGCTCTGAAAGCTTTGAATTTCACAAAAGCTTCAGACTTGTCTTTCAAGAATGTGACCCACATCATTCTTGAGCAGTCATCAATGAGAATCATGAAGTACCTATCACCCTACACACTTCTAGTGTTCATAGGACCCCACAAATCAGTATGCACAAGATCAAGCAAGTTGTCAGTAGTGAAAGATTTACCTTTAAAGGTTGAGGAAGACATTTTCCCCAATTGACACTCTCTGCACAAGGTATTATCTGATTTGCTTAGCACCAACAACCCTCTAACTGCCTTGATCTTACTAGCCTTTACAATGTTATCAAAGTTTACATGGAAAAGTCTCCTATGCCATATCTAGCTATCATCAAGCTTAGCCATAAGACATGTACTTATATTTGCATTTAGATGAAATAGGTTACCTTTGGTCTGCATGTCCGTGGCCACCAATTTACCATCTTTTCCTTTGATTCTGCAAACTCCATTCTTGAATTCCATAGTGAGGCCATTGTCATTTAGTTGGGCAACACTTAGAAGGTTGTGTCTGAGACCATCAACCCAGTACACATTGTCAGCACTGCTCTTTCCATTCAGAGAGATGGACCCTTTGCCTTTGACCATGCATGGTGCATCATTGCCAAAGCGAACCACACCACCATCATACTCCTCCAAGGATAGAAACTTGCTCCACTCACCTATCATATGGTGAGAAAAACCACTATCAATGATCCACTCATTGGAATTATCAAACTGGGAGACAAGAGCCTTCTTGTCTACCACATATTCCTTTACAACAACAAACACAATGTCTTCATTCTCTTCATCTTCTGATTCCTCATCCATGACACCTTCATCAACTACCACAAAATAGTTTCTTCGATTTCCTCCTTTGATTTTCTTGAACCTTTTTGGTTTGTCCTTGTTATCACCATTAGGATAGTTTATAGAAATATGTCCTATCCGGTTACAAGAAAAGAATTTCAAAGGTAGCTTACCTTTGTATTTACTGGTTCCTTTAGGAAGCTTCCTGACAAGAAGAGCTTCAAATGCCATCAGAATCTCCTCATCATTCATTTATCTGCTCTGACTAGGTTCACCACTAGTGCTAGCTTCTTTTCCTTTTCTGGATGGTAAAGCAGAGGCTTTAAATGTTGATTCAGTCTTTTGAACACTGCCATCAAAACTATTTAGCTCATAGGTTGTTAACTTGGCTATGATGGAGTCCAAGGATACCTTAGACTTGTCTATTGATCTCAGCTCCTAGATAGCAGCAACCCTTATTGCATAGACTGGCAACAGGGATCTTAGGACTTTGCTTACCACAGTGGAATCTTCTCTTTTACCACCTGCACTCTTGATTTCTCCAACAACTATTTTGATTCTTATTCCATACTGCTGAATGGTCTCACCTTCAACCATCCACATATCTTCAAACTTCCCTCTTAGGCTTTCTTCCTTAGCCCATTTTACATGTTCATCACCACCATAGATATTTTCAAGAGCATCCCATACCTCTTTGGGATTTACCTTGTCCTGAACATCAATAAACTCAATGTCAGATAGACTAATGATGAGGGCTTCCATGACTTGCCCATTTTCTTGTATCTCTCTCTTTTGGTCATCGGTGAGAGTACTGGTAGGGGCAACATAGACATTCTCAACATAACTTCAGTGTTGAGCGCCCATGATTCTAATGAATATCTTCATCCTATCTTTCCATATACCAAAATTTTCCCTGTTAAACTTTGGACCTTCCCTCTTCATCATTTGACTGGGATCTTTACCTCAAGAGGTTAAGCTTACAACATAGAGGACCTAGAGTGCTTTGATACCAATTAATAACTCAATGATGAACCAATAGTACCAAACTGGTACTGAGAGGGGGGGGTGAATTAGTACAAATAAAAATACAGTCCAAAACTAGTTTGATAGCAAATACTCCAAATGACTAACAAGCAGTGATCCTAGTTGAAATAGAGTGCAACCAGTAAGACCCAGAATAACTAAAACAATCATAAACTGGTCACTCACTAAGCTTTCCTCTTAGATCAATTTTATAGTACCATTACACCCTCATGCATGAACAGGTGAACTATCATCTAATCTTCACAATAGAGTTCAATATGTTTTACAGACAGGCATAAAACATAGAACCATCATATGCTCAACAGTTAATAACAAAGCATCACAAGATAAAAGAATCACACATTACACACATATTTTTCACGTGGAAACCCAATTGGGAAAAACCATGGTGGGGATGAATACCCACAAGCTTTCTTTTGAACTCTTTAGAATTTCACTCTGTTAGGAGCCTTGTCCAGTTAAATACTTTACAATAGGTTTGGCTAGGAACCAATCCTGTTAGGGATCACCCGGTTAAGGGATGGCTACAATACCTGGTTAAGGGATGAACCCAGTTGGTGTTACCTTGTTAGAGAATTTCAAGAACTCAATAGCTAAAGGATTTCTAGAGCTCTATAGCTTCCCAGAACTCATTAACTTCAAGTTACCCTGTTAAGAGAATTGAATCAAGCCGGTTAAAGCTACCCTATTAAGGGATTTGTATCAAGCCAATTAAGGCTACCCTATTAAGGGATTTCACAACTATTGAAGTGGTTAAAGATCAACAAGAATTACAGTGATCTGGTAAAAGCACTCAATGCTAATGTAGATCCGTTTTGGCTCCTCTTCACCTTCTGCACATTCACTCTATAGGTATCTCTTCTCTCCTTTGGTCTGGCAAGAATCATGTATCACTTCCCTTGGATACACACTCACAACTTTTTCCAACAACCTTAGAAAGAAACACAACATCGACCTTATAGGAAACAGACAGGTCGGTAGCAAAAACCCTAAACCCTAAACTTGTTAGGTTAAGCAATTCAAGTGGTTAAATCTTGACTGTTGAATCATACTGCATTAAATGTAACAGTCTTGAATCGATCTCAGGACATTCTCCATCGTCCATTATCCACCAATTTCATGGCGACTGATAACCCGTCACACATTGTCACCGTTTGACAAACTTCGCACATTCCCAAGGTAGATAGGAATAGTCTTCTTCATGCAAGATCCTTCACACGCACAGAGCTTACGTGGCAACACGACCTATTCTCCATTATACTGCTAACTCATCACACAAAGATCACTAATTGAGTCACACAGGCTTGAGGTAATCCAACCAGAAATCTTGAAGTAGAAACTACCTACCAACCGGTAGTCACACAGTGCTTCCATGTGCCGGTTCATCTTGAACAAATATACCGCTTCACTTTGGCATATATACCGGTTCACACATATGCCGGTTCTCTCTTCTCACATATCACATATGTGGGTTCACTTCATATCACATATTGACATCAATGACAACATAGAATATCATTATGTCCTTATACCGGTTCACATAATGCCAACAGAGAGATTGTTGGCATTTCAATAAGGATATTGAGAAGGTTGTTGATGATTATGGATAAAACTGATTAAGGATGTTTACATTCTTAATATTATTATTTTTTTATTGATGTCAAGTAATTGATTTTCTAATTTAGTATGATGTTGCCATATCTTGAGAAGTATGATTTAATGAGTATAAAGATGTCGGTAAAAGACACAGAAAGAATGTAATGAATAAAGGGAGGAATAAGTTATTCAATGGGCAACTATTACCGAGTTAGACAATGATGTGATCATGATGTTTAGATTGTTTTGATATCATACATATGTTATTGATTGTAAGGTTAATACTATACTATGTTACCGAGCAAAGAACCTGGTCGGTAAATCCTAAGGAACCTAGTCAGTAAACCCTAAGGTTATTGCTATCGGTTAACGAAGGAAGTATGTCTACCGAGTGAAGTTTAGTATTTACTAAGTTGCAACTGAGTAGTAACAGAATGCATTGAATGAATAAAAGCATTATTTAATGAAGGAAGCTGATGAGCTGGCTATGATTAAATGATTGGTATGCTGTGAATGAAGTTTGTTTAAGAATCTATGGCAAATGAAAATCGGCAGGAAGATTTACAGCTCAGATTGAACCACAATACCCTAGCACAAGTTCCAAGAAATGTATGCAAGTTCCAAGGTAGGGTAAAACATTTTCAGATCGAAGGATACATTAAACCTGGTCAAAGTTTGAAGATCTGATGGCTATGATTGATCATGGGAAATGTGATCAAGGAGATTAAGTGATTGGCGAATTGTTTATAAATAAGGAACTGTTGATAAACAATGCATGCGGGTAGGTGTATGCACAGGGATGCTACATAGTGATTACCAAGCATAGAAGCTTGAAGACTTGTTTGAATAAAAAAGTATAGAGCCCAGCAGATGGACAAGATTAGTCCTATTGTATTGAGTAAATAAGAATCTGCTTTAGGATTTTAGATGTGAAGTTGTAGATAGATTTTTATTACTTTTATTTTGTAAAGTGACTAAAAATATCTTAACCGAGTGGACTTAACAGTCTTATTTGTAAAACCCTCTAGCAAGGTGACATTTTGATTGAGTGTTTGAATTACTTTAACAAGGTCACTTATAACAAGGTGAAGATCCTAACAGATCTGAGGGAAATCCCTTAACCGGGTCACATCTAGCAATGTGTTTGTAATCTTTAATAGGGTTTTCTTTGAACTGAGCATACTCTAGAAGAGTATATTTCTTAGTGGGTCCAAAATCCCATAGTGGTTTTTCCCTATTTAGATTTCCACATTAAATCTGGTGTTATGAGTGTTATGATGTTTATATGCTTTTGACTTTGCATGTTTAGTAGTTTCAGTTATATTGTTGAAGTATATGTTACCGAGGTTGAATCTATTATTTTTATGGAAGATTAATTTTGTATGATTCACCCCCCCTCTCATCTTATTAGCTTGGCATCTGTACTTAACATAAGTATCAGAACTATCAATAGCTTTAGCAGTAGATCTGTCTAATAATCCCATAATTTACTAATCTGATAATGTGCTTAGAAGTGCTTCTCTTTCTTTGCAATCATTCTCCAAGTCTTTAGCCAGTGTCGGTGGATGAGGGATATTCAGAGGACCAACATAGCCATTATTTGTAGTATCCCACATATATCTTCCAATGCAGTTCAGATGTGTTTCCATTCTGATCTTCCATATACCATAGTTAGTTCCATCAAGTTTAGGGCTATCCTTCCTGAAATTTTTTGCTACCATAGGATCTCCTCAAGCTATTAGGCTTCCACAAAAAGAGGACTACGCTCTGATACCAATTGTTAGGAACTAGGAAGGACAACTGAGAGAGGGGGGGTGAATCAGTTTTCAATAAATTACAACTCAAAACCAATTAATCCAACTTAAAAATTAGAGTTGGTAAAACGAAATTAATGCTAGTAAAACAAATTAATAGTTATAGAAGTACCGATATAACTTAATGCATGAAAGAGAAAGAGAAACAACATCCACAACACATGACACAAATATTTTTATGTGGAAACCTTGTAAGGGGAAAAACCATGATGGGAAACCTTACCCACAATCAGATGATACTACTACAGATAGTAAGTTTATACAATAATAGGGTCTACACATGCATAAAGGCCAACCACCTAGAGCTCACTGCTCAATCACAAAATAGGAGTCACACTAACTACAATTGGATGATTAAATCCAATAACAATGTACTGCTTCAATATAGCATCTGCAATGCTGGATTCAGTACTGGTTTAAGCTCTAACCATGAGTGTCAAACACCTTCATAACCTTTCCTTCAACCTTCAGATAATGTCTATGTGATTCACACAAGGATCTGCTTATTTTCCCTCTACAATGATCTTCAATATTTGCGCACACTCATAATGTGATCTTCAATAAGATCTTACAATCATTTATACAAAACCTAAGATCAAATGATAAGGTTGTCTTACTAAAGATATTACAATTAAATCAATTACAAATAAGTCTTGATGTGATACAATATGTCGGCCTAATACATTTACACCTTATCCAATCAATAAACCATTTCCAAAATGTGTCATGTTGATCTAGAACATGATATCTTGTACCAGTCCATCATCTAGACCTATCTGCCGATAAAGGTAAATATGTCAACCCGATTATACCAATAAGCAAAACACCAAATCCAAACATCCAATCCATGTCTTCGACATAACCAAATGATCTCCAGATGATAACAAGTCATCATCACTACCGGTGAACCATATAACCTGCTGGTGAAACATATACCTGTGACTGTGCATAAGCCAATATCCATGTCGGGACCACAATGTGCCGGTTCAACTATAAACCAATATAACCAAAGTGCCAAATTAATAATGTAGACCTCCAAAAAGATAAGTGTTGACATCAATGACAAAACTAATGCAACACATGACAAAGTCATCCATAATACCAATAGGGAAAACATAGATATATAGCTATTCAATCGGATTCACTTAATCAAGAAGAGGCACTCAAGTTGTGGGAAATGTATGTGTATACACCTAAAAATGGTTTGAAGATAATTAATTAAATAAGCAATTATTTAATTAATCCTCATTTCTAATTTAATTGAATTCATTAGCAATTTGATTAAATCCCTTTCATCTACTTATTAATAAATCTAAGGATTTATTTAATAGGTTCATTTCAATAGTCCCCTTTGATTAATTAATCTAAATTAATTAATCCTCCCCCATTTAATTCATTCCTTCTAATCCCCTAATTAATTAAAAGAAATCAATTTATGAGTTGTTGAAAGTTAATTAGCCTTTTCCTATTATTTAAATTTTTAAATTCAAATTACCCACATGCCTCCTAATTTCTAACCACCTAACCTAACCACCCTCTAACCTAACCCATTCCAGCATACCCTATCCTATCTTCCACATCCTAACCTCCTTATCCTAACCTCCTATGGTTTGGATATCCTCTCTTTGAGACACATGGCACTTTGGCCACATGTCTCCTCTCTTGGACACTTGCCATGTTTTGAGAAAGGCTCCTTGACACTTGTCACCATAGAGATGACAAGTGTCCCCCCTTCCAACCTCTTCTCTAACCTCCTCTAATTTGACCCTTGATAACTTTAGACTCAATCTTGACCATTGATATCTGCCATCTCACCCCTAGCCTTGGAGATCCTATAAATATCCCCCATTTTGGAGCACAAAGGATCCCATCTCATATTATTTTAGGCATTGTTACTATGTGCATATCCCTTGTAGCATATCATTTAAGCATTGTTATTATAGGCAATTACATCTTAGATCTAGTTTAATTTGATCATTTTCTAGCATGATTGTTGAATCATGTAGCTTAATCAATCTCTTTTCTAGCTTAATTGCATCATCATCTTAGCTTAAGCATGCATATCATTATCTTAATTATACTCTTGGATCAATCTAGCATAATCAATCTCTTCTAGCTTGCATATCAATATCATTTTAAATCCTGCGTCTAGGTACAGTCAAGTCACTGGGATTGCTTATCCAGATCTGAGAGAAAATCCACACTTGCATCTCTTAGGATGTGATAGGTCACTTTGTCATGGTTTATCTTTTGTTTTATTTCAATTTTCTAACCATGCTTGTAATGATCTATTGAGTGTTTGTGTTGTAGCTACAGGTACCCTACTTCACACACATGACATTTTGGTGCCCACTATGGGGCTAGAAATCTAATTTCTTGGCCTCTCTCATCATCAAATAATCAATTTGACAAGTTTCTGGCCAGGTCTATTTTAGAATCTTGTACGAGTACCTTTACAGTACCGTACAAGTTTCTTTGTGTACTCGTATGGGTATGTGAGAATACTCGTACGAGCAGGTGAGAATACTCATACAAGTTTCTACTTCTATGTTTTCAAAATAGGTTGCATTTAAAGGTTTTTATGCTTCAATTTGGCTATTACTAATGCTAACCCTAGTATGTTTGTGAGTTTTCTAGCAGCCTAACTGGTTTTTGCAGGACGATTGTCAAAGATTACACTTTGCAAAGCTTCATTTCATCAAAACAACATGACTACTAATGCATCTATTTTTGACATTGCCTAAGGAAAATCAACAAGACTTTATGTATTCTTAAGTTTTATAGGCACACTTATTTTGCTAATGGTGAATGAACATCTTGTTTTATATGCTTGATAAGTTGTCTAAAAGGTAGGAGTGTATGCTTTTTTCCATTTAGACAGTTAGAAATCCCGACCCTTGAAGTGCTTCTATGCTTGAGACTTGATTACTTTTAGCGGGCCTATCACAGTGGGAAAAAGTAATCACCCTATGAGAATGACCGAAGTAAGTATAGCTAGACCTAAGCTTTCTGACCCACTCTAAAAAAATAGGCCTCTTGGGATTAAAGTCTCAAAGGATGGGATTATTTGAGTTTTCTCTTTGATATCTCTCATATCGTACGTTTAGTAGGGCCTCATAGTCTCAATCATGCTTGCATGACTACTTCTTGTTTTGGTACCTTGTTGGGCTCTAGGACTCAATCGCACTTGCATGGCTGCAAGGGGTAATTTCAAATGGAAACCCTTAATACAAACCCTAAGATAGAAGCTACATGATTCACCTTTGAAAGGGGGATAATCTTTGTGCAAGAGAGATAGTAACTCTCCCAAGACACTTGCCATATCATGCCCCCATTAGCATGTAGAGTCGAATAATACGACATTGAGAATCCATTGCATGAAACTTAGCGGCTGTATTCTGATTAGCTATTGGGTGTGTACCTAAGTTTGCAAGAAAAGGTTTTCTCTCTAAGCCAAATTCCTTAGGATTTAGCATGTTGTGCTTGAGGTCACTTATCATATTACGTGTTTGTTGTGTTTTCATCCCTGAAACAGAAAATCAGACATCTAAAAATAGAAAATAAAATCAAAACAACAAACTTCATTGATAAAAAATATGTCCAAATAAAAAAAAAATTGCCTATGTTCTATCCTTAGTCATGTGAGCTTTCTAGTTTGTCATATGGGAAATCTAGTTTATCGTCTGAATCTATGGGAATTCTCGTATGAGTCAGTTTACTAAAAGTTTTTTTGTTATCTTTTGTTGTCTGGTTCTGTGGTAAGTGTCGTACGAGTTTAGGCCTTTGTCATGCAAGATTTCTAGTTTATCATATGGATCTATCTAAATTATCATCTGGGACTATCTAAACTATCGTATGAATTTTTGTCTCTATCAGTCCAGAGTCATCTTCTTGCATGTCATTTTCAGATCTGTCATGTTTGCTTGGTCAATTTATAGTGAGCATAAACACCTGATATCTGTCATTCTATGCTTAAATTATTTTCTTGGTTCACTTGGTCAAGTAATCTTCTGTCAAGTCGGATTCTAGAGGTAGTCACCCCCAATATTTTCAAGTATTCACCTTCAACAAGTTCAAGATCTAAACATCTCAAAGTGAATTATCACCCTCTTTGATAGACTAATCACTCAAAACATAGTTACTCATCAATATCTATCATCCTCTATCATGAAACTACAATGTTTGGTTAGGATAACCTTGTCCCACATCGTAGGATATATTTGTTGGAAACCAATAACACTAAGAGCGAGGGGTGAATCAATGTTGTACTAGAATGATAATTTTTAGCCTTATTAAAACATGCATACACCAACTGGTATATCGGTACATACAAAATTGAAAGAAGTAAAGCGACCAATAAGCCAATCACATAAATGAGAACCATAACACACAGATTTATACATGGAAAACCTCAAAGAGGAAAAATCATGATGGACTTTGTGACCCACAATATCAATCCACTGACCATATGAAGAGATATTACAAAATATGAGGGGCATGCACTTATAGGAAGGCTTACAGCCTAGGGCGCGCTGCTCAATCACAAAAGGAGCCTCACTGACTACATAAAATTCTAGACTACAATCCACATAAGTGTGAGCTGCTAAGATAACATCTTCTATGCCAGTATACAGTTCTGGTGTAAGCTCCGTTTGTTCTAGTCTGAAACCCTAAACCCTTTACCAGAATAACCCTTACATGAATTTTCTCACATACATGATCTCTCTGATATATTTTGCATCATATTACATTCACATATCCATAATCTCCTATCATATGTCTCTTCCGTGTCTATCTCAATAAATGATCTATCAAACTGTCCTATATACTCCATACAAATTTACATGCCTTATGTCAGCTTACAAAGATATTTACAATATCAAATTACATGTCAGCCAGATAACATAAATGCATAAGCATTAAAATCAATTGTCAATACCGGATTCAAGATATGTCGGCCTCCAATACTGAAAACCTTTACTCTTTATCCGTCGTCGTTCCATTCTTAGACTTACACAACTATTTGGTGTATTTGGTGACTTCCCTTTTAAAAAGTTAAGTGAATATTTTCCTATGTAATCAGCAAAATGAATATAAACAACAAAATCTATTTTCCAAGTTCGGCCTGCATTGTCAGTAACCAAAGAAATCCTCTTGTCCTATTGGTGCCGGTGTTGGTGAAGTATCTATGAAGTGCGTACCGGTATACCATAGAATGAAAACATGAAGCCAAAACACAATACCATGTTGCCATCAATGACAACATAGTGAAACCAACCAATTGAGTGTCAATTGCCAACAATCTCCCCCTTTGGCATTGATGGCAACACTCATGTGAAAAATGGTCAAGGTTTCATCTGTCGGTTTCATCCTACCCTGCTCCCCCTGAGCTGAATATGCAAAATACTCCATATCTCTAAAACTACATGACTCCATAACTCCCCCTAATGTATACAACTCTTTTTATTCTTTTTCACATCTATACTACTCCCCCTTTGACATCAATGCCATCAAAAAATTAAAAAGGAATGTCAAAGAATAATAAATGTACAATGAATATCCCCAAAATTATCTTACTGGAGCTTGAAAAATTTCAAAATTTCTGAATTAGCCTTCTCCAATAGCTCAAGATAAGTATCCTAGCCGGTTTTGAATGTGTTAGAAATAGATACAAGTCCACTCAATAAATGTACAAAAAACTCTTTCTCATTTACCTCTATTTCCAACCGGTGGATTTCTGCTTCTACAGAACTTAGCAATATGTCCAACCTCATTACATGTATAACATGTAACATTGTTCCTTTGAATTGATTTGCTAAAACTGGTGAAATTTCTCGACCTGCACGGATTAGCCATATGTCCAAATTTTCCACAAGCATAGAATTTAACATTCATTTTGTAATCTTTTGTCTTATGACCAAACTTATTGCATTTAGAACATTTACCAGGAGTAGAATCAGGGTTTTGATTTTCTCTATTTCTACATTGCCTAGCCATGGTTTCTACATTGCCTAGCCATGTGACCAAATCTATTGCAAATAAAACATCTACCATTGAATTTATAAGCATTAAATTGCCTTACCGATGCCTTATGGTTTTGATCTTCATTAGTAGTACCAGAACTCTGTCCTTGCTCAAATCCAAGTCCACTGGAATCTCCAATCTGCCTTTGTCTCTTCAATAACTCATTAAGTTGTGTTGAACTGATCTTGAATTTTTCTTTGTACTCACTTGTAGTAGTTAAATCTTCTCTTAGAATTATCATTTGTCTCTCAAGATCTTGTTCATTACTCTGGGATTGTACCAAATCAATTCTTAACATATCATTTTCATGAGTCAACCTACCACATTCTTCAATTTTTTTCTCTTCAGGTAATCAACAAGATTTTCTTCCTTCTTCTTTCTATCCTCAATCTCCTTAGAAATCCTCATAGTTATAACTTGCATTTCATTTTTCATAACCATGTTCTCTTGACTCAATTTCTGACATTGTTCCTTAAGTGCATCTTTCTCTTAATCATCCTAACTTTGCAAAAGTTCCTTCCTCCTAGCTTGAATAGAGGATAGCCTCTCTTGTAGGAAAAGAATGAATTCCTTAGCAGAATTCAATTCATCTAGTAGCTTTAAGTTCTTCAACCTTTCAACATCATAATCTTCAAGTGCCATCTCAAGTTGCTTCTCCAAATCCATATCCATGGATTCTGATTTTAGGATCTTCCTCAAGCTATTAAATTTCCTCTAAGGCACAAGGCTTTGATACCAATTGTTGGAAATGAATAACATTGAAGGGGGGGGGGGGGGGGTGAATCAGTGTTATACCAGAATGATAATTTTTAGCCTTATTAAAAAATGCATACACCAACTGGTATACCGACACATACAGAATTGAAAGAAGTAAAGCAACCAATAAGCCAATCACTTAAATGAGAGCCATAACACACAAATTTATGTGTGGAAAACCTCAAAGAGGAAAAACCATAGTGGGATTTATGACCCACAATATCAATCCACTAGCCATATGAAGAGATATTACAAAATATGAGGGGCCCGCACTTGTAGGAAGGCTAATAGCCTAGAGCACACTGCTCAATCACAAAAGGAGCCTCACTCACTACATAAAATTCCAGACTACAATCTAGATAAGTGTGAACTACTAAGATAGCATCTTCTATGCCAGTATACAGTTCCATTTTAAGCTTTGTTTGTTTTGGTCTGAAACCCTTTACCGAAATAACTCTTACATACTGTAGCGTAGAAATTAGGATTCATCACAAGATATAAGTATATCAATCACAACACAAGATATGATAGCTCAATCAAAGAAATACTCATTGCAATGAACCTAATCACAATGCACATTCAATAGAGGTATGAAAATGAAGCATTCAAAAGAAAACATTAAGCAAACCAGATCCAAGATTGAATACTCCTTCCATGCGGCTCCATTGTTGTTCTTTCCTCTTCAATAGTTTTGTGGATCTCACCTACAAGTGCTCACACAATTGAAAGCAAAAAGGCTCAAGAGTACTAGAACTAAAATTTGATAGTTTGACAGCAATTCGGATTTCAAGAAGTAATTGAAGGGGTTGATTGAAGAAAAATTATCCAATTTATAGAGAAATTGGAGAAGTGACAAGATTGGCATGATGCAATTCAAATGGAAATTGCAAATCAATATGTTAATTATGACAAATTATGCAAATTATGCACTTTCCATGCACAATTTTGATTGATTGATTATGACACATTCTATGTCAAAATTGATTGATTATCAATTATGACAATTTCATGACAAATTGACATGCCATTCCCATGGAATTAGGAGATGAAATAGGAGGGAAAAGAAATTAGAAATTTGAGAATTTAGAAAATTGAAATTGATGAAAATTAGGAATTAGAAATTGAAAGAAATTAGAAATTAGGATTTAGTGAATTAATTAATAATTTTTCATTTATTAATCAATTCACAAAGAGGAATAATTAGCCAATTAAATAAAGATTTAATTGTAATGAGAAGACTTAGGATAAATAAGTAATTTAGTAATCCTAGAGGAAGAAATGGCGAATTAGGTTAAATGACTCAATCATAAAACCCTAGAAGACGAATTAGAAATGCGAAAATGACAGTTAGGTCTTGATTAAAGATAATTAATGTCATGATTTTGAATTGATGAATGATCAATGCGATAAACGATTTGATTGAGAAATACGCCAATTGACATGATTTGATCCAAATTGACACAATTAAGACAGATAATGATTGATAGTGAAATGATGACAAATCGGTTGCAAAATGACAAAATCGACAAGATAGATTGCAAGATGACAAGATTAGACATGACCACGATCAATGACAAATTGATCGTAAAACGACAAGATTGAAGGATTGATGATAAATCGACAAGATTGATAAGAGGACAACGATCGATGACAAATTGATCGTAAGATTGACAGGATCGATAAGAGGACAAAACCCTAATTAGGATTGACGATGTCCAAAATGATGAGATTGATGATAAAATTGATAAGATTGACAGGAGGACACAACCCTAATTAGGATTGACGATGTCCAAAATGATGACAAATGAATACGCACATTGATGCGACAGAGTAAAATTGATCAAAATCATGACTGGATAATGTTGTCGACAAGACCAAATTCGAGGATGAGATGATTGAGGAATGTAGAAGAATGACTCAATGTTCGCAAATGATAAAGACCAAGTGCGTGACATAGGAGAAATGTTAATGCGACGCAAAAAACCTAAAATGAGGCAATGCGCAAATGTTAAAGTATGACCTCGCAAGCGTTGACCATTTTTGGGTGTCTACATTTTGCCCCTCTTTGAGACAATGCGATTCTGAGCGTTGTTTCAAAGAACAATAATGAAAATGCCCCAGATAATAACAATGACTTATGCATGCCCCCTCGAGGAATTGGCCGGAAACATGCGGAAAAGAGGCCAATTGATCGATAAAAATGACAGGATCGAACGGACTGACAATCGGAGATCGGATGCATGAAGGACAAACAATTTAAGGTGCACAAGACCGCGACCAACATAAGATGGAGAGGATGCACGTCCATCTATGCAATGACAAAGAGCTATAAATGGGACCAAGAGGGTGAAAATGACTCATTTGCACTAGCTAAAGAGGAGGATTTGTTGCTCTGGACAAGGACACTTGCAGACAGATGGCAAACATTCCAACGGCAGATCACCTTGGAGAACGTGTACGCACATTCAGACGACCGGAGGATGCAGGAGCAGCGGTATGTATCGCAAAAACCCATGTTTTTGATTTCATGAATTTTGATGGCTTACGGGACATTGCGGGACCCACAGGAGGCACCAAAATGAACTCCTGCGCTTGTGTGGTCTAAACCTGCGCTTGTGTAAGGAGTTCTGCGCTTGTGTATGAATACACAAGCGCAATTCATATAACACAGGCGCAAGTTTCTCCAACACAGGCGCAAGTTGTCATAAAAACCCTAGTTTTGACTTGAAATTGCATGCAAATGACCTGACAGGGGGGGGGAAGGGTAGGATAGGTTAATGTGGATGAAAAACACCCTGATTTGATCATGAAAATGAAGACATGCAACCCGTAGGAACAAACCCTAAAATTGACAAAATGATGCCCCGATTGTGATGCAGAGTCGACAATATCCATTGATCGCACGGGAGAATCGACCGAACTGTTTCATGCTACGACATAGACTCAGGAGCACAGAGAGAGACACATTAGCTGGACTGGGATTGGCGAGGAGAGACTGTACTGGAGGACACTATATGAGGGTGCAGTTCCACCAGAGCGGAGAGCACCTTCATATCAGGCACGATCGAGGACAGAGAGCAGGTCACGCTCTCGGAGGACATTGAGCAGCATAGGAGTGAGTGGATCGCTGAGACCACCACAGCCAGGACCAGGAGGGACATCATCTGCGAGACATGGCAGGGATGAGGAGGACAGAGGGAGCACCCAGTGACAGAGGCACATGCTCCATATGACAGACAGTGGACATCATGTAGTTTGCCATTATGTAGTCAGCCTGCGGGCCATACTTAGGACAAACAGTCCGATTTTGTACTCCGACATTATGATGATATGTGATATGATAGGCATCGATATGATGGATGCAATATGTTATGACTGATGTAGTGATTTTGCTATGTATGGATGACTTATGTACTGGTTTATGAACATGTATGAATGCAATGTATGTACTTTGGATGTATTTATAATATGAAATGTATAAAATGCGTGATGTAATATGTAATGGAATGCAAATGCATTGACCAAATGTATGCAGGACACAATATGGTTTTGGATATCGGAGCACTAGACCGAACTGACTATCCGACCGGACGGAAGAAATGTTAGTAAGAAATGAGATAGAAGACAGTTAGAGATGATGAAAAATTGCTTTCAGTAATGCACTTTGTAGGTGAGAACCTTTATTTTTATTTAGCAAAATGAATGCGTAGCATCATGGCATTGAAGGCCAGAGCTGAAATGCAACCCGATTTGCGAAAGACAGACACAGCATAAACAAACGACAATCATAATCAAAAAAGAAAAGGATCATGAGCCATCCCGGTTACTCTAAATCACTCGGTGACATCATCGAGCAACATAGGAACATGATCGAAGCCAAAGATAAATCAAAAAAAAGATAAGACTCACAAATTCAAGCAAATCAAACAAACATCTTGATCTTTATTGTCAAAAGTTGAACGTGCTGATAGGACGATCATGCTGTCTGGTTTCAGGAAATGTGGTACCCCGTCTAAGACAGGACACAGTCTGGTTTCGAGTATACCACACCCTGTATAAGACCCATGATAATGTGACAAGGACAAATGATTTTCGATGCTGATATTCGATTGATATGACAATTTTGATCAGGTTGGAATGTTTGATTTTGATTGAATAAGTTCATCTGTTAATGCACGATTTCATTAAAGCATAGTGTTTGATTGCGAGTGTCATTGGAGGAATGCTCAGTGATCTGTCGATGCACAAAAGGGATAATTATTGCAAAAATGCATGTTTTTGGTTTTTGGAGTTTTTACAATTTTTTTGTTCATTTTTTCAGGACTTTATTTGATTTTTAGAGATTTTTTCAGGACATTTTTCAATTTTTTTTTTTTTGATTTATTTCAGGACATTTTTCAATTTTTAGGAATTTTTTTCAGGACATTATTTGATTTTTTTGGAATTTTTTCAGATTTTTGCCCCCAGTGTCTAGCAATGCAAGGAATATGACAAATGGATAAATAGGCTTGCTGCAATGATGGTGGATAGAGAGAAGACAAAGGCCTTTTATCATGGAGACAATACGGATGCAATTTCCAAGGACTATGACGTGATGGGACAAGAGACTGGATATGACAATGTAAATTAGTGACAAGGCATGAGGGACATATCAAGAGGTTTTTGAAACCATGTTTAAATTTTTTGCGTCCTTATGTCAGATCAAGATCAAGGAATGAAACAGAGTGTATGGATAGCGATAAGATATGGATAGGATAAGCAAGACCAAGAATGGATAAGGGACATGGACTGAAGGTCAGGATAGGCTAAGGGATAGTGGTAGAAAGTTGCAATAAGACAGGGAATATGGATGAAAGGTTGTAATAAGCAAATGGATAAATGACCAAAAGCTATGATAGACTAAAAGCTGCAAACAAGATGCATGATGCTCATGATGATCGTCAGCCTTGTCAAGATCAAATGTGGAAAGGGAAAATGAACATGAGGGAAGATAGGACAAGGAAGGGTAATGACATGGTATGATAGGATAATGACGGGCAATAGGATATGAAGGAGGAAACCTGCCCCCAAGTGTGATTGTGCAAGAAGTTCATAAATTACGCATGACGCCTGTTTGCTAGGTTTTCATCATGGTACTTGCCCAAGGCGCCTGTTTGCCAGGTTTTCACCAGTGGACGAATTATTTTTCTTTACTTTTTCTTTTTCTTTTTCTTTTTTCACTTTTTTTTGAATTTTTTTTTTTTGTATTTTTTTGCATTTTGACTTTTTCAGAAGAAGACGGACACATGATAGGGAATGGAAGAAGGACTCAAGCGTCTTTTTGTTTGGATAGTAGCCTTGAAAAAAAAATAGACCATGACCTTTAAAAGTATGCTCAAAGACGTTGGTAGGATAAGGACATGGAAAATGACATGAAACTAAGGCAAGGATTTATGCAAAGGATTGGATCAAAGGGATCGAAGGATGAAACATATGCATTGGATAATGGATAGGGTATTGGAAGAATTGGGCTTGAGTGGATGGAAATGTTGGCAAGATCGACATTGGCACACACCTTGAGGGGTGATGGACTGATGGAGGACAAATGTATTTTGGATATTGAGATTTTGATGGAGGAAAGGCTATGGATTTTGGGACATAAGGGCCCAAAACGGATGAAGAAGGTGATGGAGGAACAAATTTGAGAGGGTTGGATGGAGGAATAGCAATTTTGGATGCCAAGTTGGATGGTTCTTTTTGTGCTTCAAGGAGCTTCTTAGGGATCCACATGGTTTTTGATTTTTCATGCTTTTGTGGTTCCTTGGAGTGCATTGCTTGCACAAGGGATTTAGGAACCCATATATATTTTGAATTTGCATGATTTTGCTCAGTGGGCCTTTGTGGCCTTTTGGATATTTCTTTTTCTTTATAGATCATATTGTTCTTTGTTTTGACATGTCGATTAGATTGGACATGTTGATCTTTGAATACATGTGGATGGCTAGACTTATGATGCTTATACTTGGCATCCAAATTGCTTGGAAGAGGGAATGAATGTTGATGTGGATGGGAATGATATGGAGGCATGTGGGATGGATGGAAGGTTCTCCAAGATGTGTGCCTTTGCTGATGTTGCATAGGAGATGGAGGGATATAGGGACCTAGAATGGATGGAAGCGATGATGGGGAAGGTGGACATTTGGATTTTGACTTTGAAGGGATACCAACACCTTGAGTGTGAGCTCTGTAGCCATGACCATTAGTATACTCTTTGATATGGAGGGGTTCTTTCTCATGAAGGTCTACTCCTTTGCCTTTATCAATATTTTGACTTGTAGGATACTCTTTGCTTTGGGAAGAAGACGCGAGTCCATTATGAGGTGGATATGATATGAGAGAAACAATGAGATCTTGAAGTGGATCGGATTGCACCAAAGTGGAAGAACCCATTATGCATGTCGAGGGTTCATGAACATCTTGCACTGACACGTTAGAATCATGAGGGGTATTAGGATCACTAGGGGGATTAGGATCATGTAGGGTATCAGGATCATGAGGGGGATTAGAATCATGTAGTGGACATGGTTCAATGATAGGATCTTCAAGAGATGGGATGGGAGAAATAATGGGATCACCAAAAGAAATGCACTCTTTGAGTGGATATGCTGGATTAGGATGTGGAGATGGAGGGACAAGTGGATCTTGTGGAGGATCTGAAGGAATGATTTGATCTTGACAAGGAGGAAGATCATTGGAATCCTCTTTAAAGGTGCTTTGCTCTGAACTTTCAATGGGATCATCGGAAAGGATGGAAGGAATATCTTTATCTTGTTTAGGAAGTGGAATGTCAATAGGATTTGAAAGGACATTTTTTTCATGAAATGGAAGGGGATCATTTGGGATTGGATGGACTGAGATATCTTGATCTTGCTCGGAGAATGGAGTGTCAACAGGACTTTGGATAGGATGGACAAGAATAGGGGAATCATCGTGAGTGTCTGGGAAGATGGGGTCTTGGTCAACAATTGGATGGGATGATAAGGTTTCAGGATCTTGATCTTGATTTTCTTTAGGACACATATCTTCATGCTCTAAATTATCCTCTTGACATGAGTTTGGACTTTGGATATGCATGGAGGATTCTGACAAGGGATCAATGTTTTGGGATGAAGGAGATGCACTTTGAACATTTGTGATGGATTCTGACAAGGAATCAAGGCTTGAACATGAGGAAGATGGACTTCGAATGGTGTCCTCTAAAACAGGTAATGGCAATAAAGTGCATGGTGGCATTGGGTCTTGTATTTCTGAAACATGACAAGGATGTGCATCACAAATTGGATTATCGTGGCAATCAATTATGGATAGCTCTTGGATAATTGCATCCTTGGGTGTATTGTTTGATGAGGACAATATGGAAGGTTCTTGTGAAACTTTTAAAGGTGTAGGGATAGATGCCACTGGAGAGTCAATTTTCTTGTGAGGGGATGAGGCATTGCTAGACATAAGTGTATTATCTTTATCTTCCTCAAAAGACTCACTTAGTTTTTTCCTTAAGAGCATTGCAATAAGGCCACCTTTCTTTCGAGGTTTTGACATAGTTGGACTTGGAATTTGAACTTGTTTTTGATTTGATGTCATGTTTTGATATTGGACTTGATGTTGATCAGGTTGGTTTGACATGTTTGAAACTTGGGTTGGTGTGTGTTGCAACCTTTGTTTTTGAATGTTTGGTCGTAGTTGTTGACATTGATATGTTGATTGAATTTGAACTTGTTTTTGATTTGATGTCATTTTTTGATATTGAACTAGATGTTGATCATTTTGGTTTGACATGTTCAAAATTCGGCTTGGTGCATGTTGCAAGTTTTGTTTTTGAATTGGTGATTGTGGTTGTTGACATTGATATTCCACCATTGGTTGAACCATTTGTTGACATTGTATAGTTGGTTGGACATTTTGTTGAAATTGAACCATTGGTTGTGTTGGTTGCATATGTTGAACAATTGGTTGTGTCATTGGTTGTGATGGTTGAAAATATGATTGATAGTAAACACCTTCTTGTTCTTGTTGTGGAGGCACATAATGTTGAAATTGATGTTGTCTCCTTTCTTGTAATTTTTTCATCATCTCTATTTGGGAGAGGAGAGCTGGTATGTCTGAGCGTTCAAGAAGAGATCTTACATCAATTGGCTCAAAATTTTGACCTGGAAATTTTCGAAACATTTTGGACATTTGAGATCTTATCTTCTCACTGTTTATCACTTTTTGCTCCAATATCTCCTTTTCTTGAGCTAGTTTCTCCTCTAGTTTTTGTATTTGGACATTTAAATCATCATGATAAGTTTGACCAATGTTGCTTTGTTGTTGGGTTGAATAGAATTGTGATTGCATTGTCGGTTGATATGTCAAACTTTGTTGCATCATTGGTGCTTGGAACCTTGTTTCAATAGACATGTCACTATGCAAATGCAATATTTTTGGAATTTTTCAAGGATAATATATGATATGCAACTAAATGCAACTTAAATAGATGAAAATGCAATCTATGTTTTTGGTTGTTTTTGAAGATTTTGACAAACTTTTGAATGCAAATCTAAAAGAGACCCTTAGAATATTGAAATGACATCTAGACCTCAAAGGACAAAAGGACTTAATTGACAAAAGGATAAGATGATAATGTCTCCCCTATATGCTTGGATACTAAGCTAGGTTTGACGAAATGATATTGATGACAAAAGGACAAAGGACTTTGATAAGGTCTAGACCTCTTAACAATGACTTAGGGTTTATCAAAGATTTGGATTTCTTAAGTATGACAAGACCTAGGTTTTGAGACTATATGCGAAAGGATAATTAATATGTATATGATCTTAATATGATATGATAATGACTCAAGCTTAATGAAGAGACTTAGGGTATGCAAATATAAATGTATGACAATGTCAACCTAAGATGAAACCTAAGGTTTAATTATGAAATGATATTGCTCTTATGCAAGAGGACATATGCAAATGGATGACTTTTATGCAAAAGAAGTATGACTTAGGTGAATCCTAACTTTGATACTTGATAATGACTTTGAAAAATGCAACCTAGGATGAACCTAAATGTAAGTGACATAAGAGTTGAGACAAGTTTTTGAACATTGTTGGATAACCATGCTTTAGGAATATGATCTTTGAATCTTGTTGAATGTTTGTTGGATGAATGTCTTTGGTGTTTGATCTTATGTTATATCAATGTGCTTGTTCTTGAAATGGTATTCAACTTTTGACAATCAAAGAATACAAGATGTTATAACTTAGACTCAAGACAATCATGCTCATTTCCACATTCCTTAGGGTAGGCAAAGACATTAGGTACTTGAGAGGTAGACTCATTATGGGATTCAAGGAGAATACATAGATGCTTGACCCCACGGGCTCCCCTCCACGGCACTCACTTCTCAGGGCAGCCAAGCATCAGTCCCCATGGAATCTCCCCATGGCGAACTTAGTATCTCTTCCAAGTATCCGAATTTGTCCTTCTCAAGCAACTAGAAGGGTTTTTGGCCTCTAAAAACAAGGTATGTAGTAAGGATTTCTGTTAAGCATTACTCCTTGATGTCATGCAAGCATGATTGAGACATTAAGCCCATCAAGATACCAACAAATGTAGTCACGCAAGCGCGATTTAGACCAAGAGGCCCTACTTAGATGTTGATATGAGAAAGAGTTTCAAGGGGCATCACTTCCCAAGTAACTACAATTCCAACGTAACACTTCCTTCAAAGCTTTCGCCCATCAGGTATTTTTTTATAGTGAGTTAGAATGCCAAGGAATTCTAGCCGTACTCACTTTGGGTCGTTCCCTTCTCACGATTATCACTTGCTTGCTAAAGCAAAGTGGTCGGGAAGGCAGGCCCTCTAATGGAGACAAACAATCAACAAGACAAGCATGGTATCGAAGATCTGGATTTCTGATCACCCTATGAAGGATGAGAGCATACTCTCCTACTCCAATGTCATACTTAGAAAACAAAGCAAACAAGGGTTCATTTCCAACCTATTTAAAAAAAATCACTAAGTGCCTAATTAGAAAACTCAAACACACAATTTGGTTGTTTCTCCAAGGCAACCTGCAAAACACATGTCAGAAGTTTGATTTATAGTCTTTGACCATCGAATCTGCATAACACACGTTAGTAATTTGATTTTTAGTCTTTGTCATGCGTAAGCCAAGATCCTGCACAAATAATCAGTACCAAAATCCAAAACACAGAAAACAGAATGCAAAAACATCAAAAATTTCAAGTAAACTGCATTTTTTTACCCTCTGATCTGGACTTTACACAAGCGCAGAAGACATGACACAAGCGCAGGTTGTCAAACACAAGCGCAAGATGTCTTGACACAGGCGCAAGACTCTTCAACACAGGCGCAAGATGCTTCACACAGGCGCAGAAGTGTCCAGAATGCACTGCACGGCCCTGTTTTTGAGTTTTTTTGACCTGCAAATCAACTTAGAAGCACTCAAAAACACAGTAAGATGGTTAGAAGGTTAGTATTCACGTCGGGTTCACCAGTTTATGTAGCGTAGAAATTAGGATTCATCACAAGATATAAGTATATCAATCACAACACAAGATATGATAGCTCAATCAAAGAAATACTCATTGCAATGAACCTAATCACAATGCACATTCAATAGAGGTATGAAAATGAAGCATTCAAAAGAAAACATTAAGCAAACCAGATCCAAGATTGAATACTCCTTCCATGCGGCTCCATTGTTGTTCTTTCCTCTTCAATAGTTTTGTGGATCTCACCTACAAGTGCTCACACAATTGAAAGCAAAAAGGCTCAAGAGTACTAGAACTAAAATTTGATAGTTTGACAGCAATTCGGATTTCAAGAAGTAATTGAAGGGGTTGATTGAAGAAAAATTATCCAATTTATAGAGAAATTGGAGAAGTGACAAGATTGGCATGATGCAATTCAAATGGAAATTGCAAATCAATATGTTAATTATGACAAATTATGCAAATTATGCACTTTCCATGCACAATTTTGATTGATTGATTATGACACATTCTATGTCAAAATTGATTGATTATCAATTATGACAATTTCATGACAAATTGACATGCCATTCCCATGGAATTAGGAGATGAAATAGGAGGGAAAAGAAATTAGAAATTTGAGAATTTAGAAAATTGAAATTGATGAAAATTAGGAATTAGAAATTGAAAGAAATTAGAAATTAGGATTTAGTGAATTAATTAATAATTTTTCATTTATTAATCAATTCACAAAGAGGAATAATTAGCCAATTAAATAAAGATTTAATTGTAATGAGAAGACTTAGGATAAATAAGTAATTTAGTAATCCTAGAGGAAGAAATGGCGAATTAGGTTAAATGACTCAATCATAAAACCCTAGAAGACGAATTAGAAATGCGAAAATGACAGTTAGGTCTTGATTAAAGATAATTAATGTCATGATTTTGAATTGATGAATGATCAATGCGATAAACGATTTGATTGAGAAATACGCCAATTGACATGATTTGATCCAAATTGACACAATTAAGACAGATAATGATTGATAGTGAAATGATGACAAATCGGTTGCAAAATGACAAAATCGACAAGATAGATTGCAAGATGACAAGATTAGACATGACCACGATCAATGACAAATTGATCGTAAAACGACAAGATTGAAGGATTGATGATAAATCGACAAGATTGATAAGAGGACAACGATCGATGACAAATTGATCGTAAGATTGACAGGATCGATAAGAGGACAAAACCCTAATTAGGATTGACGATGTCCAAAATGATGAGATTGATGATAAAATTGATAAGATTGACAGGAGGACACAACCCTAATTAGGATTGACGATGTCCAAAATGATGACAAATGAATACGCACATTGATGCGACAGAGTAAAATTGATCAAAATCATGACTGGATAATGTTGTCGACAAGACCAAATTCGAGGATGAGATGATTGAGGAATGTAGAAGAATGACTCAATGTTCGCAAATGATAAAGACCAAGTGCGTGACATAGGAGAAATGTTAATGCGACGCAAAAAACCTAAAATGAGGCAATGCGCAAATGTTAAAGTATGACCTCGCAAGCGTTGACCATTTTTGGGTGTCTACACATACATTTCCTCACATACATGATCTCTCTGATATATTTTGCATCATATTACATTCACATATCCATAATCTCCTATCATATGTCTCTTCTACATCTATCTAAAAAATGATCTATCAAACTATTCTATATACCCTATATAAATTTACATGCCTTACGTTGGCTTACAAAGATATTTACAATATCAAATTACATGTCAGCCAAATAACATAAATGCATAAACATTAAAATCAATTATCGATGTCAGATTCAGGATATGTCAGCCTCCAATACTGATAACCTTTTCTAAACCATGTTGGCCTGCATTTCTGATAACCAAAGAAATCCTCCTGTCCTACCGGTGTCGGTGCTGGTTCCGGTGAAGTATCTGTGAAGTTCTTACCGGTATACCATAGAACCAAAACATGAAGCTGGAACACAATACCATGTTGCCATCAATGACAACATAGTGAAACCAACCAATTGAGTGTCAATTGACAACAATATCATTCCTATTGGACTTGGTTTTATCAAAATCATCATCATTGCACTCTAAAAACCGAAGATCAAAAAACTTGCAAACTTTCAAACACTTGAATTATCTTTTCATGTTATATCACTCTATCATATGTACATTGACAGTTGGTCATTTATCAAAACACCTTCTAGACAATCGAACCCTTGTGCAATATTCAACACACGTGTATGCCCATTTTAACTAGAGCACGAAGATGAAGGATCACATAAATAGAAACACACTATTTGAAATGATTGAAGATCATAGCAACATGGCATACCAAAGCAAAATACAAGAAGAAGACATAGCAAGTCAACATATCAAAGAAATCAAATAAGTCCAAAATCAAAAGCCAACTATGTCAAAACCTCACAAGGATTCAAATACATCTCCAAAGAAAGGTGACTCTTTTATGTAGCTTTAAAAGAGATCCCTAAGGGATTTTGTTGAGGAAGATCAAAATCATGCACCTATATCTAGCAATGGCTCATCCCCCCATAAGAAAATTGACTCTCCAAAGGCATCTATTCCTACGCCTCTTGAAAGCTTGCAAGAACCTTCCATAGCATCATCACCAAACAATACACCCAAAGATGAAGTTCCCAAAGGGATATCCATAATGGCCATCAAACCTACTTCAGAGGATCCTATTCAAAGCCCATCTCCTTCATATCCAAGCATTGATTCCTTGCAACATCTCAATAACACTCCCTTGCAAATTGAAGTCCTCATTCATAGAACGCTCATTAAACGTGTCCTAATAGATGGGGAGCCGGCTAAAACATTTTCTCATTGAGTCTTGTCTGTGCTCTAGAATATTCAAAAGATGCAGTTGATCCTTGGAAAAAGATCACCATCAAAGAATATGATGAAGAAGAGTGTTCCTCTAAAGGGATTGTGGTATTACCCATCAGAGTGGGACCTTTGTAGAAAGACATAGCATTGCAAGTTCTAGACTTGGACTTACCATACAACATACTCTTGGGAAGACCATGGATACATGACATATAGGATATTCCATCAATATGTCATCAGTGCTTGAAATTTCCATACAATGGGAAGGAAATCACGATCCCAACAGACTCAAATCTATTACAGTGCAATCTTCAAGCACACAATCCAAGGAATAATCATTTCCATCAATTTTTTCAAGCATGGTAAAACAAATGCAGCTAAGAGATCGAGGGAACAAAGAATATTTGCTATCATAGAAAAACAAACAAGAGCAACTTGAAATTGAAAGGGAAGAAGAAGATGTAGGAGTCAATGTAGTTCATGCATATATAGGACAAACATTAGGAACTAGCCCACTTGAATCAGAATCACATTCGGTTGACATGGACTTAATTGAGGATGATCAGGAGCTACTTGTAAGAGGTCATTCTAACGAGAGTATCGCTCTAGACATTAAAATGCATATTGAAAGCTCTGACATCTCTATCATGACCCCTAATATCTTTGAAACAGTTCAACTTGAGGATCCTTTACCCTTAATCCATCTTGAACTTATGGACTGGGAAAATGACAGACATACTACCATTGATACCTTTCCTAATGACCATGCCAAATCCTTATGTCTTAATGCAATCAAACCCACAACAACTTTCACCAGGGATTTCACCAGCACATCTTCCAATCAAGTGGGTGCCAAATCTCCTAGTCAGAAAAGTGAAAATAAAAAAACAATATCCGGTATAATGCTAAAAACCATTTATTAGCAACATTAGACCGAGAAAAAGTAAAAAGAAAGGACACATCTAATGGTGAAAACCTCCTCGAGGCGCTAAAAGATGGGAGATTTGACACCTTACCTAAATACTATCAAGAGAGGTCATCTATCCCAATAGAACTAACAATGGAAGTTACCATTGGCACAATTGATCTACATCTAGCAATATCTCTATTAGAACAAGAAAGGAAAAAATATTTGGAACCCTTCAAAAGATGGAAAATCAATTTTACTTGGTCAAATGCAAACATTCTAGGGTTAGATCTAGATTTGATAATACAATACTTGAATATCAGTTTAGGAGCAGGCGTCAATAATGGAACACAACATGGATCAGGAGTAGACATTCTATTCATCACAAAACAAGGTCATACAATTCCAAAAACATACAAATTGAGCTTTCCATGCACCAATAATACAACAAAATATGAAGCTTTGGTTACATGTATCAAAATGGTTATAGAATGGAACATTACACAACTTCAAGTCTTTGGAGACTCTTAGCTCGTCATCAATCAAATAAATGACGATTATCAAACAAAGGATGAAAAAATAATGCCTTATAAGAAGATGGTTGATGATGTCAAGAAATACTTTGTTGAAATAAATTTTCAACATATTCTGAGGAATGACAACAAAGCAGCAAATGCCATGGCAACACTTGCTTCTCTATTGTAGACACGAAAAAATCAAGAGCATTACAAATTCCTGGTGGAAGAATTATTTTACCCTGCACATAAATGTCTTGATTCCCAAACTATCTGTCACCTTATTGGACATAATGCTTCCTGCTATGACCAAACTTACACATACCTAAAAGATAATATCCTCCCTCCCAATTTGTCAAAAAACCAAAACCAAAACTTTATTTGCCAATCCTCTCGTTGTACTCTTGTTGCGGATACCCTTTTTAAATGAGGTCTGGATGGTACTCTTTTAAGATGTCTTGAGCAAGAAGAATCTGAGAAGGCCTTAAATGAAGTGCATAATGAAATTTGTGGCACTCATTCAAGTGGTCTTACCCTTTCAAAAAAACTCATACGCTTGGGCTATTATTGGCCAACTATGGAACGAGATTCTTTTCAAATAGCTAAAACATGCAAATAATGTCAGATCCATGGAGATTTAATTCATGCACCAGCACAAGAACTTCATGCTTTGGCAACATCTTAGGCTTTCTGCCAATGGGGTCTTGATTTAGTAGGCAAGATAAATCATTCTTCATCCATTGGTCACAAATTCATCCTTGTAGCTATAAAATATTTTACAAAATGGATTAAGGCAGTACCTCTCATCAATATCATAGGAAACCAAATTGTTGCATTTATCTTGAACTACATCATCTGTCACTATGGAATACCCATGACCATTATCACTGATAATGAGCGACCATTCAAGAATCAAGATGTACAAGAGCTATGTGATAAATTCAAGATCCAACACCGATTCTCAACACCCTACTATCCACAAGGGAATGGGCAAGTAGAAGAATCAAACAAAACTATTCTGAAAATCTTCAAAAAGAAAATGAATGATGTTGGCAGAGATTGGCATATTCAATTAAACCCTACTCTATGGGCCTACCGTACTAGTATCTGCACACCAACAAGTGCCACACCTTTCTCTCTTGTTTATGGATAAGAAGCAATACTGCCAATAGAAGTAGAGATACCTTCTCTACGAGTATCATTAAAAGGTCTTATCCCAGATGATGAACAACAAGTATCTAGATTGCAAGAGCTAGAATTGATCCATGAATGAAGACAAAATACCTTTGATCATTTGAAGGTATATCAGCAAAGAATGTGTTGTAGTTACAATCACAAGGTCAAACCGAGAGCATTTCAAGTTGAAGAACTAGTACTAAAAGAAAATCCATGCAACCAGGCAGATCGGGAAAAGAAAGGTAAGCTTGAAACAAAATGGTTAGGTCCATTTTTGTCACAATAGTATTTGGGTCAAGAGCATATCAAATCTCACCATAGATGGGGATCATCTCTACGAACCCATCAATAACATGCTGTGTGGGGGAAAAAGCGAGACTAGGTTAACATGCCCTAATCCTACCTTTTGACACACATTACGGAATACGAAAGAGCCTAGAGATATCGCACAATTGGATACTTCTTTTTGTGAAAGAGAGAGCCACGGGATATCTATTAGGATTTCTATTCCCTTGTTGAAATTGAAAGATAGAATGATGCAAGTTCAATTCCTAACCCCAAAATGCAAATATGAACTAATAACAAGATTACAGAATTGAACTTAAATGATGGAAAGCTGTAAACACAAGGATAAGACAAGAATGAAAATGCGTACCCGGAGTTAAAATCTGACTGAAAATGTCCGGGACGGGGGCGCGGGTGCCACTGTCCTGATTCTGCCCCGGAAACTACTCCGGAAACTGCTGTTTTTGCACTTTGGAAAAAGCTGTCAAAAATGCTGAAAATGCTGTCGGACCAGGGCACCCAGCGCCCCTGTCCCAGGGACCAGGGTGCCCAGTAGGGACCAGGGTGCCCAGAAGGGACTAGGGCGCCCAGCGCCCCTATCCTGGCTGGACCAGGGCGCCCCACGCCCCTGTCCTGGTCTTTTTCTCTGAAATTTGGAGGGAAGGTCGGTCTCAGTCTGCTTCTCCCGGATCTGCAACCTGCGGCGTCGTCCGAGTCCCGAAACCTGCACTTATATCTGAAAAGGTGTTTGGGCGGCTATATAGGGTTTTACCTTAGTCAAACCCCCGCTTCGGTGATTTCCACCTCCACGAATAGCCAAGTTGTATTGTAAAATGTATTGTGTGTGCAGACCTAGTGTGTGTGCAAGGTCCTTAAATGCAAGAAAGCAAACTAGAGCAACCTAGAAAGTAAACCCTAATTGCTTGTAAATGATAATGTAAATGCTCTAAATCAAGATGCAAAGTGATCTAAAGTATGAATAAATGATATATTGAAGCTTATGCAAAGACATGAAAACAACATGAAATCATACCCAACCCTCAAGGGAGGAGTACAAGCCAATCTTCAGTCGGTAATCTCCTATTGTTCTTCAATGTCTTCCAAGCCCTAAATGAATGAATGAAATTGATAGATGCTTGATAGAAGGATGTTGAATGTTGTTGAAGTCTTCAAAGATTTGCTCTTTCACTGCCTATGAAGTTCCTGAAAACGAAAATCGGATCCTTTCAAATGAAGAAAGAGAGCTCTTATGTATGAAACCCTAGGTCTTAATTTCGACTTTTGGCCGACCTAGAGATTGAATATCCCGCCAATTTCTTGGGGTTAAGCTTTATTTTATGATTGGCTCGTGCTCCCAAAATTTTGGGAAAAATGTCCGGGACCATGTTGCACAGGCGCCATGGTCCCGACAACTTTTCACCAAATTTTCAGGGCCGTCAGATATGATGATTTTAGAGAGAATCCCGAAGTTACAGGTGATTTCGAGATGTTTTGACCCCCGAAATCAAGCCCCCAAGTTCAAAATAGGACCTAATTAGGGTTTTTGATTAAATGATGTATAGGAGGAATAAAATGAAAAGGGCACACTTTAATGAAAGGGCCCAACTTTATGATATGGGAGATGATAAAATAGAACCTTAGACCTAATTAATTTGATTAATTAAGTGCTAAAGGGGAAATGCAATGCAAAATGCAAAATGCACCAAGGCGGGTGCTAAAGTAGGTGTGAAATTGTACCACCCTAGCAAGTGCATACAATTTACGACGCTACATTTAGCCCCCACTTTAGCGGTCATATGAACACTACGTGCATATGCAAGCTAAAGTACAGAAAAGTAAACATTATTTGAAAAAGGATATATCCATAAGTCTGTCGAACGAAGCCCCCAGCGGTATCTGCAGTACACAATTAGGAACCGCACCCTACAAAACCACATGTTAGATCACAAAATCACCTAATGCTTACTAAGGAAGGTGATGAAAATTCGAGGGTAGCTATATGCCCCCCCCTGTTTCGGCTTGCTAATTTTAGTGAGTTGAAACAGGGTATCATGTTTACCACTTCGAATTGTTAAAGAATATTGATGACAAATGCTCACAAGAAGATTTGATATGAGATCAAAAACTAATGGAGAATCATTTGGTAAGAAAGAGGACTAAATCTCAATTTCAACACAACAAAGAGTGTGAGGATTTGAGAGTTCTCTAACACAAGATGAAGGATGTAAATGGAGACAAAATGCAAAGAGAAGAAAAGAAAGGAAAAAAGCATGAATACACACATTGGTGATCCATAAGAAGAATAGTGAGAGAGAAAACATGGACTTCTCACCCCTAGATCTTGTCTAGGTGATCCATGGGAAAAAGGACATGGAAAACTAGCCCCTAGAGTCTATCTAGGTGATCCATATAAGGGAGGAGAGTGAGAAAGTCTAGCCTTATGCCGCTAGTTCCACTCAACCTCGTGCATGTGTGTGTAAAGGAGGTTAGAAGCACCTCATAGGAGTCTATGCCCGAGTATGCTACAACCTGTATATGTATAGTACAAAAAGGTGACATCTCGCTCTAAGAGTCTATTTCGAGAATCACCCATTGCTCAAAAAGTGTAATGTTTATGTCATAAGAAAAGTAGAACAAGGATACCTACCTTCATCACAAAAGAAGATACCCCAAAAATGCAACAATGTCATAGATCCAAGCAAGAGAGTTTTGCACTCTTTAAGCAAGGATGAGATAGTTGAAAAGGGATATCTTGTAGTATGTGTAAAGGAGATCCTTACAGGAGAAGAGATCTTTGTACAAAAGACACCTATCCACAAGAGGAATTGTCTTAGACAAATATAACATCTTCTAGAATAAGACAAAGAAGAGAATAAGAATGCAATACTTTCTTCTTTTGCGAGTTGAAAGTGATTCTTAATGAAGGATGATGCTCCTTTTAACCCAATTGGGAGAGTGAATTCATTATAGATGTATTTTACCAAGTGCAAAAGAGGTTGTAGTCAAGGACTTACACCTCTTGTAAGAGAGAATCCTTGAACAAACAACAACAAATGCGTACAAGGAATAACATCAAGTAATAAAGTTCACACCATCCACAAAATAGGAAAAAGTGGATCCTTAGATAAAAATAAGGAAAGATCATTGCCTCAATGGGAAGGACTTACACAATCTTCTAGGGAGAGATTTGGACATAAGCAAAAGAAGAGATGTATGAAATCACTCTTGTCCCCATAAGAACAAGAAAATTAGGCTATTATGTTGCTTCAAAAAAATATGATTGCACTTGAAATTGTACCATCACGAATGACAATGAGCCCCCAGTAAATGAGCTACCAATGTCACATAATGATGAGCAACATAATAGCCATTACTGTTATTTAAAGACATGATAGATTGAATGAGGTATTTGAATATGACATGCTAAATGCTCAACTATAAGTGAGATCAAAAACATGTATAAAATGATAAAAATTGAAGAAGAAAAGTCACAAGAAATCTTAGAAGAGGGATGAGTGTAATTTATTAGAGCCTTATCCCTAGAGGAAAGGACTTTATGATGAATAGGAGATAAAGATTCATAAGTGGATTTAGAAATTTGAGGGGATTCATAAAGAGATTTGTTCATTGCCAAGATTTTCTTATGAGTGGAATGAGAGTTGATAGAAGTAGAAGATGATTTAGTTGAAGTGAGATCATCATCACTACTAAATATAGCATTCACATTGAGAGATGGTCTTTTAGATGCTTTAGTGCGTTTGCAGGGATTATAGCCAAGTCCAAAGGCATAATTGTGAAAATTAGTCTCTAGAGGAACTTTTATCCCTTGTTCATGAGCGCCACAACCATTTCCATGATACCCATGCTTAGCAAAAATGCGAAAACCATGACCATAACGATCAGCCATTTCAGAAAGAGAAGGCGGTTTTTCATAAGACAAAGAATCAAGCTCTTCATAATTAGAGGTGTGAGGAGAAGAAGTTTGAGAGGCGGCCACAAAATTATTGCTCATAGATTCAGGTAAGACTGATTGATCTCTAGTTTCTTCCTTCTTTTTACCTTTAAGATCTCTAGGAGAAACCCTATATTCACCTACAAAGGTGGGATTGAAATCAAGAGATCCCCAATCATCTTCTGCGAGAACCTTCTCAAGATCAAAAGCCTTTTCATGTGTAGACTCAAGTCGAGAAGGATCTTATTTAGGAGCTTTAGACTCATCCAAAGAATTTTGATTATCAGAGGGTGGTGATTCATCCATAGGTATCTTGTTTAACGAGTCATTACTAGAAGAGGAAGGCTTAGAAGAACTCCCTTTGGAAGTAGATGTTTGCAAATAAGCTTGAAGTTTAGTATCACCTATCAAGGTATATGTCTTATTGTTATAAATGAATTTAACTTGTCTATGCAATGTAGAGGGGACAGCTTGCATACTGTGAATCCAAGGTCTTCCTAATAACAAGTTGTATGTTAGATTTCCAGACATAACATGGAGAGGAGTAGGCAAAGTAACAGGTCCCACTGTGACGGGTAAGGTGATAATACCTAATGAAGACTTAGCCACATTATCAAAGCCTCGAATGGGATGAGAGTCAGGCTCAATAAGGGATGTATCCACATTCATCTTATGCAATAGATGAATGCTACACACATTAAGGCCAGAGCCATTATCTACCAGTGTTCGTCTTATAGCAGTGTCATTTATGATAACCACAATCATCAAGGGATCATATTGTTGTTGAATTTCACTAGTAGGCAACTCATCTTGGGTAAACACAATTTGAGCTTTAGGATTCATCATAGAGTTAACCAAAGACACTATATTACTAGATGTATTAGGTGGAGGAACATTCAAATCTTTCAAGGCATCTTGTAACATTCCATGATGAGAAGAAGAAGTTTGGATCAAATCCCAAAGGGATATCTTAGCAGGGGTAGCTTTAAGTTGTTCTATGAGATCATAGTCCTTACTAAGCATTTGTGAAATACGAGGCGCTTGAGGAAGAATAGGTTGGGAAGGAGGAAGTGAAGTGGGGATAACTGGAGGAGGACTAGGTTGCCTATTGTTTCTTGTGTTATAGGTATGAGCAACCGCATGATAACTCTCTCTAGTTAGTTGCTTAGCATACTCATAAGGGCTCTTAGAAGAATAACCTCCTTGCACAGTAATAATGGGTTTCTTAGGAGTGCAAAAAGAATCATTAGCATAACCACCTTGAACCACTAAGATAGGCTTATTTAAAGGTTGAGAATTTTGAGAAGGACAAGCACCTTGGATAGTGAAGAGAGGTTTGTTAGGTGTCTCATTCACATGTATCAAATTGATTGAGGATGGTTTAGAGGAATGAACAAAAGTGTTGGAAAAATTATTGATAGTCTTCTCTTGCACTAAAATCTTATCATGGATTAAATCAATTTTAGGAGAGAGACAAGGGGTAAGCATTGATGTTCTAGTAGGAAGAGGAAAGGTCATATCATCCTCTATCATCAAAGGATCTACATGGGGAATAAACTCTCTAGGAGAAGGATCAACACTACTCTCTAAAGTCTCACTTTTGAGAGGGAGATCTTTGAAAGAAATGTTAACCATCTTGCTTTGAACTAGGGTTTCCTTATGAGTAGAACCAAGTTGAGGAGAGGGAGATGCTTTATTTTTAGAGGGAGAATAATTGAGATTCAAGGAAGGGGAGAAACTATCAAGGGAGTTTCCAATCTTGATTTCATCCCCTTTGGCTAGGGGTAGAGAATAATCTATACCTTCTTCAAATGGTTCATCCCAAATAGTGAGGTTGTTGAAAGGAATGTTTAAAGTATTGTCAATTTCCGGAGAGGAGATAAAATTGTTTATTAATTCTTCATCCTTAGGAGGGAAAGCATCAATAAATGTGTTAAACTCATCCTCTTTCCTCAAAATATGTTCAATATGATCTTTAGGGGAGAGAGAATTAAGGAAATTGCTTATTATTTCATCTTCTTTCTCTAAGGGATGCTTATGGGTAAGACAAACTTTAGGAGAAGGGTAAGCATTTATCATTAATTCATCATCTCTAGTGGGAATTTTGTTGGAAAAGGAAAGGCCATCACTAGGAAATGTAGGGATAATGTCATCTTCTTGCACACAAGGATCCTCATGAAGGGAGCATTTTTTAGGAGACACAAAGGCATCAAGGGCATCATCCCACAAAGCATGATCATATCTATTAAAAGGTTTATCTTTTGATTCAAAAGGAGATATTTCCTCATAGAGGGGATTATTGAACACAACCATGTTACTAGATTCAGTGGAAGAGTTGATAGGAATGTACCCTTGAGAGGAACCATTTGACTTATCTTTCTCATCACATCTAAATGGCATAGTAACAAGGTTTATGAGTTTTTGGTAAAATGAAGGTTTGGTATATTTAGGTTTCAAAAATTCATCTAAAGCTTCATCTAACTCATAATCATCACAAATATGATCATCTTGCAAATAAAAATCTAACATTTTGAAATTGCATAAAATTTAAACACACAATGCAAAGAAACACACTTTTTTTTTTCTTTTTAATGAAAATGAAATGAAAACACACTAAATCTAGATCTAGATCTAACAAATGCAATGCAAGAGGAAGCAATGATAGATTCACGTCGGGTTCACCAAAATGTGTGGGGGAAAAAGCGAGACTAGGTTAACATGCCCTAATCCTACCTTTTGACACACATTACGGAATACGAAAGAGCCTAGAGATATCGCACAATTGGCTACTTCTTTTTGTGAAAGAGAGAGCCACGGGATATCTATTAGGATTTCTATTCCCTTGTTGAAATTGAAAGATAGAATGATGCAAGTTCAATTCCTAACCCCAAAATGCAAATATGAACTAATAACAAGATTACAGAATTGAACTTAAATGATGGAAAGCTGTAAACACAAGGATAAGACAAGATTGAAAATGCGTACCCGGAGTTAAAATCTGACTGAAAATGTTCGGGATGGGGGCGCGGGCGCCACTGTCCTGATTCTGCCCCTGAAACTGCTCCGGAAACTGCTGTTTTTGCACTTTGGAAAAAGCTGTCAAAAATGCTGAAAATGCTGTCGGACCAGGGCGCCCAGCGCCCCTGTCCCAGAGACCAGGGCGCCCAGTAGGGACCAGGGCACCCAGAAGGGACCAGGGCACCCAACGCCCCTGTCCTGGCAGGACCAGGGCGCCCCACGCCCCTGTCCTGGTCTTTTTCTCTTAAATTTGGTGGGAAGGTCGGTCTCAGTCTGCTTCTCCCGAATCTGCAACCTGCGGTGTCGTCCGAGTCCCGAAACCTGCACTTATATCTAAAAAGGTGTTTGGGAGGCTATATAGGGTTTTGCCTTAGTCAAACCCCCGCTTCGGTGATTTCCACCTCCACGAATAGCCAAGTTGTATTGTAAAATGTATTGTGTGTGCAGACCTAGTGTGTGTGCAAGGTCCTTAAATGCAAGAAAGCAAACTAGAGCAACCTAGAAAGTAAACCCTAATTGCTTGTAAATGATAATGTAAATGCTCTAAATCAAGATGCGAAGTGATCTAAAGTATGAATAAATGATATATTGAAGCTTATGCAAAGACATGAAAACAACATGAAATCATACCCAACCCTCAAGGGAGGAGTACAAGCCAATCTTCAGTCGGTAATCTCCTATTGTTCTTCAATGTCTTCCAAGCCCTAAATGAATGAATGAAATTGATAGATGCTTGATAGAAGGATGTTGAATGTTGTTGAAGTCTTCAAAGATTTGCTCTTTCGCTGCCTATGAAGTTCCTGAAAATGAAAATCGGATCCTTTCAAATGAAGAAAGAGAGCTCTTATGTATGAAACCCTAGGTCTTAATTTCGACTTTTGGCCGACCTAGAGATTGAATATCCCGCCAATTTCTTGGGGTTAAGCTTTATTTTATGATTGGCTCGTGCTCCCAAAATTTTGGGAAAAATGTCCGGGACCATGTTGCACGGGCGCCATGGTCCCGACAACTTTTCACCAAATTTTCAGGGCCGTCAGATATGATGATTTTAGAGAGAATCCCGAAGTTACAGGTGATTTCGAGATGTTTTGACCCCCAAAATCAAGCCCCCAAGTTCAAAATAGGACCTAATTAGGGTTTTTGATTAAATGATGTATAGGAGGAATAAAATGAAAAGGGCACACTTTAATGAAAGGGCCCAACTTTATGATATGGGAGATGATAAAATAGAACCTTAGACCTAATTAATTTGATTAATTAAGTGCTAAAGGGGAAATGCAATGCAAAATGCAAAATGCACCAAGGCGGGTGCTAAAGTAGGTGTGAAATTGTACCACCCTAGCAAGTGCGTACAATTTACGACGCTACACATGCATCTAAAGAAGTTTTATGTCTAAAAAAGCAGAAAAATCCAAAAACAATAACAAAGCAGAAAAATCCAAAAACAATGAAAAAGCAGAAACTCCAAAAACAATGGAAAAGCAGAAAAATCCAAAAAAAAAAAGTGAAAAAGCAAAAAATACAAAAACACCGAAAATAGTGAGAAATAAACAAACAAAAAATCAAATATGAGAAAAAGTGCAATAAAAACAGACAGTGAAAACCTAGCAATAGGAACTGTCTATCAGCTAGCTCTACCATCTATTAGTTCGTCTCTCTCCTGATATTGTTGACCCAACGTGAATCTTATGCTACTCCCTCAAATATGCCAACATCAACATATCTGAATCTTCCTGCAACCTGATATCAACAAAATGTCAGTTCTTTATCCAATCAACCTTATCAATTCTATCAATCAATCACATCTGATCTATTATATCATGTCTTATATAGGATGTATGTCTCCTGGAACCAGATGTTCTGATCAAGTCTTATACAAGATATATCATTCCTGAAACTAGACGTTTTGATCATCTTTGTCTTATACAAGAGGTGTCAATCCTAAAACCAGACTAGATCTTGATCTTCTAAATCTAATCAATAATACCCAATCAATCAAGCTCTATCAATCATCACATCAATAACCACACCATCATGATCAAATAACGTGCACCTTCATTAATCAACATTGCGGAAATTAAATCAATTCTAATCAAGAAATCAATTTCGCAACGATCTAAACCCTCCAAATGTCAATTATCTCAATTGAACTCCCAAGGGGGCATCATCGTACTACAATTTATTAATCATTGTCTAGGGCATCCTATCGAGCCAATATCATCATCAAAATGAGATTATTCTTTGAATCAACACATCATCACACCTCACTTCAAAGAGGGGCAAAATGTATACACCTAAAAATGGTCTAAAGATAATTAATTAAATAAGCAATTATTTAATTAATCCCCCTTCCCAATTTAATTGAATTCATTGGAAATTTGATTAAATCCCTTTCATCTACTTATTAATAAACCTAAGGAGTTATTTAATAGGTTCATTTCAATAGTCCCCTTTGATTAATTAATCCTCCCCCCATTTAATTCATTCCTTCTAATCCCCCAATTAATTAAAACAAATCAATTTATGAGTTGTTGAAAGTTAATTAGTCTTTTCCTATTATTTGAGTTTTTAAATTCAAATTACCCATATGCCTCCTAAATTCTAACCACCTAACATAACCACCCTCTAACCTAACCCATTCCACCTAGCCCTATCCTATCTTGCACATCCTAACCTCCTTATCCTAACCTCCTATGGGTTGGATATCCTCTCTTTGAGACACATGGCACTTTGGCCACATGTCTCCTCTATTGGACACTTTCCCTCTTATGAGAAAGGCTCCTTGACACTTATCACCATAGAGATGATAAGTGTCCCTCCCTCCAACCTCTTCTCCAACCTCCTCCAATTTGACCCTTGATATCTTCAGACTCAATCTTGACCGTTGATTCCTATCACCTCACCCCTAGCCTTGGTGATCCTATAAATATCCCCTTTTTTGGAGCACAAAGGATCACCTCTCATATCATTTTAGGCATTGTTACTATAGGCATATCCCTTCTAGCATATCATTTAAGCATTGTTATTATAGGAAATTACATCTTAGATCTAGTTTAATTTGATCATTTTCTAGCATAATTGTTAAATTGTGTAGCTTAATTGATCTCTTTTCTATCTTAATTTCATCATCATCTTAGCTTAATCATGCATATAATTAGCTTAATTAGACTCTTGGATCAATCTAGCGTAATCAATCTCATCTAGCTTGCATATCATTATCATTTTAAATCCTCCATCTAGGTGTAGTCAAGTCACTAGGATTGCTTATGCAGATCTGAGAGAAAATCCACACTCGCATCTCTTAGGAGGTGATAGGTTTCTTTGTCAAGGTTTATCTTTCATTTTATTTCAATTTTCTAACCATGTTTGTAATGATCTCTTGAGTGTTTGTGTTGCAGCTGTAGGTACCCTACTTCACACACATGACAATATGTTCTAGAGAACTTCTCTCTAGAGACCAATTTTGATACTAGTATGATGGAAAGGTAAATGTACCTCATTTTTCAATCTTACTAGGTGTAATGGGTGAAAAAATAGGGTTTCCACCATTAGAGGTATGAAAACCACTAATTTACCATCACATTCAAAAGAGGGATGAGATCCAATAGATTTGGTCACAAATCAATAATGATAAGGACTGAATACTAATTAGATTCAAGGGGTGGATTTTTTTTGCCCTCTTTTATGAGTTGAATTTCTGAAATTAGGGTAAAGTGCTGAAAATGAAGGTAAAAATGTGGAAACAGTGAGCTATACATGTGGGATTGAGACACACACCTAAGTCTGAGGATTATAAGAAGATTCAGATCTAATCCCCGAATAAGCTCCAAAAACGTCAGGACCAGAATGCCTATTGCTCTGGTCCTAACTTTTAACATACCAAAAGGGGTTGATTCGTCTCTGCAAATAATACCTATTCTGAAGATCACAACTTCATATCTATTTCCTACACATAGAAAGAAAGGTAAATAGGTTGGGAATAGGGGCTTGCCTAAGTCAAACCCCGGTTTTAGAATTTACCATGAAATAGAAATAAAAGATAATTGAATTGTTGTGATTGAAGACTCTCCTTTTGAGGGAGATGCTAAATAATGACTGAAAACCAAATGATATACCTCTATGTGAAGTTTTGTTTGTCTCCACATGGGATTAGGGTTTCATGAAGTCTTTGATGAAATAGGATGTGAATCTCCACTTCAATGCTTGAATCTTGACTTTGTTGTTACTCCAAGGCTTGAAGGAAGATTGATTACTTGCTTAGTTGTTTGAATGAATTATTGAATGCTTGATCTCATGTGTGTGTTCTTGTTGATGGATCCTAAAATGAGAGGGGAAAGTCTCCTTTTATACTTTTATGTAAAAAAACTTGCTAATTTTCTGACATGAGTTGACACGGAGCTAGGAATCCTGCTCAAATTTAAAACAAGGAAAAGGGTTTGAAATAGGGCCTAATTAGGGTGTACTAGTGTATGGTTCCCTAGTCCTAATTAGGATCAGGGCATGGCACCCTAGTCCTACCCCAATTTAGGGCTAGGATAAGGTGCAATGTTGATGCAAAAGTAAAAAACGCAGTCATTCTTGAGTGATATGAGTAGAATCAAGTCCCAATTAGGCCTAGGGGTTTAAATGCTAAGGTAGGGATCCAATGCAGTCAAAATTGTACAAGGGTACAATTTTAGGATGCTACATTTAGCCCCCACTTTAGCGGGAGTATGAAGTCAATCATACTCTTGGTAAAGTACAAGGGTTCACATTAAAAAACTTTCACCGAGTCACCAAGAAGGCAAGATACACCGAGCCCCTAGTGGACTTTAGGATCTTACAACTTCAATGAAAATATTAAAGGGAAATTATAAGAGAAAGAGAAGGAGAGAACCATGAATACAAACTAGTAAGGTTCTCTTACTATGAGTCATGGAAAGAAAAAATACCAAAATTACGAAGCAAAAGACTAAGTTCGCTAAGTAACTTATGTATCAAGACATGCAAAAGAGAGCTCATAGAGGGTAGTGTATGCCCCCTTGATAAAGTGATTGCATATGCCTTATTGGGAGGAATTTATTTAAGGTAGGATACACCCAATAAGACAAGCACGTTATCAAAATAATATGTCCCCAAGAAATGATAAATTAAAGGATAATGATACAAGACAAAAATCACGAGGTGGTCTTGCTTAACTCTGGGGTCAGTATGATTTTTATGACAAATAATGTATACCGTGTATATATATATATGCATAGAATTGACGTCATCCCCCAAATAAATGAAAAATGCCATGGAATAAAGGCACATGTGTCATTTAAGTCAACATGGAAGAGACCAAAAGAGATCTCAATGCTTTGCATCATCCTCAAGTAGACAACATTAGGGACACCAAATAGAATAATTGAGAAACAAACAAAAGGTCACAAACAAGAAAGAGAGAGAGAGAGAGAGAGAGAGAGAGAGAGAGAGAGTATACGACACAAATGAAGCTAATCAAGTAAGTCATCTACCTCCCCATCTTTCTCAATATTGTTTTGGGAAGTTGGACAATATGCAAGAGGAGCAACATCAAGCATGGTAGATGGAGCTAACATAAGTTCCAAAAAAGGACCATTCTCAAATGATGACTCACTTTGTCCGTTACTAGGAGCTAGGTTTAATGCTTTTGAAAATTGTTTAGATAAATCATTGTCAACATCAACATATTCATATTCATCATGTAAAATATTAGCATCTACATTTTCATCATGAACAACATTCTCATCTATTTCATTATCAAGACTAACAAAAATAGGAGCTCTAATAGGAATAGAATTTGAACCATCATTTGTCTTAACCATTTTTTGTCTTGGAGATTTAGGTTGAACCTCTTGTTTTGGAGAAGGTTGAGAAAATTTATTATGTCAAAAGTTGGTGTCTTAGGAGGATAAATGGTTTGAGAAGCAAGTTCACGAGCCCTAGCATGTTGTCTCTGTCAGCATTCTCTCACACAACAATTTCATTTAGTTTTAGTTAAAGGTTGTGAAGGTTTAGGTTCAATAGGCATAGGATTATTTTCTTCTTTTAAGGAATGGTGCATAGGAGAAGGTATTTTATGTTGAAAAATAGGAGATGGCAAGCCCTTCCCTTTGTAAGATTGAGGAGGCGGGACCAAACCATATTGTATATGGTGAAAATGGATAACAATAATAACAATATTGAAAGGCTAAATGAATTCAACCACAAAACCCTAGCCTAACAACAACAAAGATCCACCATAATATATGAAGATTACCTAAGACAATGCAAATCAAATGAAATCACAAAGATTATACCATCACATGTCCAATAGGGTTTTGGATCTCCATTCTTCCTATCTCCATTGATCTTGCTTGATATATTTGCTCTCAGATTTTATGTGCACAAGAGCTCAACAAAGAATAGAATGTGGTTGCAAGTAGGATCGTAGTGTAGTCCAGTGTATAAAAGATGATTAGGGTTTGATAATGAAGGAAGCATCTCCTTATATAGGAGACACTATATGAAATGGAGGGATAAGATTGAGAGGTGTAAAAGGAGGTCGGCTATGATTAGAGGGTAGGTAAAAGAAATAATAAAATAATGAAAGAGGTAGGTAATGTATGAATTAAGAGATGAATGACATGTGTCATGGGTAGAAAAGGTTAATGAATTAATTAAATAAATAAAGATTTATTTAATTAATAGAAGGAGTGAGATCAATTAAATAAATAAGATATTTATTTAATTTAGGAAAAGGATAATTTAAATAAATAAATGTATTTATTTAAATGAGAAATAAGGCTAGAAGAGGATAAATGAATTAATTAAATAAATAAGGATTTATTTAATTAATAGAAGAATTAGGCTAAAGTAATTAAATAAATAAAATATTTATTTAATTAGACATGACAATTTTGGGTGTCTACACATATAAAGGAGGAATAACAGGTGTAAGAAGGAGACCAGGTCTATCATTAGGAGGAGGAATAGGTCTATCCTTAGGAGGAATAATATGCTTATCCTTAGGATGATTAATATGCTTATCCTTAGGAGGAATAATGGGTTTATCCGTAGGAGGAAGAGGGAGAGTATCCTTAGGAGAAGGAATATGGTCATTGCTAGGAGGAAGACAAAGTGTTGGATTTCTAGGTTTACTCAAGGATAAAATCATGTCATTCTTCCATCTTTGATAAGATTGAAAAAGAGCATTGCTTTTAGGTTTAATAGGTTGGAATTGTTCACACCAAAAATAGTCAAGACAAACATCTCCATTCCTTACCATAGGTTGATACATGCTATCATTAACAGTTACGATTTTATCATAATGAGAAAATTTCAAACACTTATGGATAGTAGAAGAAATCACTTTCATGGAAGAGAGCCAAGGATGTCCCAAATTCACACAAAATTGTTGGATGTAGGAATGATAGAAAAGACAACATCTAAGCATTTAGTGTCAGCCTCAATAGGAAGTGTGATAGAACCAATAGTAGGGAAAGATAAGACATCAAATATTTTAATCAAAACATCATATTTTTCATATGGCACTTGATGCAACTATAAGGTATAAATAAATTATTCAGTTATAACATTAACCATACAAATGAGATCAATGAGCACCCCTCGAGAGGGTATATTTTTTATTCTCACAATGATATATAATGGGCCATCAGGTGCCTTAATAGTCTCACTAAGATCAAATGTAATGCATAAGTCCATAGGAGGTTTAGTTTTATCAATAAGGTTCACCACATTATTAGAATCAAGGCCAAGATCATTAGGAGAGAAGGCAAGACAACCAGTCTCAATCACATTAGTTGAATGGGAAGATAAATAATAAGTGAAAATTTAGAGATTTTGATTAGGAGGAGCTACTGATTTATTTCCTATATCATTCACACCAGACACATATATGGTATTGTTATCAATCAAGTCTTGAATCTTACTCCTTTAGTAATAACACTTTTTAGTGTCATGACCAGGTTGATGATGATATTGGCAAAAAGATTTGGAATCAAAGGCAGGTGACAAAAGCTTAATTGTGTCAATTGGTTTAAAAGGGGGAAGCTTCAACACATTCCTTTGTAACAATTGCGACATAATACTATGCAAAGATTCATTAAGAGGAGTGAATTCTTTTTGAAATTATTTGGATAAATGAGGCAAACCAATTGTTGTGGCTGTTACTTGAGTGTTGTTGTCATTGAACTTGATGAATCCCTTATTTGGTTTGAACTTTGTAAAAGGTTTTTGAGCACTTTCACTTTTATTATTCAGATCCATTGAAGATGATTGTTCCAATTGACTCACGATAGGGTGATAATTGTGAAGTACTACACACGACTATGTAAAGGAAGTAAACTTGGAAAAGAGAAGTTTATCTCTAATGTATTTTTGCAAATTAGAAATAAAAATTATTTGAATATCTTGATGAGGAATGAGAAAAGAAATTTTTGAATAAAAATGCTTATATCTACTAATAAAAACAATGAATTTCTCTTTAACACCTTTCTTACAATGCATCAAAATAATCAAAGTTATCTTAGGACCAATATTATTGTGAAATTGTTGAATGAAAACATTAGACAATGGTTGAAAAAAAGTAATAGAATAAGAAGGCAAAGAACAATACCATTGCAAAGCATTATCTCTAAGTGTTGTAGTAAACAATCTATCCAACAATCTTTGGTCATGGGCAAAGTCACTACAAAAAGTTTGGAATGTTTTAACATGAGTCAAGGGATCACATTTTATATTATAAAGTTCCAATTGAGGAAATTATACATGTTTAGGAGGGACAACATGAACAATGTCATTGGATAAAGTGATTGCTACATGAAATATGGGTACATTATACTTAGATTGATTCATGGAAGCTATTTGTTGTTGTAAGGAAGACAATGTTTGGGCTAGATTATTGGTGGTAGCTTTGGTTGAAGGATTGAAATTGGACATGTTTAATTAAGGAGGGGTAACATTATTGAATGAAGAAGGAGCTTGAGAATAAGGAGTTGAGACATTATGATAGGTAGGTATGAGAGATGATTGGGTAAAAAATGGAAAACTCATAGGATGAATGAAAAAATTGTGATTAGAGGAGTTGCCCCCTTGACTAAATGTATAGGTATGAGATTTGTGTAGAGGTAGCCATGATGTTAGATATGAAAGTGGGAACACTAGCATCAGGAGTAGTCAAAGGAATGGAATGATTAACTTGACAAGGAGGTTGTGTATAACGAAGGACTTAACACAACTCTTTATAGGCATAATATTAGTATCCACAATATGAGAAATACCATGCAACATATCAACACCAAGTTTATCACTTTGAACCATTGTTTTTAATCCTTCAATCAAAGGTAGAGCTTCACTTTCCTGGTATTGTTGACTCATCCATTGTTGAATATTTTCAAAGTGATTAGCAATCTTCGCCAATTGGTCAATGGAAACCCTAGTTAGTGATTCATGCACATCATGAGTATTAAGGAAAGAATGAGGATAAATGAGGTCATTTGTAGGATTGCTAGAACCACCGACATCCTCATGGGACAAGTTATCCAAATTAGGCTCCATCTCCTCGATAATTAAACCTTGGAAATCCTTAATTCTACAACTTCTCATGGGGATACTACAAGTTGGACTAATAGTAGTAAAACTCATGCACGAAGGAGGGAAATAAAAATATTAAAATTTGAATTTAAAAATAATTGAACAATAAAAATTTTTGTAACAAATGATTGTTTAATTATTTAAGAAAAATTATTCGTGATTTTGAAAAGACCAATACATAAAGAGCATGCAATCTAGTAGTAAATTAAATAATTTAAAAATTTGGGTTTTGAATTTAACCACTAAATTTTTTAGATTTGATTGAAAATTAAACTTGTAAGTGAAAATTTGAATTGTGAAATGGGAAAGCACTCAAATCAGAAATAATTAATCCAAATTAAGCAATTCACAAGCTCAATTTTAAATTTAAAAAATTTGGGTTTTATTGAAATTAACCTCAAAATTTTTAAAATTCACTTGGAAATCGAACTTGTAAATGAAAATCTAATTTTTTAATTGCATAAACACTCAGATTTGAGAACATAAATCAGAATTAAATGTGTAAGGAGTTGGATTCACCAAAATGTAATAGGTGAAAAATTAGGGTTTCCACCATTAGAAGTATGAAAGCCACTAATTTACCGTCACATTCAAAAGAGAAATAAGATCCAATAGATTTAGTCACAAATCAGTAATGATAAGGACATAATGCTAATTGAATTCAAGGGAGTGGAATTTGTTTGCCCTCTTTTGTGAGTTTAATTGCTGAAATTAGGGTAAAGTGCTGAAAATGAAGGTAAAAATGTGGAAATAGTGAGTTACAGATGCGGGACTGACACACACACCTAGATCTGAGGATTATAAGAAGATTCATATCTGATCCCCAAAAAAGGCTCCAAAAGTAGTAGGACCGCAATGCCCATCACTCTAGTCCACACACCAAAAGGGGTTGATTCATCTCTACATATAATGCCTATTCTATAGATCGTAGATCCATAGCTATTTCCTACATACAAAAAGAAAGAGAAATAGGTTGGGAATAGGGGCTTGCCTAAGTCAAACCCCCGTTTTGGAATTACCATGAAATAGAGATAAAAGGTAATTGAATTTTTGTGATTGAAGATTCTCCTTTTGAGAGAGATGTTGAATAACGACTGAAAGCCAAATGATATACCTCTATGTGAAGTTTTATTTGTCTGCACACAGGATTAGGGTTTCATGAAGTCTTTGAAATAATAGGATATGAATCTTGAGTCTTGACTTTGTTGTTGCTCCAAGGCTCGAAGGAAGGCTAATTACTTGCTCAATTGCTTGAATGCTTGATCTCAAGTGTGTGTTGTTGTTGATGGATCCCAAAATGAGAGGGGAAAGTCTCCTTTTATACTTCCTCATAAGAAAACTTGCTAATTTTATGACATGAGTCAACACAGAGTTGGGAATCTTGCTCAAATTCGAAATAGGGAAAATAGTTTAAAATAGGGCCTAATTAGGGAGAACCAAAGTGTGGCTTCCTAGTTGTACGCTAATTTAGGGCTAGGATAAGGTGCCATGTTGATGCAAAAGTAAAAAATGTAGTCATTCTTGAGTGATATGAGTAGCATTGGGTCCTAGTTAGGCTTAGGGGCACAAATGCCAAGGTAGGGACCCAATATGGTCAAAATTGTACAAGGGCACACTTTTAGGACACTACACCAGGCAACACAATTGGTAGATGACTTGGTGGATAAAATGGATGATCTAAGAGAAAACATCAGAGTCTCCAAGTTCCAGGTCCTGCATGTTCAAAATCCTTCTCAAGCCTCCATTGAATGTTATTTGGGAAATTACTACAGTTATAAGAAAAGTAATAAGTAATCTATATGTGCAACCTTGGTTATCTCTAGTTGAAGGGAAAAATCATGGCATAATCACTAATATCATCAAGTAATCTACAATTTTGACAGTACACCTAGAAAACAATGTGCTCAACATGCAAGGTTCTACAACATCTTAGAGAACATAAATCACGCTCAAGGGAAGGATGCAAGTGTTGTCTGTAATACATGTAAAATTCATCTTAAAAACAAGTAATCAATTAGAAGCAAAAGGGAAATCACGAATCCCTATCTAACCAAAGAATTTAACATATAAGACAATGGAATAACACAATCAAGAAAATAGGAATTAAAATAATAAAATGAAATCAAAACTCCCTATCCCAAGATTGCGTATTGCTTCCATTGCTCTTCTCCTCTCTGTGGTATGATGGCTCTTAGATATTGCGCTGGTAACCTGCAAGTAACACAAAGATTCAAAATTCGTGATTCTTGAAAATGGAGATTGGATGCTCAGTTTATAGAAAATTGGAGAAGATTGATTGAAAGGTGGAACAGATTGATCAAGAGATGGAACTTAGGTGAGCTCAAATGAAAATTGATAGTTGAATTGCTGATTGTAGGAGTGAAACTCAATAGATGGAATAGATTAATTGAGTCAATTGATTGAGAAAAAGATGACTAAAGGAAGAAAAAGAATGATTGGAGGAAAGAAAGAGGATCACAAACAGAGCTTAATTTAGAAAAAGCTAAATGAAAGATGGAAATAGAGATTGGAGAGATAAATGATTTAATTAATTAATTGATTTAATTAATTAACTTAGCATGTGCTTGCATTTAGACTTAGATTTTTAATTTAATCTTTGCATGAGATTTTAATTCAAATAATTGAATTTATTTATTCAATTTGGTATTTGAATATATTTAGAACTTAACTTTGATTTTCAATTTGGTTTTTGAAATCATGCACATGTAATTGAATTTGGAAGAAATTAGAAGAATATGAAATTAAATGAAATTAGAATTTGGGGATTTGGAATTGAAGAATCAATTAGTTAATTAAATAATTTAAAGAAACTATTTAATTAGTTAGAAATAGAATTTAATTAAATAATAAAGATTATTTAAATTAAAGGATAAAATCACAATTAATTAAATAATAAATATTTAATTAATATTTAGAAAAGGGTTGAATGATTAGATGATTGGAGATAGAAATTGAATAATTAGTAATTTATTTAAATAATAAAGATTATTTAAATTGGAGAATTAATCAATTTTAATTAAATAATAAATATTTAATTAATATTTAAGAAATGATTAAATGATCAAATGATGATAGAAAATACAACAATTAGTAAGATGATGAGCAAATACAAAAATTAGAAGAAATAGATTAATTGAATTAATTAAATAATTAAGGAATTATTTAATCATTTAGAGGAATAATTAGTACATGATCAATGCGACAATTTTAGGTGTCTACATTTTCCCCTCTTTGAAACAAAGTCGGAACGACATTGTTTCAAAGAAAATGAAATATTCTGCCCCAGTATGCCTCGGTATTGCTGTATAGTGTAAATATGCCCCCTCGGAAAAGGTGGTCGAAAAAATCCAAAATTGAGACCATGTTTTCTATATCAGTTTAACGAGAAAGCGTGTGAAATTTTGTGCGATTTCGAGATCGTTTGAGTAGGCTACAAGGTGTTTGAAGCTGGCAGGGACCATGAGCATCGAGGTGTCAAAAAACCCTAATTTTGAGCTATAAATAGAGATTTTTAGGTTTTCATTTGCTCATTTGCAATTTGGTAATTCCTTGGTTTTCTCTGCATTTTGTGTGTTTTTTTTCTGATTATTTGATAATCATGGTTGGTTATAGAGCTCAATTGCACCTATCGGATCGAGTACATTCATATCAGAGACCTCCTAAGACTGGTGGCATGGTATTTTTCCAATTTTTTCCTGATTTTATGCCATTTTCCAAAAAAAATCCATGATCAATTTTTGCATTGTGTCACACAATTGCCTATCGATGTTTACGCATTAGTATTAACTGTACCGCAAACGTTCTAAATGCTACACATGCGTCGTAAGTGTTACACACTAGTATTAAACATGCCTCATTCACTCCTTTCTGTACGCATAAGTATTTATTGTTACGCATGCACCCATTTCATTATGCATTAGCTTTAAACATCATGCAAGAGTCATAATTGTACCACATTAGTCATAACTATCACGCATTCATTGTATGTGTAATTTTTTGTCGTGCATTTGAAATTTTTTTTTTTCGGGATCCGATATCTAATATTTTGAACATTTTCTCATTGCAGGAGAATATTGGAGTGTTATACTACCGATAGAGAAGACCTAGTGGACTTGATCTTCGAGCTGACTTACCAGATGTGGAGATCGAGAATATCCGACAACTCGGTCTATATCATGTTTTACATTTGCCAGAGGTTATGACCAATAGGGCCATGATTATAGCTTTGATATAGCAGTGGCATTCTGAGATCTGTTCTTTTCATCTTCCGATTGGTGAGGCATTAATTACCCTAGAGGATGTATGACGTATACTGCGGATTCCCATTCATGGTGAGAGAGTTGTATATGACCATGATGATGGCATTGCTGGACTATGTGCACTTTTCAAGTGTGAGATTCAGGACTTGAAGATCAGTGGCTGTTATGACATCCCTTGGGCCCGATTAGACTATGATGACATGACTATTGTATTATGTGGTGTTGTTGGTGGTTTACTGATACCTGACATACGAGGTCATGGGTTTCCAATTGGATGGGGCAGAGTGCTCCACGATATGATCATTCATCATCAACTATATGCTTGGGGTCCTTGTCTACTATCCATGTTATACTATTAGTTGCATGGTATTGTGTATCTTGGATATTGTTCTATCAGTTGTGGTGTTACCTTGCTTCAGACATGGGCATGGGAGCATATTTCTATTTCAAGGCCTATTATTCATGTTGATTTGCAACCTGGTGAGCCTTATTCTTTCAAGTACATAGCAGGTATCAGACACAAGGGTTTGAGGAACACCTTGTACTGGAGACATTAGTTCGACACATTACAACATTTTATTTGGAGACCATACTTAGATTGCCCCGGTTGGGAGGATGATGCAGTACACTTGCCTTTCTACTGATAGCAGGGATATCTTATTTGTAGGACATTTGAGACCTAGCAGATTATCGAGATGTATCTTCCAAGGCAGGTTCTGAGATAGTTCGATGAGGTACAGGTGACACCTATGGTTACTGCTTATTTTGCTCGTGTATCTCAAGAGGTATCTGATTGCGATGTGTGCATACAGCCATATGTTGCTTCTGCTGAGTTTGATTCTCTACAACCATTACTCTAGGGTTGGGGTAGAGGTGCAGCAGATCCAGGGATGATGACAGAGTATGATGTGTGGTTTGCAAGGCGTAGGCCAGTGCCTTTGACTGATCCTGTTGTTCTGATTACAACACATCAAATTCACAATCCTAGACAGTGGTTGAGGATAGACTCAGGAGAAAGAGCTAGAGGAGGAGGAGAGGGTGGATCTGTGGGAGGAGGTGGTGGAGATGAGGGAGGAGATGAGGGAGATGAGGATGTAGACATTGGTGGAGACACCGAGTCTATTAGCAGTGAGGATAGCGATGATTCTTCTGAGTCATCGACCAGTGAGGATGGAGGTGATGATGAGGATATGCCCGAGCTAGAGGATGTGCTTGGTGCTGAGGGTGGGAGAGGACAGGTTGATGACGAGGATGAGCTGCAGACTCTTAGAGCACGGGTCCAGAGTTTGGAGGATGAGGTCGCTAGACGAGATATCGAGTGAGAGACTTATCGTGTAGATTATGGTGCCCTTAAGGTTGAGAGAGATCGTCTCTAGACGGAGAGAGATGAGGTAATGCAGAGATGTTAGATTACCATGGATGCCTTTGATCAGCTTTTTAGAGTAGGTACAGATGCGTGCGACTAGGCAGATAGGTATTTCACTATTGCACAAGAGTCTATTTATTATCGACAGACATATGAGAGAGCCATCCTTGAGGGTCAAAGAGAGCCTAGCTTCAGTGCATTTATGGGGAGGAGATCGAGTAGGTCTACTTCACGATGGACTAGCAGTGGTGGCATTATGGGACCACCTTGACATCCTGGGGTAGGATCTAATGGACAGGATCCACCTGCTGACAGAGGCAGTGTTGGTTGGTCATGTTATCTAAGCCTTCGGGCTTTATTTATTGTATTCACACACATTATCATTTTTGAGTTATATATATATGACATGCGAGTTTTAATAGTGATCTATGTATATTCCTTTCCACGTATGCTTATATGATGCTATGAGTTTTATGATGCTTATCTATTTGATTCTATACAATGGTAGTACATGTATGTATTAATGATGGTAATGGATTTTTAAATGAATGCAATGGATCTATATAAAATGCTATGATGAATGCAAATGAATCTACAATGAATGCAAATGAATCGATAATGAATGCTAATGAATATATAATGAATGTAATGAAATATATAATGAATGCAGTGAATCTATAATGAATATTTTTTGTATGAAAATGGTTGAACCAATTTTGACTCAAATACACCTTGAAGAAATGTTAGTTAGATGACAGAAAGAAAAATTGATGATAGAAGGAATATTAGAAAGAATGCGATTTAGAAAGAAGATGAGAAATCAACAAACTATCAATAAGCAAATGAGATGAGAATGAGAATGCAATTGAATGAATCACAAACCTGTGTCACATATTTTATTGTGTCAATATATATTCATCACTGAGCCTTATTATTGAACAATGAAGCGTAGCACATCAGGGTATAATGAACCAAGATACAAAGATATCTCATTGTAGAAACAAACACGTAGTAGACAAGGAGTGAACCCTCCATTCTGGGAATTATGCTAGGGGTCGAGGTATGTGTGGCGATTTCACCTTGATGTGAAGGCTCTTATCACAGACACCTACTAGAGCAATTTCCCTAGAATTTCATTGGTTCACACCACAAACAACAAGCAAAGAAAAAGATAATGTCCATCATAGCTCCTCTAGTCACTTGTAGACATCCTTGAGTGGCATAGGAACAATATCTGTCACCAAATGATAAAAAGATAAAGACTGACCCGGACAAAATTCAGCAACTATACTAACCTTGTGCCTTCATTCTCAGTTGCTTGATGTGATGGTTGATAATGTCTGATCTCATAAAGTTTAGAACCCTGTTTAAGACTGACCTGTCTAATTTTGAGTGTATCCTCTTCTATTTAAGACAAGATAATGATCATGTTGATATGGATATGATATGATTGATAAGACAGTTTGATCAGTTGATTGTAGATGTTTGATGGGATAGTCGTAACCTTTGTTAACTTTGTGCGAAGTGTTTGCTGGATATTTGCTAGGGTATTTGTTTCTCACAAGACATTTTATTGCAAGTTTTTTTGATTGATTGATTTTCGATTTTTAGTTCTTTTCCAAGAGCTTTTTCGATGTTTTTGGATTATGTAGATCGATATTTGAATGTTTTTGGATTGATTTTTCAGGATCTTATTTGAATGTTTTTGGTTGATTTTTTCAGGACGTTATATGGATGTTTTTGGATTTTGTGGGATGTTATATAATTTTTTGGATTTTGTGTTTTTCAATGTTTTTGAATTTTGTGTTTTTCATTGTTTTTGGATTTTGAGTTTTTCATTGTTTTTTGGATTTTTGAGTTTTTCATTGTTTTTGAATTTTTCGAAGGACGTTATCTGACTTTTTAGGTTTTTTTCATGACTTTATATGATTTTTTGGATTTTCTTAGGACTTTATATGATTTTTTGGATTTTTTAAGGACTTTATATGATTTTTTGGATTTTTTCAGTTATGCCCCCAGTATTCAGACCTATAAGGCATGATGATATGCAAAATGTATGTGGAGACAAATGAATTTTTGACATGACCTATGTGAATGCAATATGCAGGATGAAGATGCATTTCCTATTTGAACAAGGTTGAATGTGTTTGTTTTAGCATTTGTAATACACCAATTGAAATGGAGGTGCAAAACATTTCATAGATAAGCGGTCGATCAATCTTTAAGGTCCCTTAGAACATTCATCTCAACACAATGACTAGGATTTACAAATGGAGACGCAGAAAACCTCCCCATTAGCTCTTGAAACTTAGATCTTTGTTTGCCCATGTGTGTGCGGATGAGTTAATTCCTACTCTTGTGTTCACTAAAGATCCTTAGCATCCTATATGACTAGTTACATGGATTATTCTAACTTCAAAAGCATCTCGACTAAAGCCTTGCTGGCAGCAAGCCTTGAAAGCTCTAATGAGGTTATAGACTGTAATTTCTCAAATATTGCTCCATTGCTAGTAGGCGTTCATAGCCCTGATGGAGTTACTTGCATGTTCCCATAGTCAAGCTTTTTATCACACTTTGTATACATGATATTTCAGTTATATATCATTGCTCTTTTGTCTTGAGATGGATATTTGGCATAGCTCTTTTTCTTTTTATTTTCTTGCCTTGACTTGTAAGTAATGAAATCTACTTGGGTGTGACAATTACAGCGACACTGAAGTAGAATTTTAGATTTTTTACTAGTCATATGATCAACTAGGTGTCTAGAATGAATTAGAGATTTATTGCGTTTGAGATATAGCAATTGATAGATTGTGGGTTAACAAGTCTCAAATAGTGAAATTGCTACCCAACCATAAGTAAAGTGTTCTCATAGGGTAATGTTGAAAATGAATGACCTTGGGACCTCAAAGACTTCATGTCGGAATATCTAAGAAAGGAGATGACCCTTGCTTCTCTTGGATGCAAACAGATGATAAACTTGGACAGTTGCCTTGTTTTATTGATGTTGCTATATGTAATTGCCAAAAAAATTGAGAATGTGATGCATTTAAAAAAGAAACTATATGTAATACAATGTTTTAAATGATATGATATGCAATGCGGAAAATAAAACCTAAACTATATAGCCCTTAGGTATAATATCGCTTGAGGTGCATGTTGTTCATAGGGTCAGAGAGTTGATCTCCCTCCATGGTAGCCAAATTATATGCTCCATTGCCTATGACCCTTGTTATAATGAAAGGACCTAGCTAGTTAGGTTTGAATTTCCCTGGCCTTTCTCATTCCACTAGGTTCCTTTGATTCTCTTTAAGTACTAGATCTCCCACTTCAAAAGTTCGTGGGCGGACCTATTTATTATAACTTCATCTCAATCTGTTTTGATATCCTTGTAGATGGTTAAACATTGTTTGTCTTTTTTCATCAAAGGGTTTTGAGTTCTTGTAACCTTGCTACCTTGTAGTCTTCCTCTGATATGATGTTCTGTAAGGAGACTCTTAGAGATGGTATTTCTATTTCAATGGGGAGTATCACTTCTGTCCCATAGTCCAAGGAATATGGTGTTTCTCTTGTAGGTGTGCGTACTCCTATTCTGTAAGCCCAAAGAGTGGGATTTAACTAGAGATGCCAGTCCCATCCCGTGTCAGTGACTACTCTCTTAAGAATTTTCAATATTGTTTTATTTGTAGCCTCTGCTTGCCCATTACTTTGTGGATAATATGGTGTGGCAAATCCCTATTGTATATGAAATTTGTCACACAACTCTTTCACTTCCTGGTTTTTAAATGGATGCCCATTATCTGTAACAAAGCACATTGGAACTTTGTATCTACATATAATGTAGTTGAGCATGAATTTTGCTATCTTCTTTCTAGTGGTGTATGTTAGAGGAATTGCCTCAACCCATTTGGTAAAGTATTCAGTGGCTGTCAAGATGAACTTGTTCCCATTGGAAGAAGTAGGGTTGATTTTACCCACTAGATCTAATCCCTATTGTTAAAATGGCTATGGTGATGTGATGGGTTGAAGATCTTGTGCTAGTACATGAATAAGGTCTCCATGCATTTGGCATTGTTTACACTTCTATACATACTTGTAAGCATCATTTACCATTGTTGGCCAGTAATAACCTATTCTCAACAATTTCTTTGACAATGGTGGACCGCTTTGGTGAGCCCCATAGATTCCATCATGGACTTCCTTTAAAGAAAGGTGTGCCTCATTCTCATCCAGTCATCGGAGAAGAGTTCCATCGAAACCCTTTCTATACAAAGTATCAGCTATAATGGTGTACCTAGATGCCTAACGAATAAATTTCTTCTTTTGATTCCTGGACAGATCTGGTGACATGTATTGAGTATGTAAATATGTATATATTTCATTGTACCAAGGTGATTCTAGACCCATGATTGCACATACATATTCTGATAGGGGAGTCTCATATGCAGGTAGCATCAACTATTCTATGATGAACTCAAACTGAGTTTTGTTAGGAGGCATATTTAGAAGAGATTCTATGGTAGCCATTGCATCTGATGCCTTGAATTGTACCCTTGGGATTTGTTCGAAGGTAATTTTGCTGAAGTGCTCCTTGTAATCTTCGAACAACTTCTTATAAGGCATGAGTTTTTCATCCTTCATGTTGTAATCATCATTGGCTTGGTTTACAATCAACTACAAATCACCATAGACCTATAACTCTTGTATTTTCCATTGTATAGTTGTACAAAGCCCTATGAGGAGAACTTCATATTCAACCATATTGTTGGTGCATTGGAAATTGACCCTAAATGACTTAGGTATAACGTCCCCTTGAGGAGTAATGAAGAGAATCCCTACTCCAGATCCGTGACTTGTATATGACCCATCAAAGTATAACTTCCACATTACTGAGGCAGTTAATGTAAACACAGATTAATCTGGAAAGTCTTTCAGCAACGGGTGATTGTCTTGTATAGGAGCCTCTACTAATTGATCTGCTATAATTTTTCCTTTGATGGCTTTTCTGTCTATGTATTCTATATCAAACTTGCTCAAGATCATAACCCACTTATCCAATCACCTGGTCAATGTTGCTCTGCTCAATAGGTACTTGAGTGGGTCAAAGCGTGCAATGAGTTGTACATTATGACTCAACATGTAATGTTTGAACTTTTGGGATGCAAAGATTACTGCTAAGCATGCTCACTCTATGCAGGTATAATTAAGCTTATAGCTGATCAGAGTCCTACTTATATATTAAATGGCTCTTTCTTTTCCATTTTTGTCATGTTGTGCCAATAGAGCTCCTAGAGCTGAGTTCGTTCCTAATATGTATAACAATAGAGGTTGTCCCAGAGTAGGAGATATTAACACTGGTGTGTTCAAAAGATAATCTTTCAGACCTTGGAAAACTTCCTGGAATTGTTTTGTCCATTTAAAAGTAACTCCTTTCCTGAGTAAATGCTGGAATGGGTGACACTTATCTGCCAACTATGCTATAAATCTCCTTATGGATTGTAGTCTTCCTTGTAACCCTCTAAGTTGTTTAAGTGTTGACGGAGGTTGCATATCAATGATTGCCTTGACCTTAGCAAGGTCTATTTCAATTCCTCTGTTTGACACTATAAACCCTAACAGCTTACATACTGTTATGCCAAACACACACTTCTTTGGATTTAGTCTGACATTATAACATTCTAACCAATCAAATATATGTGTAAGAACTACAAGGTGACTTTCTCTTGTTTGTGATTTAGCCAATATATCATCCACGTAATCTTCCATTATGTTGTGGATCATGTTATGAAACAATGTTGTCATGGCTCTTTGGTATGTTTCTCCAGTGTTTTTGAGACCAAATGGCATCACATTCCAGTAGTATGTTCCCCATGGGCATGTAAAGGTCATTTTATGTTGATCTTTTGGTGCAATTTTAATCTGGTTGTATCTTGAAAAACCATCCATTAAAGATAGCATCTTATTTCTAGCTGTTAGGTCAACCATCATGTCGATATTGGGTAGCAGGAATTCATCCTTAGGACAAGCTTTATTTAGATCCCAAAAATTAGTACAGATTCTTATGCCTCTTATGGGCTTAGTCACAGGTACTAGGTTGGATATCCATTCCACGTAGTCAATAGGTCTAATAAAACCTACATCCAACAACTTTTGTAGTTCTATTTTAACCAGTAATGCGATACTTGGATGCATTTTTCTCAATTTTTGCTTGTAAGGTTTAACTCCTAGTATCAAAGGTAAGTGATGCAACACTAATTTGGAGTCTAAGCCTAGCATGTCTGAATAGGACCAAGCAAAGTTGATAGGTCTTTGTTTGAAAAAATGGATGAATCTATCTTTTTCTTCTTTTCTTAGTGATTTTGCCAGATGGATGTTATGTACAACCTCCCCTTCTATTATGTTTACTTCTTCTATTTCCTCTGTAAGTAATGCTGACCTTTCTGTTTCCATAGGAAAATTACCCAAATCACTGTTGTCATTATGAGTAGTTTGATCCTTATCTTCTATTGTAGAAGTACTTTCTTCTACAAAGTATGTCATTCTATTCAAGTTTATAAAAATCCCTGCTTTATGATCACCTTGTGGAAATCCCTCTCCGACTCCTAGAAATTTTGAAATTGCTTCGTCATTTTCAAACCAATCCAGCGTTGGTTTTCCTTCTTGCCCCCAATCAATCAAGTGTGACTGCACTAGGGTTAAATCATTATTGCCTTCTTTAGTAGACTCTGATAACATGAAAATTTGAGTGTTTGATTGACTTTGTGTATCTTCATCCTATATAAGCCTTATTTGATTCCTTAATATTGCACTTTCTGGTGGGCTAGAATCATGGAGTGATAAGAATTTGTAGTTATGAGAGTATATCTCACTTTCAATATATGTTTCATCATATGAGCTATCATCACTTATTTCTTCTTGTTCTTGTCCCTGATTCTGTTGTAGATTGACTAGTCTTCTTTGGACATTAGTTACCCTTCTTAAGCTTGGTATAAGCCTTTGCACTCTTTCTTCATCTGTTTCATTAGGTTGAGCTTGAGTGGCTTCTCGTGGTAGAAGTAGTGACAATAACCATGGGTGGGATTCGGGTGGTGGTGGTAAACCTGCATCTGTTGCCACATTAGCCTATACTGTTGTGTCAATAACTAAATCATTTTGTAACTCAATGGTAGGTTCTTGCAATAGTTGTCTCATGTCTTCTCCATCTGATTCTACACTTGGTGATGCAGGTACCTGATTACTTGTTTGAGATGAAGATGGAAGCTCTTGTGTGGACAAATTCCTTTGTGATATGAAATCTGATGGTTTGCTTGGTTGATTTAGAATATCAAGAGTACATTGTCTTGCTTTGGTTATATGTTGTACATGCTTGTATCCCAATCGTTGATTCCTTGGATTATCATTAGGAACAACAGGTTCTAGTCTTCCTTGTTTTTGTAACCCAAGGCCTGTGGTACCATAATATCCATGTCTTTGGAGTATTTTGAATCCATTGCCATACTGATCTATGTGTATTCTGGGTATTGTCATATGATCTTCTTCTCTATATATCCAATGGTTAACATCTTCGTTCAAGGATTCTTCTTGTAAGTCACCCCATCTAATGAAAGAGCTTGAGTCTATATATTTGAGAATTTCTTTTCCTTTGTCTCGCCTTTGCACTATAGTGTGAGGTTTCCCAAAGGACTTAGGAGAAAGAGACAATTGTTTCCTACTTAAAGTATTTGCAATAGAGTACTCTCCACAACCCATATCTTTTATTTGTAAGGAGGAAGTTGTAGGCATATCCTTTTTTATTTCTGTGATCTTTAATGTTTCCAGCTGTGTAGTGAGAGGTGTGGCCTGATTGATAGGTACCTAATTATCCACACTGTCTTTTAGATAATTGCAATGTTGGAATGGATTTGGATCACCCTTTATGGTGATTTCAATACTATTGTATGTGAATTTGACACATTGATGGAACGTGGATGGTACTGCTTGCATGGTGTGGATCTATGGGTGGCACAATAACATGTTATATCCCAGCTCTTTGTCCAAGACTTGAAATGCGACCTCTTTCATTATAGGTCCTACTTATACAGGTAATGTTACAATGCCTTTTGATGGACGTTCTTCATCATTGTAAGCCTTGATATTTATCCTCTTGGAAAAATCAATGTGAAGTTCAGAATATCCTAGTGCTATGACCAGCTTTAAAGTACAAATGTTGAGACCGACTCCCCCATCTATGAGTACTCTTCTGATTCTTCTCTTATGAATGTAAGCTTCCAGATGTAGAGGGTCATTATGAAGCAGTCTATCACTAGGAATATCTTGTTCTCTGAATGCAATATGTGTGCCTTGTGTCAGATTTCCCACCATATACTGGAAGGCATTTTCATCTATATCTTTGTTCACTATTAAATCTTGAAGTGCTTTGTCCAGTATAGCTCTATGAGTGGGCAAAATTTGCAATAGTTCGAATAATGATATCTGTGCAGGAGTTTTCTTAAGATGGTCAACAACATTGTAAGTTCCTACTACTGGTGGTTGATTTTGTTGTATTCCTTATAAAGTTACCTTTGATCTATGAGTAACTACTACACAGTCTCTATCTCTAGGAGTTATGGTGATCATAGCGATTGTATCATTTGTATCATAGGCTGTTTTATCAAGATTTATATTAAATACCTCTTCATAGTCTATATGGGTATGTTTGATATCCATGATATGTTCTATGAGTTCATCTTCAAACCAACCTGAGTGAGATGGTTGGTCAGGCCCCTAGTCTCTGAGACAAATATTTCTATCATCATCGTACTTCGGTGCCTTGAATATCATGCAAATTTGGTTATCATTGGTGTGAGTGTTTTGATATTGGTCATCTTGATCAAGTGTTTCTTGTGAATCATTGTTTGCTACATTACCTGAGCTAATTGCATGAATAGTGTAGTTGTATGAGACCTTTGTGTAGTTAGCTGTATTATCTTTGGTACCTGATGTGGTAGCTTTCCCCTTGTCATGCTTAACAAAAGTATCCTTAAAAATTGTATGATTTATGTTTGCTGAGGTTTTATCATTATCAATTGTGATGTCCCCTGTAATGCCCCTACCCTAGTCGGACTTGTAAAACCCATTTGACCTTGGTTGACTTCCATGTGGCATTCTTGAATGGTAGGTTAACCGTGATGCAATGTGTAGTTTAGATAATATAAATAATCGTACATACCTATTATTGTGCTTTTGCATCGATTCTTGTGTAAATGTAATTGTTTCCTAACTCTTGTGATAAATCTCAAGCTAACGCCTTCATTGAATATGTATATGTATATGTATGCTTGCGTGATTCATGGGTGCAGGAGATTGTAGGTACAACACCGCCTAGGGCAAGGTTCATCTCCTTCGGGATTCGCAGGTTTGAGTAAACCTCCTCCATCCTTAGAATTTGGATTTGGGGGTCATAAAACTCTCGTCTTGCCTTAGCCATGGTTAGGTGAGCCTCGTGTGTGGTTCATGGGGATTTCTTTTCATTGGGTTGCGTGTCATGTGATTTGGTGGACTTCCTCGGTTTGCATGCCTTACATAGGGTAAGTGGAGTTTGTTATCCTGAATGAGGAGATGTATGCATTAGTAATTTAGAAATTTAAAATAGGTAGTTTCTTTTATATGAATAATCATTAATTTAAAGAGATCGCTTTAATTATAATTGTAGCAAGCTTAAAGTATTTAACTTGAATTAATGTGTTCATTTACGCATTAGTAGTTGAGAAAATTAGAATAAATAGATTTCTTTCATGAGAATAGTCATTTATTAAAAAGGTCGCTTTATTATGTTATAGTGAGTTAATTTTAATATTAACGAAATTCAATGAGTTATGCATTTTAGAAAGGAAAGATTTAAAGTCATTGGGAAATCGAAATAAATTAATCATTTTTGCATGTTGGAAGAGAAAGGGTAAATTTTATTATTTAAAGGAAATCATTCTTTTTACTTGTAAAGTTGATATAGTATAAAGGATTGATTTTTGGAAATTTAAATTAATTTAAATACCTAACCCTTGTTAATAGTTCAAAATATAAATGTTGGCTAAAGTAATATGGAGGAATTAAAATTAGAATTAAATAAGAAATAAAAGCATTTTAATTTTAATGAGAAAAACGAATAAGATGTATTGAATAATGGAAAGGAATGATTTTCCATTCTCATTCTCTTTTATTTTAAAAATAAAAATGCCTAAATTCGAAATTAAAAATTAGGTCAAAAAAAAAAAAAGAGGATTCTCATTTAACCTAGTTTTGAAAATATTTTTTGGGGGGTTCTTTTTTTGGGAGCTTTTTTTGGAAAAATGGAGATGGGGAAATTTTGGAAAAATGGAGATTTGCTTTGAGTTGCAGGTGGGGCTCTTCATCAAAACTCTTCTCGGAATGCGTTTGGAGGTAGGATTCCAATCTACCCTTTTATTTAATGTTGAATCAAAAAAAAAAAATTGGTGATTGAATGCTCTCCATGAAATGCTGGGAAAAAAAAAAGAAATGATAATACCCATGAATGTTTAAAGTTTTAGTTTCAGTTTCTTTTTGAAAGCTTGGTTGTCTTGGATTCAAGGGTTATTATGTTTTCTTGAAACATTTTGAAGAGAGAAAATGGTGCTGAAGACCCCTTTTATTTTACTGTAAAATGGTGTCCAAACTGTCTTTTTTTTATCAGTTATGTTTTGGCCATGTGTTTCTTTTAAAAGAAAAAAAAAAGAGAGAAAAAAAAAAAAAATATATATATATATATATATATAAAAATCTTATTATCAAAATGGCGGGCGTTAGGGTTTGGCAAGCGGAGGAGCCGAGGCTCAACTCGCGCCGCCATCCCCCCCCCCCCCCCCCTCTTCTCCTTCATCGCGGGTTCACAGTCCTCCCCGCGACCACGTTGTGGGCCGCAGGGACTTGCATCCACAATGTGGGTCGTAGGGCCTGCGTCCACAATGTGGGCCGCAAGGGACCTGCGTCCACAGTGTGGCTCACAGAACCTGCGTCCACACTGTGGGTCGCAGGGACCTGCATCATAGGTTAGGGTTTACTTAAAAAAAATAATAATAAAGTTTGTTTTATTTTTTTATATATTTTTTTTGTTGTTAAAAAAAAAAAATATATAATATTGACATTTATAAAATGAAAGAAAAATGTCATGGGGAAGTATAAAAGAAGCTATAATATATTTGTAGGAAGACCTATTTTATTTGAAATTAGATTTTAAATGTCAAATATATATTTATGTATATATATACATATATGTATATATACATATGTATATATATACATATATATACATATATATATATATATATACATATGTATATATGTGTATATGTATATATATATATACATATATATATACACGTTAAATACAAAGTTTACGTATATTTAAAATTGCTGATTAAAAAAAAAAAGGGGTATTCATTAATCATGGATTATTAGATTTATATTAGTTAACATTTAATTTTGGGGACCAATTCTAATCTGGGAGTAATTTTTGGAAAAGAGATTAAATATGGTCTTATTTGGAGATCTTTGAAATAATTATACTCTGGTTAACATTTGGTAATACATGTTAATGAGAAGTTTTCATGGAATATGAATCTAAATTTATCTTCGTATATTTTGTTATTACTTCAATGATGTGCTAGTAGGATGCATGTAAATTTGATATTGTATCGATTTAAAAAAAAAGGGTTGTAAGTTTAAGTGTCGTATTTGCCTTGTTTAGAGTGGCGACAAACCTTGATGTATTTGTTTCAGACCCTATCATCTAGTTACTTGTGTTGGTCATAGCCGGATTATGCCCTAGTCAGAGTATCGTCAGTCATTAGAACCTGTATTTGCTTTGAAGTGTTCAGTCGGATCCGCTTTAGGAGGGATCATTATGTAAATTCCGACCGAGGTGTCTATTGTATAATGGTTGTGTTCGCCTAAGAGGCAAAGATGTAAAAGACTTATAAATCATGTATTCCTAACAATATAATACCAAAGGGGTCTTGCAGTTGAGCAGACCCGGAGATGTAGCCCTTTAGGGGTGAACTCCGAGATCATATCTGTGTTATGCGATGTTTTAGCTTCCTTTGTTTCATGCTTTAAGTTATCATGTATGGTTTCTTTTCATAAGTGTACGATGGGAAATTAACGAATTTAAATCTAAGTGCATAAAATTATTCATCTTGACAAATGTAGTAATTAGGTTCATAAGAGATTGTAATTAAGATTATGGAAAAGTATTTTGATAATGTTAATTAAAAGTAGCAATAGTGGAAAGAATCTTGCTGGGTTACATCATTGGACTAACTTATTATTAAGCTTGTAAATTGAACGAATGTGAATGGAAAACAAAGTAAGAATTAATGTTATAATTCCTAGATTGAAATCTAAAGGATGAACATCATATAGGTTTTTATTTTTTTATCTTAGTAAATGAGTAACGCCATGTTAATTATGTTACACTATATTGGATGAATTTGTTTAGTTATTTCACGTTTTAATCTTAACAAATAATCCCTACCAAATTAACTTGATAATTGGGTGAACTCAACTATATACCCATAATTATAACCCTAATAAAAGAATCTCTTATGGCTGCTAAAAATGAACTAAAATGGGAAGTATTTGTATAGTTGTTTATATCTTAATCTTAGTAAATGTATCTTTTCATATTAACTTCATTTAACTAAAAGGAGTGACATGCAATAAGATAGTTATATTCTAATCCGAAAGGGAGAACATCACTATGAACTTATATTTTAATCCTGGAATGATGAATATCATCTTGCAAAATATATCTTAATTTAAAAGGGATGAACTCATGTGGCCCTAATTTACATTTTCACCTTAATGAATTTGGTCCATTTATTAGCATTATTAAAACTTCGATGAATGAACTCTATGGCTACTTGCATTCTATCCTCCATAAAGAACTATGACTCTTCAGTTTGGTTATGCTTAAACTTTAATGAGGAAACCTCATGCTATTAATTGTAGTTTAATCCTTAATGAATGAACCTCATCTTATGAACCATACTTTTAATATTTATGAAAGATATCGAATGTGGGTGGTTATCTTAAAACCAAATAAATGAACTTCGTAGATTAATCGCATTGAACCTTAAGGAAGGCCTCTTAAATTAATTAGGTGTTAATGTGCATTGAGTAAATAACCTCACGATGGCCTCCTAACCACCCAAAGTAAATGAACGCTTCCTAAAATTCTAAGACGTCAATTCATTGAACATACATATGACCATGTCGAATGCATTATCTCATAACTAAGTCATCCAGTTTATTGGATCAATTGACGCAAGTTGAGTTAGGTGTAAGGTTATGTAAACGCGTTGGGAAACTCTTTAGGATTGTTTAGCCTTTCGGTGTGCTATCTAAGTTTTTGTTAACTCTAGTTTATCTTGAGGTTGTAACTCATCAGTAATACTCTTAAATATTATTAAAAAAAAATAATATTTACACTCAATTTGAGTGTTTTTAACTTAAACCCTTAGGGGTTTCCTGGCGGGGCATTACATCCCCTTGGTGTATCATATCTTGGATCAAGTTTTTCAATTTGTAGAAACTTGTCATTTTGTGACCTTTAGTCCTATAATAATTGTAGAAATCATTATCATTCTACCATGTGGTTTTTAAAGGACTTGGTTCATTCACTCTTACCTCAGGTAAAGTGATCAGGTTTGTCTGTATTAACTTTTTGAGCGCTGACTTAATAGGTTCTCCTAGAGGTGTGTAATTTCTTCTTGGAGCATTTACCTTGGGTTATCTTGTGTTCATGTTTTGTGTAGCATTTACATTTGTTGAGGTTGTGTTATTCCCTATATGTGGATTAGATGATTGACTCATTCCCAAAGATAAAATGGGTTGAGTTCTGTTTATCATTTTGGTGTCGACAATACCATCATTGGTCACATTTTTGTTTTTCGACCAAAACTTAGATTTGTCATTGTTGTTGGCATTGCCATACTTAATAAGACCTTGTTCCACTAGTTCGTTCTCACATTTGAGAGCCTTTTCCGTGATTTGTTTGAATGTGGTTAAACATTGCATTTGTATGGGATATTTAATCTTAGGAATCAATTTTTCTATGAACATATCCACTTGCTCTATTTCTGGGATAACTGTCTTGCACCTCCTATAAAGAGCCCTCCATCATTGTATGAAGGATGCAAATGTTTCATTCTCATATTATTTAGCGACACACAAGTCCATCAAAGTAACCGGGGTGTCAATGTTGTACGAGAAGTTTGCAATAAATTGTTCAGCTAATTCTCCCCATGATGTGATGGTTGGTGGTAGATGTGAAAACCACTCTAAAGAGGGACCTCCCAAACTTTTAGGAAATAATCTCATTAGATAAGTATCTTCTGAGGCAACCTCTATACATGCCGTAAAAAATTCTCTGATATGATCTCTAGGATCACCCTTCCCTCGATATCTATCAAATTTGGGCATTTCAAAATGTTGTGGGAAAGGCAGCATGTATAATGTGTGATCGAATGGATAAGGACATAAAAACTGCATTTTGTAGCTCTTTTTATCATTACCAGTTTGCATGGTCATCATTTTTTGTTCTAAATTATGTATTTGTTGTGTCAGAATTTCTGTTTGTGTCAAAGGTATACCTTGTGTTTGTGTATGTCCCACAAAAGGATTCTTGGTTGCGTAACTAGGAGGTTTTTGGAAGGTACCAAGATTATAGCATTGTGTGTTGTGTGTTCCACTAGGTACTATGAAATAGCTGATATGCGAACCCATGTTTTGTTGAGTTGTACTTGTTGTATTGGCAAGACCTAGATTTGCATTTTGATAACTATATGTGGATCCCATAGAATAGGAAACTGGAGGTTGGGTTGCACTTGTTGCTTGTGTTTGAATAGGTGATGAGACACTTGATATTATCGGTATGCTTTGTTATGGTATACTAGCATTGATCACCAAAGATGACACACTTGTTTGAAAGTTTGCATTTGTGTTGACATTTGTTTGGATAGGTACGTTTTGAGGAAAACTGGAGGTCGTTGCTCGTATTTATGTCAAGGATGGTGTTTGACTATTATCTTGACCTAAAGTTTTTCCTGGTGGTAAAATCTTTGTGACATCCAAATCCTCAAGTAATTTTCCCCCATTTTGTATTAACAACGAAAGATACTTGTCCCTATCGCTATGTATAAGTGCATCTAGGATCATGAGGACATGTGGGTCTTGCTAAGGGGACTCAATTTCTTCCTTTGTCAAATGTTTTTGTAATTCATTTAGGGTGGACATTGTCTGTGTACCTTAGTGTTGACCTATTGACATGTCTAAATTCCAAGTAGGGTTTATAGACTATGTGTTATTTGGGTCCATTATTCCTTTCGCTTTCTGCGACCTTATGATGGGCATCTAAAATTTCTTATATGAGGGTTGTTCTATGCAAGATGATGACTTAACCCTAGACTATAGATGTAAATGCAAGGCTATACTAGACTCTCTATTGAGGATTTTGATGTGAGATCTTTTAAGCATTTCTATATTTCTCTAATGCAATTCTTTCCATTTGTTGACGAAGTTGTTCAGCCTCAATCTCTCTATCAATTATACAAGAAATCCTAGATGCAATGTTTATCTTGTGTATGACTCCTAAATATCGAGGTGTGCTTCTTCTTAAATCCCAAGCTAAGTTAGCTAGATCATCAATGATTTCTCGTTGACCATCGTTTGGAACTAAATTAGGTTGCTCGAAGGGGAGCAAACCATCATCTGGGAGACCCATGAAGGCACATGCTATGAACCTATAACTAAAAATGGACTTAGATGTATATGAGGTATAGATGAAGACATATATGATAATGTAGGACTATGTAACTAATATGGATGATAATGAAAAAGACTTAGGACGATAATGAGGACGTGATTGGGACTATGCAAAAGATGTAGGATGAAAATAAGGACGTAAGTGGGACTATGCAAAAGGCATAGGACTATGCAAAATACTATGTAAAATACTACCTAGGGTCACAAGTATATAAGGACTTTTGAGTTTTGGTTTCAAAATGGACTTTGTTTTCTGTAACTTCATGTGTATGACAATGTTTTGTAGTTTTCCAAATCTGAGAAAAATTGTTGGTAGGTATGTATAGCTGACTGACTCAATATACAAACTCGGAATATTCAGAGATACGTGGGAAAGGGCCTGAAATAGCCCAAGGGACTAACTCAATACTAGTCTAGCACATCGATACATTAAAAAACATAGAATACAATCTTAGGCTGGATAGTGGACACCATTCAGTGAGGCCCTTTCAAAATACCAAGACAAAATGAACAGATAGAGAGTCTAGCAGCATTGGCTCCACTCCATGGCACACACTTCTCGGGCATGCCAGTCTCTCTTACCCTGAAGATCTGAGGATCTTATAGTCGAGCAATTCCTATATCATAGTGTAAGGTACATGAAGGGTATCTATGGGGTATGATCCACACTCCTGGAACCACTGAATGTAGGATTTTTAGCAACTAAATTGGTTCTTAGTATTAGGTTTAGAGGGGTCCTGATCCAACGATGGATTCTCAGAGCAAGCCACTTAAGGCTTTAGTTGAGCTTATCGGTGCAGGGAAGGCCCCCACATACATTGAATTCACTCAACACTCTAGCTGCCTAACCAGTATATTTATATAGTGGCTTGAAAAACCCGCTCGAGAGTAAGCTGGGAGAGATGATATCCCCAATGCATCCCAATTCAAAGTTCCTCTGTGGGGTGATGAAATCCCTAGTCAAAGGTACCCCTCACTACGTAGAATAAAATAAAATTTGGATATCGTTGTCACCTTCCTCCTTTCTCCCAAGACCCCAAAGGCGGGTGGAAAGTCAGTTAGTGCAACTATAGGTCCACCCCAGTCACAATAAAAATTTCTTTACCTTAAGAAAATGAAAAATGATTTAATCTAGTGCAGCCTAATTCATGTTCATTTTATAGCCCAAATTTAGGTTTTAGATACACATGTGCATGTCTATTTTAAACACCAAATCCAAGTATGAAGGCATACATGTCAATTTTAACCATTTGCTGATTTTAAGCACCAAATACCAAGTGTGAGATGCATGCATGTCAATTTTAGCCCATGTTCATTTTAAGGACCAACAATGAAGTGTGAGATTATCCATGCATGTCCATTTTAACTATTGTTGATTTTAAGCACTAAAAATCAAGTGTGAAGTGTGCATGCAAAAATACTAATCTAATCCTCTCTAAAAATCTGCCACAAGCTGTAAATAGAAGATTAGTAGTAAAACCAAATTAACAGAAAATAGAAACTCAAAATTTGATAGAGGCGAATGCATAATTTTACCTGTGCAATTGCGTGATACTTACAAACTGAATGCGTGAATCTGATAGAGTGAATGTGTAAATCTGACAAACTAAATGCGTGATGATATTTGGTTGATTGTGTAGCACTAACAGGTCGATTGTGTCACAGAAGGAAAACAAGAACAAAAATAAAAAATAAAAAATAAAAGAAAGCTAAACCCGATCAAGAACCTGCAAAACCAATTGTGAAGCCCTAGCCAAATCCCTCATCATCCATTCAATATTGATTAGATCATATTTAACTTGATAAGAAAGAACTAAGCTATTATATCTATCAAAGGCCAGTTGTCCCTCTAAATCCTATATCAATTTTTCTGCCTGGAGAACCTTTTGATAGTGCTTGGCTTCTCTTCTTTGTTGTTTCGTCCTTCTTGCACCTGATATCCTATACTATACTTTTCTTGCCATAAACTGTATTAATCAAATCATAAAATAAAAAGCAATTTGATCTTAGATTAACCAAATTTAAGACAAAATTAAACAAAACAGATAATAGACGAAAGAAAAAATTAAACAGCAAAGCTTCCTGCGAATGCGTGATTCAAGAAGGGCAATTGTGCGATCTAGACAGGGTGATTGCGTGACCTTGTCAGAATGAATGCGTGACCCCGAAGGGTCTAATGTGTGATGTTGTCTATGCAATTATGTGATGGAAAAATCTTTTCTCAAAATTCATGCAACCTGCAAAAAAAATGAAAAATCCGCACAATCTGCAAAAATCACAAAGAAAAATAAAGAAGGTTAAATTGTTGTTAGTTCATGTCAGGTTCACCAAAATGTAATACATGTAAAATATATCTTAAAAACAAGTAATCAATTAGAAGCAAAAGGGAAATCATGAATCCCTATCTAACCAAAGAATTTAACAAATAAGACAATGGAATAACACAATCAAGCAAATAGGAATTAAAATAATCAAATGAAATCAAAACTCTCTGTGGCATGATGGCTTTGAGATATTGTGTTGGTAACCTGCAAGTGACACAAAGATTCAAAGTTCATGATTCTTTAAATGGAGATTAGATGCTCAATTTATAGAAAATTGGAGAAGATTGATTGAAAGGTGGAACGGATAGATCAATAGATGGAACTCAAGTGAGCTCAAATGAAAATTGATAGTTGAACTGCTGATTGTAGGAGTGAAACTCAATAAATGGAATAGATTAATTGAGTCAACTGATTGAGAAAAAGATGACTGAAGGAAGAAAAAGAATGATTGGAGGAAATAAAGAGGATGACAAAGAGAGCTTAATTTAGAAAAAGCTAACTGAAAGATGGAAATAAAGATTGGAGAGATAAATGATTTAATTAATTAATTTAGCATGTGCTTGCATTTAGACTTAGATTTTTAATTTAATCTTTGCATTAGATTTTAATTCAAATAATTGAATTTATTTATTCAATTTAGTATTTGAATATATTTAGAACTTAAATTTGATTTTCAATTTGGTTTTTGAAATCATGCACATGTAATTGAATTTGGAAGAAATTAGAAGAATATGAAATTAAATGAAATTAGAATTTGGGGATTTGGAATTGAAGAATTAATTAGTTAATTAAATAATTTAAAGAAACTATTTAATTAGTTAGAAATAGAATTTAATTAAATAATAAAGATTATTTAAATTAAAGGATAAAATCACAATTAATTAAATAATAAATATTTAATTAATATTTAGAAAAGGGTTGAATGATTAGATGATTGGAGATAGAAATTGAATAATTAGTAATTTATTTAAATAATAAAGATTATTTAAATTGGAGAATTAATCATAATTAATTAAATAATAAATATTTAATTAATATTTAGGAAATGATTAAATGATCAAATGATGATAGAAAATAGAACAATTAGTAAGATGATGAGGAAATACGAAAATTAGAAGAAATAGATTAATTAAATTAATTAAATAATTAAGGAATTATTTAATCAATAAGAGGAAAAATTAGTACATGATCAATGAGACATATTTAGGTGTCTACATTGTCCAGTTTGTAAAGGCTTGATGTGAGGATTTGTTTAGGAATAGTTAACTAGGGTTGGGATACAGTGATTTGCAAGTCAAATTGCAACCTCTTCCATTTTTGTTATCAGGTCTTAAGCAGAATTTGTTCCAGGTTTATAGGGTGAAGAACTATAAATGTAATTTGCTAAGTCATTTGAAGGGTCTAAGAATTGATGATTTGAGGCCAGTAATTAGGAGATTTTACTTTCATGCAATTTTACTTTTAATTTATTTTAAGCCTATTGATCACTTACATTATGAGTGATTGTTGATGCTCATTTCTTGATTTAATACAAGAAATTTGTGGATCTCATGGTCGATGAAATAGGTTCTTCGTAATTGGTATTGTTGTATAATTGATATCTTCTCCCATTTAGAATAAGTATTTGATTGTTCCAAGTATTATTATTATTCTATGAATCATATTACACATGTAAATGTTATATGAGGATTGAGTAGTATCGTGAAAGTTTTCTTTCAAAAATATTCCTCTATTAGCATGTGCATCAATGATTATACATGTTCATAGGAAATAGTGTTTAATATTGTTTTGCATGTTATTGATATTATCATGTTATGTCACATATCTATTTTGTAAGTGACATGTTTGCTTAAGTTTCTTTATTTATTCCTTGCAACCTTGTCCTATCTTTTTACTTTATTTCCTTACTACAAACCAGATTTGCATGCTTCCCTTGCAAAACCAGTAGACCCTTTGATTGAAACAAGCCATGTGAGCACTGTGTTACCCTTGCATTGTTATGACCCAACCTATTATGCTACGCATACTCATCTCCTCTATTTCATGTTTTTAAATGTGGGTTCCTCCTCTTTGTCCAGTTTTTCCCCTTGTTTTTATTTTCATTGTCTCTTTTGTTTTGTTTTGTGCTTCAGAGTTCGGGGTTATTGAAACTCCAGAGTCAGTTTCCTTTCTTTTTTTGTGCACTCCAAAATCTCAGGATCCCAAAGTGTGTTTGTTGCCCTTGTCTTTTTTTCTTGTTTTCTTCTTCAGAGTTTCAGGTTCCTGATTCCTGAAGTATTTTTGTTCTTTTCTCTTTAGAACTTTGAGATTCCAAAATCCTGAAATTCTGAAGTTCTCTTCCTGTTTGTGTTTGCAAACCTTGTTGTTCTCAAATTTTGATTTCCCTATCTCCTCTATAAGAAAATTAGAGCCTCTGTTGCATAAAGGGAGAACAATGAGAAAATAGAAATCTAGAATAACATATAACAAGGTTTAATACAAAACCTTCTACACTTTAAGCTTATCGTAAGCTTAGGTGGGTATAACTCTTGTGAATACTTTCACAATTATAATATAAGATCCACAATAAGCCAGTGCTAGAAATCTATAGACCTTATCACCTCAACAATATTGAAACATAAAAGAAAACCTATTTTCATTTTCAGTTTTGTTCGCAAGAAAGAAAACTCCACAAATAATATCAGTGCCTTATTTGGGCTACAGAGTCACCCAAAACTAGATAAGAATTTTGAATCATGACATTCATATACATTTTATCACTTTGGTTTCACCAACCTAATATATGCTTGACATATATATAAGTTTTTCTTTATGCTAGACCCAGTCATCAAATTCAAGAAGAAAACTATTGATTTACTAACAAAAAGATTTCATGTATATTTAATTCCCCTCCTTGAGAGAAAAACCTAAAACATGTCTGTAAGATTTCCTTGCAAAACCTATTCAATCAAATAACCCTAGATTATTTAAAAGAAACCAGTAAATCAATGAATGCACACAAGAAGACAACAGAGATCTAGGCTCAAAATGCTTTGATCTATATATTAATATTCATTTTCAAAATCATACATAACTCAAGGTGATTTCTGAAAGAACTAGAAAACCTTAGATATATTTCAGCAGAGTTTCTTTACAAATTCTTGTGATAATACTTTTTTATAGTCCTGGTATCCATTTATAATGATATGGATGCAAACAAGATTCAGAATTTCCTAGAAATAGTTTGTTACAACTGTATTTCCCTCTTAAAAGAGGTTACAATCATTTTCATTCCTAACTTCTTGAAGATTGTTATAACGTTGCAGCATCAATTGATTATCCCCGATCCTCCACTTCTTGCACCATATACTTGTCTTTCTATTCTCTAAACACGTCATCACTAGGCCAAGAGTAAGTAACAATTTTATTCTTCAACATATTTAACCTTTTCCAAGTGCTCATCAGCTACTTGACTTCTATCTCCAAAAAATCGTAATGTGACCTCATCTTTTCAATTTCTTCAATTGTCCGAATGAATAAAGATGTATCATCTGAATTGATGACTTCATTTATCCATTGTGACAATTTATGTCCTAACTCACAAAGCCATACTTCTTCATCTTTCAACTGACTTGAACTAACAAAACCTCTTGGAAATAATTCAAACTTATGGTTAGCATATTCCTTCCTATATAGGTTTGCTTTTCTCTCTGGACCAGCTCTTCCTTCTGCTAACCTAGACATACCTTTAACCAACTCACATGTGGATTTAATAGTGGCATCAGCCTCTGCCTCTTCATAGGATGAGCACATAAGTTCCAAGTCTACTTCCCTTGCCATCCATTTATTTAAAATTGGCTCCAGAGTAGTCTTCCTTCAAATCAGTCAATATGCTTAAAACTCATTCATATATATACACAATAGAAGCCCCTATTATGTTAGCAAACTTTTAAATTGTCCCCCTGACCTTCTCCTCATATTTACTCACAAACATAGCCTAAGCTTGCTTCAATTTTTCCATTTCATCTTGAATAGATTCAGTAGATTGGAAACCAGGATTTATAGGGGACAAGGGAAACTCAATAATCGGACTAACAGATGGTGGTTTAATTGGAGAAGAGGCAATCATCAAGGTAGAAGACTCACCTTGATGGTGTTGCCCTACTATTTGATTCTTCAATTTGGAAATTGTACTATCCCTTTGAGCTATTTCAACTTTGGCTTCATTGTAGGCTTTTAGGATTACCTCCAACTTAACCTGGAGATCATCCTTTTCCTTGGCCTCTTTCTCAGGGACAACCATGTTGAATTTTGTTGACTCCAAAATCATGCTAGCAGCCTCCACTACCCCCGTGTCCTTCACTCTCTTCACAATCATGCCTCCAAGATAGATGGACTCTGAAGTGTCCTTCCTCCTTTTGTTCTCCTCCCTCCTTAGTGACCACATGACTAAGGTATCATGATCATTTCTATAAGTCACTCCTTCCAGGGGCTTTATTTCTTTCCTTACTACCTCAAGGACTAATGCATCTGCTATATCCCATTCAGGAAGAATCAAAATTCCCACTTCTGCAACCATCTTTCTTCCTTGCTCTGGGGTGATGGTCCCAAATTCTGTCAACATTTCTTGCTTTATATCTGCCTCAACTACAGATGCATCTTTGTGAGGACACTCATGTTTCCTTTTCTCACATCTTGCCTTAAACCAATCTATATGTTTCTCCAAACAAATTGCAAGAAGGACCTTGTTTTAATGAAACTATCATCTTCCAGAAATTCCTCATTGGCCTGCTTAATGACAGGGTCTAGTTCTTTACTTGTAAATTCCTCTACAATTAAGTCCATTTGGGTTCTTGCTAGTTCTTCAGACATTCCTTCTTGCAACTCCTCATAAGTAAGAGCAATCTCCCCAAGACTTCCTAATTGCAACAGTTGCTCTGCTTACTACATGTTCATCCCCTACATGCATTAAGGACTGGGAGGGAGAATACAAGGGCTCATTTCTCTCCACTTCTACCCCTATTTTCTGCCTTCTAGGGGAGTCTGGAATCTCAACAACATCTTCTAATGCCCTTTTACCTTTTGAAGTAGAAGGCTCTTCCCTTATTGGCATCAGTACACTGTACTTTGACCTTTTTTGCACTACATATTTCCCTGGGGAGATTACGTTGGCATAGGAAGGGTTAGCTAAAGCCAATTTGGCCTTTTTCATGATTGGGCTTCATCACAGCCTCCTTCTTTTCCTTCATGGTTTGCATCAGATCCTCAAAGTAACCTACCAAAAACTTAATATTTTCTTGAAAAGGATGAAAACTAACCAAAGGATCATAATTACTGTCAAAATAATGAATGAAATACAAAATATTCTTAAAGGCTAACCATTTTTCCTTCCTAACTTCTTGCTCAGCTAAATTGAACTCATTCCTTATTAAATCCTCAGGGAAGTGAAAATGGTGTGCTTTACCTTTACATACAACCCCCTTCTTGAACATACCATTAAAGAAATCCTCTATATCAGAAAATCTTGCCACTACAGTAGACAACTTGTAAGGCTGAAAGAAATCATCAAAATGTGTCCAACCACCTTGGTGATTACAAGCTAATGTGCTATGGTAACAGTTGGAAAAATTGTTCCTTTACCCCTATTCGTCAATTCTACTTCTTGCAAACCTCCAATTTGCCTCATGATCTCAACAATTCCTATCTTCAATGGGACTTGATACGAGAGCAAATATAGAGTTCCTCTAAAATGATAAACTCTGAATATAGTAGAGATAGGGTATAGATTTATATCACCCCAGTTGTGCACAATGTTGATGCACTCAACAAACTCTTTAGGCCTAAGGAATTCAAGGAGAGTTTTAGGAATCCTAGGGTTCTATGGACAGGATTCTAAGCCTAGATGCAAAACATCTATCGAACTTCAAGTAACTTGCATCTGATAGTTTTGATACTTAAAGATAAGTACAAATGCCAAGCTCATAAGATGAGAGGGGGGGTGAATCATACAAACTTAATCTTTCATAAAAACATCAGATTCAACCTAGGTAACATACACTTCAATAATATAACCAAAACTGCTAAGCATGCAAACTCAAAAGCATATAAACATCATAACACTCATAACACTAGATTTAATGTGGAAACCCAAATAGGGAAAAACCACTGTGAGATTTCGGACCCACTAAGAAATATACTCTTCTAGAGTATGCTCAATTAAAAGAAAATCCTGTTAAAGATTACAAACACATTGCTAGATGTGACCCAGTTAAGGGATTTCCCTAAGATCTATTAGGATATTCACCGTTTTAGAACTGACCTTGTTAAATGATTTCAAACACTCAATCAAAATGTCACCTTGCTAGAGGGTTTTACAAATAAGACTGTTAAGTCCACTCGGTTAAGAGATTTTCTATCACTTCACTAAATAACAGTAATAAAAATCTATCTGCAACTTCACATCTACAATGCTAAAGCAAATTCTTATTTGCTCAATACAATATACACATAGAACTAATCTTATCCATTTACTGGGCTCTATACTCTATTATTCAAAATAGGTCTTCAAGCTTCTATGCTCGGTGATCACTATGTAGCATCCCCGTGCATATACTTGCCCGCATACATTGTTTATCAACAGTTCCCTATTTATAAACAATTAGCCAACCGCTTAATCTCCTTGATCACATTTCCCATGATAAATCATAGCCATCAGATCTTCAAACTTTTTCCAGGTTCAATGTATCCTTCGATCTGAAAACATTTTACCCTGCCTTGGAACTTGCATATATTTCTTGGAACTTGTGCTAGGGTATCACGATTCAATCTAAGTTGTAGATCTTCCTACCGATTTTCCTTTGTCATAGATTCTTTAACAAACTTCATTCACAGCATACCAATCAATTAATCATAGCCAGCTCATTAGCTTCCTTCATTAAATAATGCATGTAATCATTTAATGCATTTTGTTATTACTCTGTTGCAACTCAGTAAATACTAAACTTCACTTGGTAGATATTCTACCTTCATTAACCGATAGCGATAACCTTTGGGCTTACCGACTAGGTTCCTTAAGGTTTACTGACTAGGTTCTTTGCTTGGTAACATAGTATAGTATTAACCTTTCAATCAATAACATATGTATGATATCAAAACAATCTAATCATCAAGATTTCATCATTGTCTAACTTGGTAATAGTTGCCCATTGAATAATTTATTTCTCCCCTTATTCATCATATTCTTTCTATGTCTTTTACTGACATCTTTATACTCATCAAATCATACTTCTCAAGATATGGCAACATCATACTGAATTAGAAAATCAATTTCTTGACATCAATGACAAAATAATAATATTAAGACAATAAACATCCTTAATTAGTTATATCCATAATCATCAACAACCTTCTCAATATCCTTATTGAAATGCCAACAATCTCTCCTTGTGTGTTATAATGCCAAATGCCAACAATCTCCCCCTTTGGCATTGATGGCAAAACCAATTGATTTGGATTGCTGTGAGATTATAAAATGCTGAAATGCTCTCCTTCTGTCATCAGAATTCTCCCCCATACATTAGTCTTCTCCTCTTCTCTTTTGTCTTCTCCCCCTTTGACAACAATGCCAAAAAGTAAAGAACTTAAAACATAATTTCTTCTTGTATGAAGTGATTTCCTGCTATTATGTGTCAACTTAGTCTCGGTCAAAGCATTTATGTCTTCAATTCCTGTTCCCTATATTATTTCCTGCACACCTTTAGAAAACATCCTAAAGTGTGTAAATCAGCATCAACTCCTAAAAAGATATTCTATAGAGTCATTGAATTGATGCTTTCACCAAACTCAATCAGTGAGTAGAAGATAGGGGTAGGACCCCTAACTTACTTTTGAGATACTCAAAAGTGTCCCTTGGCAATGGCTTGGTGAAGATATCTGCTATTTGTTCCTTTGTGCTAACATACTCCGACACCACTTTCTTCTCTTGAGCTTCTTCTCTAAGATAATGATATTTGATAGAGACGTGCTTTGTCTTAGAGCGCATAATAGGATTCTTTGAAATGTTAATGGCACTAGTATTGTCACATAATATAGTTACTAGCTCGGTAACTTTCTCATTTATACCTTCCAACAATTGTTTGATCCATGCTATGTTGGTACAATTCAATGTTGCAGCAACGTATTCAGCTTCTGCTGTTGACTATGAAACACATCCTTGTTTCTTGCTAAGCCAACTCACTAGTCTTTCTCCTAAAAAGAAAGCTCCTCCACTCATGCTTTTTGTGTCATCAATGTTGCCTACCCAATCAGCATCAGTATGAACTTTTAAATCAAAATCATTTCTTTTCTGATATACTAAGCCATAATCCTCAATGCCTTTCAAGTATCTAAAAATTCTCTTGATTGTTGTCATGTGTGTTTCCTTAGGATCTGCAAAGAATCTTGCAACTATACCTACTGCATGTGCTATGTCTGGCATGCTATGAACAACATATTGTAGCCTACCAATCATGGATTAGTAAAGTGTCTCATCAACAGATGCAGATTCATCATTCTTTGATAATTTACAGTTGGCAGTCATAGGAGTACTTACTAGTTTTGAATCCTCCATTCCAAATTTCTTCAAGATATCCTTTATGTACTTGGATTGAGTAATGAAAATCTCATGTTTCATTTGTAGTATCTATAAACCTATAAAATACTTTATCTCACCAATTAATGACATCTCAAATTCTTTGCTCATTTCATTTCCAAAGTTCTTACATAGAGAGTCATTCCCACAAAATATAATATCATCAACAAATATGGCTAAGATCAGTATTCCATTTTCATCATTCTTCATGTAAATATTGTTGTTTTCACTTGCTCTTATAAAACCAAAATTGATTAAATAAGAGTGCAATCTTTCATACCATGCTCTAGGTGCTTGTTTCAGGCCAAATAAAGCTTTGTTCAATTTACATACGTGATCTTTATTATTGTCTTCAGCAAATCCTTTAGGTTGTTTAATAAAAACTTCTTCTTCTAATATTCCATTCAGAAATGCAGATTTGACATCCATCTAATATACCTTGAAATTCTTGTAAGCAGCATATGCCAACAATGTTCTTACTCCTTCAAGTCTTGCCACAGGTGCAAAAGTCTCACCATAATCAATTCCTTCTTCTTGGGCATAACCTTTGCAAACTAGTCTTGCTTTATTTCGAATGACCTTTCCTTTTTCATTCAACTTGTTTCTAAAAATCCACTTTGTACTAATTACATTTTTGTCCTTCAGTCTTGGGACCAGTGTCCATGTGTCATTTTTCTTGATTTGATCAATCTCTTCTATCATAGCATTTATCCAATCTTCACTATTAAATGCCTCTTTCACTATTCTCGATTTAAATTCAGATATCAGAAATGTGTTTTATCTCAGTTTGTTCCTTGTCATCGCTAGATCATCCTTATCTCCTATAATCTGACTTGGTGCATGATGTCTTTAGACATATTTGGCTAATACAAGCTTGGTAGGCTCTGTATGATCTTCTTCATCACTCAGTAATTGGATATTCTCTTCATTTCCTTCTGCAGTTTTCTCGGTAGGACTTTTCAGTTGAACATAGACAGATTTATCATAATCTTCTGGTTCTTTGGAGTTTCCTTCATCATTTCATTCTGCAAATTCATCAATTTTCACATTTGCACTTTCTACTATTTTGTTAGATGATTTGATCAAACATTTAAATGTTTTACTTCTAGAAGAATAACCAAGAAATGTTCCTTCTTCACTTTTCTGATCAAACTTGCCATTTCTATCATCCTTCTATACATAGAATCTACTTCCAAAGATTTCAAAATAACTTACATTAGGTTTCTTGTCATACCAGATTTCATATGGTGTCTTCAAAGTACCTTTCTTCAGTTGTACTTGGTTCAGGGTGTAAATTGCAGTGCTTATTGCTTCTCTCCAAAATGTTTGTGGCACTTTCTTTTCAATCATTAGGGTTCTGGCACAATCCACAATAGATCTGTTTCTTCTCTCAGCAATTCCATTTTGTTGTAGAGTTCTTGGTGTAGAGACCTGCCTTTTTATACCATGATCATTGCAGAATAAGTTGAATTCATCAGATGTGAACTCTCCTCCTCTATCTGATCTAAGACATTTCAGTTGTCTTCCTGTTTCATTTTCAACTCTTGCCTTGTACCATTTAAACATTTGAAAAGCTTATTATTTTTCTTTTAAAAACATTACTGACATCATCCTTGAGTAATCATCCACAAATAATATGAACTATTTGTCACCATAATAACTTTGAACTTTCATAGGACCACAAAGATTAGTGTGCACAAGATCTAAAATTCCCTTAGAAATGTAAGACTTACTTGTAAAACTTGATCTTGTCATTTTACCCATCTGGCATCCTCGGCACATAGCATTCTTAGGTTTTTCAAGACTCGGTAGACCTCTTACTCGGTGCTTCTTACTTATTTTGATCAGATTATCAAAATTTACATGACAAAACCTTTTATGCCATAACCAGGTATCATCTATCTTTGCATACAAACATTTATTCTGAGTTGAGTCAAGGTGAAATGTGTTACCTTTTGTTTGTGTCCCGGTAGCAGCTAACTTTCCATGCTTGTCATGAACTTTGACAATTCCTTTCTAAAATTCTATTCGGTATCCTGTATTGTTTAGTTGTGCTACACTCAACAAATTGTATTTCAAACCTTCAACCCAATAAACAGCATTGCATCTTGCATTATCAAGAAGTGTTATGAATCCTTTCCCTCTTACTGGACATGGTGCATCATTACCAAATATTACATAGCCTCCATCATAGTCTTCTAACATAAAAAACTTGTGTTTATCACCTGTCATGTGATGTGAGCATCCACTATCTATGATCCAAAAATCATTAGTATTTATGTGAGATATAAGGGCTTTTTCTTCATACCTTTCTTCATCTGATCCATCTTTGATAGCCACATAAACTACTTCCTCTATATCAGTTTCATCTAATTTTTCATCATTGGATTCCTCATCGGCTATTAGGCATGACTTTCTATCTCTTCTTCTGAAGTCTCGGTGTCCTTTGTAATGATTATCTTTCTGTCTATCATCTTGGTAATCTCTCTTTTTAGTAGAGTCTTTGTCAAGACAGTTAGAAGCCATATGTCCTATCTTATCACAATTGAAACATTTCAAAGGTAGTTTTCCTTTATACTTACCTTTGCCTCTTGGTAACCTTTTGGCTAATAGTGCTTCAAACTCTTCTTGCTTTCTGATTTCCTCATACAGTTTGTGTACTTCCTCCATGTTCTTGCGAAATCTTTCACTTGCTCCACTATGATCCCCTTTAGTGTACTTACTCATTCTATCATTGTAATCATTAGAATCACCAATATGAAAAGAACTAAATGTAGATTCAACTTTATTTACTGATGACCCACTGTTATCAAAGTTACTTAACTCAAATGCATGTAGCTTACCAATAGTAGCATCCAAAGAAACTGGCATATTAGGTATAGACCTTAATTCATTAATTGCAGAGAGTCGGATTGCATAAGCCAGTAGAAGGGTTCTTAACAACTTACTTGTTATATCCTTTTCTTCAATAGTTCCACCTGCTCGTTTGATTTGATTGACAATCTCTTTTAGTCTTGTACTGTACTGGATTATGTTCTCACCTTCATTCATCCTCATAGATTCAAGTTGTCCTCTTAGACTATCCACTTTTTCTCTTTAAACATGTTCATCTCCACCATACACAGATATGAGCTTATCCCACATAGCCTTTGCATCATTATAGCCTTCTAAATCATTAAACTCTGAATCGGTCAATGCGGATGTTATTTCAATCATTGCTTGAATATGTTCTTGCTTTGCCTTTAACTCTTCCATTATCAATGGATAGGTGCTCGGTGTGATAAAATCATTCTCCAGATAATATACAACATATTCTCCAACTCCTGATAAGTGCAGCTTCATCCTTTTTTGCCATGCAGAGAAACTCGACTTGTTCAACTTTGGTGCATCCCTCTTATACATCTTTGGATCTTTTCCTCAAGTACCTTAAAACTTTTTCTTTCAGAGTTCAAAGCTCTAATACCAATTGATAGTTCTGATACTTAAAGATAAGTATAGATGATAAGCTAATAAGATGAGAGGGGGGGGTGAATCATACAAACTTAATCTTTCATAAAAACAGCAGATTCAACCTCAGTAACATACACTTCAGTAATATAACCAAAACTGCTAAGCATGCAAACTCAAAAGCATATAAACATCATAACACTCATAACACTAGATTTAACATGGAAACCCAAATAGGGAAAAACCACTGTGGGATTTTGGACGCACTAAGAAATATACTCTTCTAGAGTATGCTTGATTAAAAGAAAATCCTGTTAAAGATTACAAACACATTGCTAGATGTGACCCGATTAAGGGATTTCCCTCAGATCTATTAGGATCTTCACCTTTTTAGAAGTGACCTTGTTAAAGGATTTCAAACACTCAATCAGAATGTCACCTTGCTAGAGGGTTTTACAAATAAGACTATTAAGTCCACTCGGTTAAGAGATTTTCTGTCACTTCACTAAATAACAGTAATAAAAATCTATCTGCAACTTCAAATCTAAAATGCTAAAGAAAATTCTTATTTGCTCAATACAATATACACATAGAACTAATCTTGTCCATCTGTTGGGCTCTATACTCGGTTATTCAAAATAGGTCTTCAAGCTTCTGTGCTCGGTAATCACTATGTAGCATCCCTGTGCACATACTTGCCCGCATACATTGTTTATGAATAGTTCCCTATTTATAAACAATTAGCCAATCGCTTAATCTCTTTGGTCACATTTCCCATGATCAATCATAGCCATCAGATCTTCAAACTTTGTCCAGGTTCAATGTATCCTTCGATCTGAAAACATTTTACCCCGCTTTGGAACTTGCATATATTTCTTGGAACTTGTGCTAGGGTATTGCGATTCAATCTAAGTTGTAGATCTTCCTGTTGATTTTCCTTTGTCATAGATTCTTTAACAAACTTCATTCATGGCATACCAATCATTTAATCATAGCCAGGTCATCAACTTCCTTCATTAAATAATGCATGTAATCATTTAATGCATTCTGTTATTACTTGGTTGCAACTCGGTAAATACTAAACTTCACTCGGTAGACATTCTGCCTTCATTAATCGATAGCAATAACCGTTGGGTTTACCGACTAGGTTCTTTGCTCGGTAACATAGTATAGTATTAACCTTTCAATCAATAACATATGTAGGATATCAAAACAATCTAATCATCAAGATCTCATCATTGTCTAGCTCGGTAATAGTTGCCCATTGAATAACTTATTTCTCCCCTTATTCATCATATTCTTTCCGTGTCTTTTACCAACATCTTTATACTCATCAAATCATACTTCTCAAGATATGGCAACATCATACTGAATTAGAAAATCAATTTCTTGACATCAATGACAAAATAATAATATTAAGACAGTAAACATCCTTAATCAGTTATATCCATAATCATCAACAACCTTCTCAATATCCTTATTGAAATGCCAACAATCTCTCCTTGTCTGTTATAATGCCAAATGCCAACAATCTCCCTCTTTAGCATTGATGGCAAAACCAACAACAACATCTTCCCTATCCCAAGAGAGAATTGTACTCCATAATTGAACAGGCATCTCCTCTCCATCCTTTTCCTTGAGCAAGTCCATTTCATTAGCAAAATATTCAGCACCTTTAATTAAAAACATGTGCATAAGGAGAGAATACCACCCAAAAGGTCTATCCACCTTATCATTCTTTATCCCTATAAATCCCTCATGAATGGCATCAGTGAGATAAGGTGCAAAATCAAAAGTTACTGCCAGAGATGGGTTCAAAATCTGTGCTATCATGAGCATATAGTGGGTTGGCATAGTAGTTTCTGCATCTTCCCCAAGAATCTAACATAAGGACCAATACATCCCTTTATCCCTCAAAGTAAATAGGTTTAAAGAGAAGGGTTCAATGGTGCTAGGCCCTACAACTATCAATCCTTCTATTTTGGCAAAGAATTCTTTCAAGGGGCCATTTCTAAGGCGATCTCTCTTTGCCTCATAAACCTTTGTCGATGTTTCAAATATGATAGGCTCTAATTAATTTGATACTTCACTAAGTTTGAAAACTCTCATGAACTCATCATCATTTATTTCAATTAGAGACTCACCATTTACATTTTTCACAGTCCTAGATTTGGGATCATATTTATTGGCAATTTGGGTTAGCAAGTCTACGTCCATGAAAACCCCAGGGACTATGAGCTTCCCAAAATCTAATTCCCATATACTATTCATAGGAGTAGGGTAATTTCTTTGGCTGAACCCCCCTTTGAAAATTCCTAAGCCTAATATTCCTATCTGGGGGTCCCTCAACCAATTCTCTTTATCATATAAACCATCGCCAATTCTCAGGCGGGCAACTTTGGGCACCAATTCCTTTACATTAGCTGAAGAATTAGTAGACCTAGTTAATTGCTCTAAAAAGTTGTCACAAATGGCTCTCTCTTGGTAATTAACCTTCCCCCTAAATTCTCTTCATGATGTCATCTCAGAATTACAATTATTTCAATTAAATCTAAGACATATTCTTTGAGAAATCAAACACCCAGTGATACCAATCAAACTGTAACTGTTAAGCAATTTGCAGAAACTTACTTGTTATTTGAAAAATTTCACTCTGTGCACTGGTTCCTCTACAAGATTCCTCAAACTCACACTAAAGCTTCAATTGATGTAAAGATTATTATGGAAATTGAGAATTGATTAGAAACAATTAAGACACATGCTTCAGAAATTAATTCGTAATTGAATTCGAAAAATGGCTCCAATGGATCACAAAAATTTTCTAAGTGTTTTGCCTTTTCACTGTTTCGTGAAGAGTAAACACCTTGCATTTTTGCATTGTGAAATAGCCCATGGCATCCAATCAACAACTAACCACTCAACCTTTATCCTTCACTATGACTTCTTGTCCTTATAATCGTGTAACTGCCACCGCTAGTGGTTTTTTGATGTTTTGCGAAGAGTAAACATCTTGCACTTTCGCATTGCGAAACACCACACGACATCTAATCAACTTCAAGATGCTCGGTCATTAACTCCTTTAGCCTTCAAAGATGTCCCTTTGTGCAAATACACTCATCTGTAAACTGCCGGCTAATATCTCCACGTGGCCGTCACTTATTAGCTCAATAATTCTATCAGGATCCACATCTGAACTGCGACGTGCCTCACTAAACCATGAATTTCATCAACACTGCCACTTTATCAAGTGAAACAACTCATAATCCAATCAGAGCCACATGTCCTATTAATAGATCACCTTCTACTGCAGCTGTGCATCCAGCTATCTTGCCACCTAATCAGCCACATACCAGCTAGCTCCTTTTCGCTGTTTCACAAAGAATAAAATTTGTACATCTTCGCATTGTGAAATAGTGGCTATCATTAGATTACCTCAAAGATGCTTGGCCTTTAACTCAAGAGCTACCTACCTTCTGGGCCCACCGCCTTTTACTCATTTTGTGAAGAGTAAATTTTGTGCTTCTTGGCTTCGTGAAACAACACACATCATCTAATCACCTTGGAGATGCTCGGTCTTTAGCTTCCCTTTCCCATACGTACCCCTTTTCACTGCTTCACAAAGGATAACCATCTTGCACTTTCTCATTGCAAAACAATGCACGTCGTTGGATCAATCACAAGATGCTCGGCCTTTATCTCAAGAGCTACTTACCTGCTTGGATCCACCATCTTTTTGCTGCTTCGCGAAGAGTAAACTTCATGCTTCTTTTCATTGCGAAACAATGCCAACCATTGGATCAACAATAAACCACGCAAGATTTATGAAACCTGACAAATAAATAAAAATGGAATAAAGCTTAGGAAAAATGGGTATAAAACAAATAAAATGTTAAAACCCGTCTTGGCGAAGACCTTGAAGGGACCCCTTTTCTAACGACGGACCGACCCCTCCACTTAAGTGGAAAAGGTAACAAGGAAACATGAACGCATGGCTTACAAGATGAAAAGGTGGATTTGTAAAACCCTAAACCCTTAGCAAAATAACCCTCAGAGGCAAATAAAACACTGAAACCTTGCTGACTAAAATGGATTGAAAGGAGAAAATCCCAATACTCAAAATATTGACAATAGACCTCAGAGTACCATAATCATGGAGCTCCAAAGTCCACTTTGTTCTCATGTCTCTTTGCTTGGTAGCTTCAAAATCTTGGGTTTTTGAGATGCTGAGACCCTTTTGTTTGTGTTCTTGTTTGAGCCCTAAGACTCTAGAATCCCGGAATCCCAAGTTCTCTTTGTTGCTTATCATTTTATTGTCTTCAAAGTTTTAGAACTTTGAAGTCCTAGATTAATTTTCTTTGTGACTCTGGAACTTTGATATCCTGGAACCCAGAGTGTGTGTCGATCATGTGACTATCGAGGTATAAATGCCCTCCTTTGGGTCTTTTTGCTCATTTCGTGTTTGAATATTTCAAAGCCCTTCTTCACCTGGTAATTTGGAAAATTCTTGGTGCGATTTTATTTTCTCCCCTTTCCCCTCAATAGGTAATTCCTTCCCTTTCCTACCTTGTATTTTATGGTTTTCTTTGTTGGCATTGAGTTGGCATTGATGTCAACATATACCATAAACAGATATAAAGTTGAGTAGGATGAACATGCAAAAAGAAAATTATTGGCTTTGATTATGAAATTGGATGAAGATGGCATAGGAAAATAAATGGGAGGCTTGTTCAAATTAGAAAGAATGTTTACTGCACTCTTGCAAGCGATTGCATCATTGTTGCTATCCCTTATGCATTTTTGTGGGAAGAAGGGAAGATATTCACTATTATCGCTACCCCACAAGGCTATGTACCACCACTATCAAGCCTCCTTTGGTTGGGAGGTAACTTTAAAATAGGTACCGTGCCCCTACAAGTAGTGTGTCATCCTCTACCAAGTCTCTAGTGGTGTTGTGGTAAGGAGGCAGTGTTACCGCATCCCCGCAAGTTGAGTTACCACACAATTAAATAGTCTACGGTACAATGGGAAATGTTAATATTATCATGGCCTCACAGGAGTGTTCACCACCTTGGCTAAGTCATCTATGACATATCAATAAAAGTAAATGCTATCATAGTATCATAGTTAATGGTCAAATGACTACCATGTCTTCTATGATATGGTGATAAAAGGTAAATAGTCACCACAATATCGCAAGTGATATGTTGATGACCACCAAGTTCTCAGCAGTAGTGCGATAAAGGGAGAAAAATGTTACCACAACCCCGCAAGGGTGGATCCCACTTTGGTAAAGCTTCCTACGATATAGAGATAAGGACAAAAAATGGGAATGCTACCACAACCCCATAGTCAACAAAGAAAAAACCATCAATTCTGTTGTCGTAGAGCGATAAATTTATAAGCATCCACCACAAACCTGTAAAATGGGTATTTCACTCAATTATCCTATCTATAATATAGCGATAAAAGAGAAAGATGATGCCAACAAAAATGTAGTCCATGTAGTCATTGACCAAAGACGAACCAATTATGAATAAGGAGAAGTCAAAGACGTGGTTTTTATGGGATGAGTCAGTTTTGATCTATCGATACATGAGATTTAATTGTTGAGAGAGAATGACTACATAGGTAAACTGAAAATGGTGGATATATGTCAGATTCAATCTGATCGCTGAGTTTGAAGCTAAGGAGGTGGATGCATTTAATTATTGTAGTTGTAGAGTAGGTAGAAGACCGATTATGAGGCTAAAGAAGATCTAAAATTGTTAGGCAAACAAGATATCAAACCTAAAATTACTAAGTATAATAATCTGAACATAGAAGAACAATTTGAAGATGGAGAGGATGCATTTAATGATGGTGGCTATCTATCTAAAAGAAATATGTAGAATATCAAATCATCCTATATGCCATCATGTGCATTCAATTCAGTGCCTGGTAAGAAGGTTGACAAGTGGTAAAAGAAAGAGTTGATTAATATGGAGAGGATTGCGAGGATAGAGTGAGTGAGGTGGAATAGTAGGGAAGTGTGTGGGTGATATATGAAAAGGTGCAGAGTAGAAAAGAAAAAAGAAATATAGTAAGAATGAAGTAGATCTAAGGTATAACAAAGTGCATGGAGAACTCAAAAGGTAATACACTCAGAGTGGGGTAGAGTAAGGAAAATGCACAGAGAAGATAACAAAGATCAAGGTATAGAGATAGAAAGAAAACAAAAGGTAGAGATCAAAGATTGATAACAAAGAGAAAAAGAACATATAGCAGAGAGTAGAGGACAAAGCCTGTGAGAAAATAAGAGCTAAATCAATCTATCTGGTAAAAGATCTCTATACCACTAACCACAAACACCTACAATAGATCCAATGAAGGATTATTGCAACACTTCTCTACACTTTGACTCTACTCCAACTGCTTCATTGTCTACACCTCTAACTTCACACACTACTTCATACCACTCATAACTCATCTTCTATCTATACTTTCTATATATATGGGAAAGCTTACACACTAGGATAATGTGTTGGCCAAGCTCAACACATTATCCAATTTAGCCTTAATCATAAACATGATAACCAAGTTAGCCTCTTCAAGATCTCTACATGCTTCCTTTACATAATTTATTCACTGATGCATATACCTTAATTACCTGAATAGAATAGGGGTCAACCAGACCCATAGACGTTGACCCATAAACACAAAATTCCAAGCACAACAACTCCAAACTCTAAAATTTGAATGCCATGCATTCCACAGATACCAAAGCATGAGGCATAAAAGAAATAACTGACATGGCTGATATCAAAACACACAACTGATACCAGGACCATAACTCAAGATTTAGGAGGATTCTGAAGATGAGGATCTTCTAAAAAATGACTCTTTTATATCATCTATAGCTTACTGTATTATATCCCAACAATAACAAAACTGCATACATCATCTATACATACCATCTACACACACACACACACATATATATATCATTTGCATATACCATGGATAAAGAGTCCAATGTTCTGGATGATCCATATACTAAAGAGCCAGTGGGAGGTCAATCGAATCGTTGGTTCATATAGCAACCAAAGTGACATGAATCAATTTTGATATCAATGACAATATTCACACAATTCTAATGTCCCGACCACTCTAAATCACTCACTGACATAATCAAGTAACATATAAACATGATCAAAGATAAATAAATGAAAGATATGTTGGCAAGAGACATTGTTCCGGTGAAGATTGGTGCATGATAGTTTCTTATGGGTTGCCATTGATGGCATCTCAGTTCATAGATCAAATCCGGTGTATATAGAATTGGTTTACCGGAAGTCATTTTGTTCCTAAGACATAAGTCTGGAAGGTGGAACACAGTTACTCGTAGAGCATGAGATCTTGGTGCACATCTTGATTTCATTAATGAATTTTGGGTTGTGGTGATCAAGGTCAATGGTTCAAGGTTCGAGATAGATTAATTTGTGATCCTGATATCCAATGTTGAATTGTGTGCAAGTTTAGAGCTCTAGTATTCGGTAATTCAGTTAGGGTAGAGCTATTTTGGAGTAATGTGTTTTGTGGATCTGTTAGGATGATTTCGGTGATCAATTTCACATTTGAGGTAATGGTGCAGTCACCGGTTAGGAGGGACCTCAATGAGATCAATCTAGGTCATTTAGCAAGAGTAAACATAGAGGAAACACAAGGAGATGATGGAGGAAATGCTGAACTAAATAAATAATATCATGAAAACTGATTACAACCAACCTGTAACAACCGAGTTACAGTATCCGGCTCACAGGCTTGCTAAAACATGCTCAAAATATACAATAGGTCACAACTAGGACGTCAAATTTAAGATTTTGCTTCTATGTTTTGTCTAACTCCTTAGATACATTATAATACTCTATTACAATGATTTATACGATCCAAGGGGATCTGGTCAGCCTAGAAAGGGATCAAAACCTGAAGAACAAGACCTAATGTGTAAAATCAACAAGGTCAGCCTCCAACAAAGAAAATCCTCCAAAAAATCCAAAGGACAAAGTGACAATCAAAGGGAAGGTCGACCACACACCAAGGAACAATGAAATCAATGCTCAAGGCTCCACAAGCTACGAAAAGGATCCAATACATCACCAATGCAAATAGGTCTAGAGAACCGGTAACAAAAAATTCTTGGAAACTGGTAGTGATAACTTGCCAGAAAATGACCCAAATGCTCTGAGGTTTGGGAATAAGGAAGATGATCAAGTCTTCAAGAAAAATCCAACTCAATAGGTTCCAATGAGCCAAATCCAGGCAACATAGAAAGAAATGCTGAAACTGCAAACAAAAAGAAAAATAGAAAGGAAATATTTTTTGGTTGATGCAAGATTGCCATGAACCAGGGATGCTCTTGCATCAAATAATTGGGCCGACTTATGGGAAAAAATTTATCATCTTGTTTTGGTCCACATTTGGATTTGTGTTTGAGTTGAGCTGACTTGGTAAAACATGTTTCATGTTGCATGTTATTCAGTTTTTGGAAGCCGACTTGGTAAATGATTCTTTTTGTTGATGTAGATATATAAGATTGATTTGGTTAATCATTTTGAGATATGGGATGAGTAAAGGAAGTTAGTGTGAGTGATTTTGTTGCTCCAGTATGTGATATAGTAGAATGACATATCAGCTATAGGAGACAATTAGAGCCTAATCAAAATTGTATTTTGGCATAGTTAGATGCTACACTTTAGTTCAGTTATCATTATAATCATTTTGTATTAGCTTGTAAGGCAGTGAGACTTCCTCTAGGTTGTAGACCTTTTGTAATTGAGAAGTGAGCTCTAGGCAGTGAGCCTAAATGCAAGTGCATTTCACTTTTGTAATATTGTTCTACTACTGGCTATAGTATAATAATATTGTGGGTACTCAATCCCACCATGTTTTTTTCCTTTCCGCATTTCCATGTAAAAAATCTTGGTGTTATGGTTGTGTGGTTGTTTACTTTATGTTTCTGCAATCTTTGATTACTTTCTCATGCATCTAATGGTTTAAGAATCAACTTGATAAGTTTGCAAATTATAAAACATTGATTTACCAGCCCCCACCCTCTCAGTGTGCATTGATTCTAACAAGATAAGATGCACAAATCCAAACAAGTAAAATAGCCATTATGATCTTCATTATCAAAAGTAATAATGTTTTGTTGGATTATAGGATGATCATGTTGCCTAGTTTCAAAGAATGTAGTACCCCATCTAAGATGGGACATAGTCTGGTTTCGGGTATACCACACCTTGTATAAGAGCCATGAAAATGTTGACAAAGGAACAATAATGTTGATGTTGTTTGATTGATATGACAATTTTGATTATTTTGAATTCTTGGTTGATTGAATACTTCATCTATTGATACATGATTTGTTAAGCACAATGTTTGTTGTGTTTTTTGTTTGAGATCCACTCAAATGTTTGTCTATATACAAGAGGGAAAGTTTATTAACGATATAAAATGGAAGTAATTATTTTTGGATTTTTTATTATTTTCCAATTTTTAGGGTTTTTGAACTTTTAGTTTTTTTTGGTGCTTTTTTGAGGACATTTTATGATGTTTTATTATTATTTCAAGACGTTTTATGAATGTTTCGGATTATTTTGGGATGTTTTATGAATGTTTTTAATGCTTTTTTCAATATCATATTTGATTTTTAGTGATTTTTTAGGACATTATTTGATTTTTATTGATTTTTTTAGGACATTATTTGATTTTTATTGATTTTTTCAGTATATTATTTGATTTTTTTAAAATTTTTCCCTAGTGTCTAGCAAGGCAAGGAATATGAGAAATTGATAAATAAGGTTGCTAAAATGTTGGTGGATAGAGGGAAGATAGAGGCCATTTATTATGGAGACAAAGTGGATTCAATTTACAAGGGCTATCGTGTGATGGGATAAGGGGTTGGATATGACAATGTAAAGCAATGGCATGACATGAAGGACATGTCAAGAGGTTTTTGAAACCATATTTTGTATTTGACGTCCTTATGTTGGATCAAGATCAAGGGATGAAAAAGAGTGTATGGACAATGATAGGATAAGCAAGATAAAAAATGGATAAGGGATATGGGTTGAAGGTTGAAATAGGCTAAGGGATAGTGATAGAAGGTTGCAATAAAACAAGGAATATGGATATAAAATTTTAATAAGCCAATGGATAAAGATCAAAATATGGGATAGACTAAAAGTTGTGAACAAGATGAATGATATTCAAGAAAATCCTTAGCCTTGTCAAGATCAAAGATGGAAAAGGGAATATGGACATGAAGGATGATAGGATAATGTAGGGTAATAAGATATGATGGGATAACATAATTGAAACATGTCCCCAAGTGTGAAATGCAAGAGGATGAAGGATTATGCATGATGAGTATTTTCTAGGTTTCAATCATGGTAATTGCCCAAGGCACCTATTTTCCAAGTTTTCACCAAAGGATGAATGATTTTTCTTTTCTTTTTTTTTCTTTGGTCACACAAGACGCCTTCTTGCCAGGTTTTCATTAAGGTGAGATTTTTTTTTCTCTTTTCACTTTTTTTTATTTTTATCTTTTTAGCAGAAAATGGACACTTGATACGGGATGGATGGAATCAAGCATCTTGTTGTTTGTATAGTGGCCTTGAAAAATGAACCATGACTATTAAAAGTATTCTCAAATATGTTGGTAGGATAATGACATGGATATGAAATGGGACTAAGGTAAGGATTTATGCAAAAGATTGGATCAAAGGGATGGAAGGATGGAAAATATGCATTGGATAATGAATAGGGTATTGAAAGAATTGTGCTTGAGTGGATGGAAATGTTGGAAAGATAAACATTGGCACACACCTTGAGGGGTGGTGGACTAATGGAGGAAAAATGGATCTAATATTTTGATATTGGATGGAGGAAAGGCTAGGGATTTTGGGACATAAAGAGCCAAAATGGATGAAGGGGGCGATGGAGAAATAGGAATTTTGGATGCCAATTTTGATGCTTCTTTTTGTGCTTCTATGAGCTGCTTGGGAACCCACATTGTTTTTTATTTTTCATGATTTTTTGGTTCCTTGGAATGCATTGCTTTCAAAAGGGATTTTGGAAACCATATAGATTTTGACTTTTCTTTTTGAGCAATTGGCCTTTATGGACTTTTCGATTTTTCTTTTTCTTTTTGGATCATATTTTTCTTTGTTTTTACATGTCTATTAGATTAGACATGTTGATCCTAATTGACTATATGTGGATTGCTAAAATTATGAATTTTATGCTTGGCATCCAAATTTATTGGAGGGGGAAAAGAATGTATGGATGGATAGGAATGATATGAAGGTATTCTAGATGAGTGGAAGGTTCTCAAAGACGTGTCCCTCTCTTGATCTACATAGTGGGTGGAGGGATATAAGGGCCTAAAATGGATGAAAGGGATGAAGGGGAAGGTTTATATTTGAATATAGGTTTGGTAGCCATACCAATGTCTTGAGAAATTTCACTAAGGCCATGACTAGTAATATTTTATTTGATATGGAAGGGTTCTTGCTTATGAAGGTCTACCCCTTTTCCTTTATAAATATTTTGACCCATAGGATACACTTTTCTTTGGGTAGAACAAGTGAGTCCATTTCGAGTGGAGGAACTCATTTGATATGCAAGGGGAATATGAAAAACTTGTGTAAACATGTTGGGATCATGATGGGGACTAGGAGGGATGACAAGTTATTGAGGGGGATTAGGATCAATGGCACACTCTTCATGAGATGGAGTGGGAGTAATAATGGGATCATCAAAAGAAATGAGATCTTGGAGTGTCTATGGAGGATTAGGACATCGGGATTGAGGAACAAATGAATATTGTGGAGGATTTAAAGGGATGATAGGTTCTTGTGGTGGACATGAAGCTGAAAGGATACTTTGATCTTGACAAGGAGGAAGATCATTGGATTCCTCTTTAAAGGTGCTCTGCTCTTGACTTTCAATGGGATCATTGGAAAGGATGGAAGGGATATCTAGACCTTTCTTAGGGAGTGGAATGTTGATGGGATTTACAAGGATATTTTGTTCATGAAATGGGAGGAGATCATTTGGGATAGGATGGACTAGGATAGTGGGATCATCAAAGGAAATGAGACCTTGGTCAACAGATGAATGGGATTGTTTATTCTTGGTATCTTGATCTTTATCTTCATGCTTTGATTCATCCTCTTGACATGGAGTATTATTTTGAATATGCATGGGGGATTCTGAGAAGGAACCAATGTTTTGATATGAGGGAGATGGACTTTGAATTGGATCCTCTTAAATAGCTTCGATGGGAAATGAAGCACATGGTAGCATTGAGTCTGGAATTTTTTAAGCATGGCAGTGATGTGCATCATGAATTGGATTATTTTGAAAATCTATTGTAGATAGCCCTTGGGGGATTTCATCCTTGGGTGTATCGTTTGATGAGGTTGATATGGGAGGCTCTTGCAAAGCTTTTAAAGGTGTAGGAATATAGGCCATTGGAGAGTCAGTTTTCTTATGAGGGACTGGTGAGCCATTGTTAGACATGGGTATATTATTTTAATATTTCTTAGAAGACTCGCTTAAGATAATCTTTAGGAGATGTCTTAGATAGCTATATTTCTTTGGAGAGCCATTTGAATCCTTGCAAGGTTATGAAATGGTTGGGTTTGCATTTTGGAATTGCTTGAAAGAGACTTGGTTTCAGTTTGGTATTACATTTTGATTTTGTATTGGGTTTTGATTGAATGGGATTGGATTGGCGACTTGGTTGAATTGGTTTCACATGTTTCAAATTAGGCCTAGTGTGAGTTGCAACTTTTGTTTTTTAATTTTTGGTTGTATTTGTTGATTGAGTTTGTTGTTGATAATCCATAGTTGGTTGAATAAATTGTTGACATTGTGTATTTGGCTGAGAATATTGTTGAAATTGCACCATTATTTGTGTTGGTTGGATATGTTGGACCATTGGTTGGACATCTTGGACCATTGGTTATGTTAGGTTTGTTGGCAATTGACACTCAATTGGTTGGTTTCAATATATTGTCATTGATGGTAACATGGCAAAGTGTTCCAACTTCATATTTTGGTTCAGTTGTGTACCGACGGGAACTTCACAAATACTTCACCAACACCAACAGGTTGGAAGGAATTCTTTGGATACCGACAATCCAGGCCGACATGGTTTAGAATTAGGTTATCGGTATTGGAGGCCGACATCTTTTGGATCCGACATCAGAAATTGTTTTTGATATTCATGTATTTATGTTATTGAGCCGACATGTATATTCATATTGTAATTATCTTTGTAAGCTGACATAAGGCATGATGATTTGTAAAGGGTATATAGATCAGTTGGTTAGATCATTTTGTAATATGGATGTATGAGAGATTACATGAGAGTGTGTAACGTTATGGAATGTAAAGGAGATGCAAAATATATGAGAGAGATCATGTATGTGAGGATATTTATGTAAGGGTTATTCCAGTATAGGGTTTAGGGTTTCAGACCAGAATAGACAGAGCTTAATCAGAACTGTATTCAGGCATAGAAGATGCTATCTTTGCAGTTCTATCATTTCTCTGAATTGTAGTATGGATTTGTATGTAGCCAATGACACTCCTTTTGTGATTGAGTAGTGTGCTATAGGCTGTAAGCCTTCCTGCAAGTCGAGGCCCCTATATTTTTTTATCTCTTCATATGGCCAATGGATTGATATTGTGGGTCACAAATCCCAACGTGGTTTTTCCTCTTTGAGGTTTTCCACGTATAATTATGTGTGTATGGTATTTATTTATGTGATTGGCTTATTGGTTGCTTTACTTCTTTTAATTCTATATGTACTGGTATACCGGTTGGTGTATGCATGTTTTATTAAGGTTAAAATTGATCATTCTGGTAGAACACCGATTCACCCCTTCCTCTCAGTGTTCTTCAATTCCAACAAGGTTAACTAGTGGCTATGTTAGATTGAAAAAAAATGGATTCAAGATTTGATTGAATGAAGTTTGATCAAACGAGGTTTGACTTGGGATTCAGTTGAATGAGGTTTGATTTGGGATTTAGTTGAATGAGGTTTCATTTACAACTTGGTTAAAATTTGCGCTCATTGATTGAAATTGTTTCATCATGTCTATTTGTGAGATGAGAGCTGGTATGTCTAATTGTGCGATGAGAACTTGTACATCAATTGGTTCGATATTTGGATTTAGACCTTAAATTTTTTGAAAAAATTTGGACATTTGGGATTGAATCTTTTCAATTTTTTTCTCTTTTTGTTCTAAGATCTCTATTTCTTGAGCTAGTTTCTCCTCTAATTTTAGTATTTGGTCACTTGTTTTGTCATTAAAATTTTGATCCAAGTTTTGGGACATGTATAAATTGGGTTGACATGATCGATTGTTCAATTATGATGACATGGTTTTAGAATAAACATGGGATCTCATTTCATTGGGCATGCCACTATGCAATGCAACTAATGGACTCAAAAAATATTTTGATCCATAGGATACTCTTTGCTTTGGGTGGAAGATGTGAGTCCATTTTGAGTGGAGCAACTCATTTGATATGCAAGGGGAATATGAAAAACTTGTGTAAACATGTTGGGATCATGAGGGCGACTAGGAGGGATGACATGTGATTGAGGGGATTGGGATCAATGGTAGGCTCTTCATGAGATGGAGTGGGAGTAATAATGGGATCATAAAAAGAAATGAGATCTTGGAGTGTATATGGAGGATTAGGACATGGGCATGGAGGAACAAAGGAATATTGCAGAGGATTTAAAGGGATGATAGGTTCTTGTGGTGGACATGAAGCTAAAAGGATACTTTGATCTTGACAAGAAGGAAGATAATTGGATTCCTCTTTAAAGGAGCTCTACTCTTGACTTTCAATGGGATCATTGGAAAGGATGGAAGGGATATTTGGACCTTGCTCAAGGAGTGGAATGCCAATGGGATTTACAAGTATATTTTGTTAATAAAATGGAAGGGGATCATTTGGGATAGGATGGACTAGGATAGTGAGATCATCAAAGGAAATGAGACCTTGGTCAGAAGATGAATGGGATTTTTTATTCTTGGTATATTGATATTTATCTTCATGCTTTGAATCATCCTCTTGACATGGAGTATTATTTTGAATATGCATAGGGGATTCTGAGAAGGAGCCAATGTTTTGATATGAGGGAGATGGAATTTGAATGGGATCCTCTAGAATAGTTTCAATGGGAAATGAAGCACATGGTAGCATTGGGTCTAGCATTTTTTGAAGCATGGTAGTGATGTGCATCATGAATTGGATTAGCTTGGAAATATATGGTGGATAGCCCTTGGGGGATTTCATCCTCGGGTGTGTTGTTTGATGAGGATGATATAGGAGGCTCTTGTGAAGCTTCTAAAGGTGTAGGAATATAGGCCATTGGAGAGTTAGTTTTCTTATGAGAGACTGGGGAGCCATTACTAGACATGGGTATATTATTTTGATATTTCTTAGAAGAATCACCTACGATAATATTTAGGAGGTGGGTTAGAGATCTATATTTATTTGGAGAGACATTTGAATCCTTGCAAGGTTATGAAATGGTTGGGTTTTAATTTTGGACTTGTTTGAAAGAGACTTGGTTTTGGTTTGGTATTACGTTTTTATTTTGTATTGGGTTTTAGTTGAATGGGATTGGATTTGGGACTTGGTTGAATTGGTTTGACATGTTTCAAATTAGGCCTACTATGAGTTGCAACTTTTTTTTTTGAATTTTTGGTTGTATTTGTTGATTGAGTTTGTTGTTGATACTCCATAGTTGGTTCAAAAAATCATTGACATTGTGTGTTTGGTTGAGAATATTGTTAAAATTGTACCATTTATTGTGTTGGCTGGATATGTTGGACCATTTGTTAGACATCTTGGACCATTGGCTATGTTAGGTTGAAAAATTTTTGATTCAATATTTTATTGAATGGAGTTTGATCAAATGAGGTTTGAGTTGGGATTCGATCGAATGAGGTTTGATTTGGGATTTAGTTGAATGAGGTTTCATTTAGGTCTTGGTTAAAATTTATGCTCATTGCTTGAAATTTTTCATCATGTCTATTTGTGACATGAGAGTTGGTATGTCTAATTATGTGATGAGAACTTGTACATCAATTGGCTCAATATTTGGATTTAGACCTTAAATTTTTTGAAACATTTTGGACATTTGGGATTGAATCTTTTCACTGTTTTTCACTTTTTGTTCTAATATCTCTATTTATTGAGCTAGTTTCTCCTCTAATTTTAGTATTTGGACACTTATTTTTTAATAAAAATTTTGGTCCAAGTTTTGGGACATGTATAAATTGGATTGACATGATCGATTATTCAATTGTGATGACATGGTTTAATAAGAAACTTGGGACCTCATTTCAACAGGAATGTCACTATGCAATGCAACTAATGGACTTGAAAAATATTTTGACCCATAGGATACTCTTTTCTTTGGATGGAAGACATGAGTCCATTTTGAGTGGAGGAACTCATTTAATATGCGAGAGGAATATGAAAAATTTGTGTAAACATGTTGGGATCATGAGGGGGACTAGGAGGGATGATAGGTTATTGAGGGCGATTAGGATCAATAGAAGGTTCTTCATGATATGGAGTGGGAGTAATAATGAGATCATCAAAAGAAATGAAATCTTGGAGTGTATATGGAAGATTAGGACATGGGGATGGAGTAACAAAGGAATATTATGGAGGATTTAAAGGGATGACAGGTTCTTATGGTGGACATGAAGCTGAAAGGATACTTTGATCTTGACAATGAGGAAGATCATTGGATTCCTCTTTAAAGGTGCTCTGCTCTTGACTTTCAATGGGATCATTGGAAAGGATGGAAGGGATATATTTAACTTTCTCAGGGAGTGGAATGCCAATGGGATTTACAAGGATATTTTTTTCATGAAATAGAAGGAGATCATTTGGGATAGGATGGACTAGGATAGTGGGATGATCAAAGGAAATGAGACCTTGGTCAACAGATGAATGGGATTGTTTATTCTTGGTATCTTGATCTTTATCTTCATGCTTTGAATATTCATGGGGGATTCTGAGAAGGAACCAATGTTTTGATATAAGGGATATGGACTTTGAATGGGATCCTCTAAAATAGCTTCGATGGGAAATTAAGCACATGGTAGCATTGGGTTTAGAATTTTTGAAGCATGGCAGTGATGTGCATCATGAATTGAAATATCTTGGAAATCTATTGTGGATAGCCCTTGGGGGATTTGATCCTTTGGTGTATCATTTTATGAGGATTATATGCGAGGTTCTTGTGAAGCTTTAAAAGGTTTAGGAATATAGGCCATGTCTAGCAATGGTGAGCCATTGCTAGACATGGGTATATGATGTAGCCGTAACCGGTAAAAACCCTCAAAAGAGTCAACCAACTTATGTAGCAAGAGAGACACCATGAAAGCAGCAAAAAAACATAAAAAATTCACATAAACAGATCATATTAAAGCCTTAGAACTTCCGACAATCATTTGACAATCATCGGGTTATCATCAAAGAACATCTGGTAATTAACCTGTTACATGTAGGCTTCATGCCAGATGCAATCCAACCAGGACTCTAAAAAACCAACTAGATCACAACATGCAAATCTCAATCCTTATTCTTAGTTTTACTGTCTCTAACCCTACAAATTAATACATGATAACATATTTATACCTATCGGAATACTTCTAGGTCAGCCTCATAAGATTACATCTACCAGTGTAGGAAAATGAAATGTCTAATTAGGTCAGCCCTAAGAATTATGAAATCTTTCTGAAAAATAACAACCAAGTGATACAGTTTAGGGGGGAGGTCAGCCACACACCAAACAACATCGAACAAGGCCCAAGATGGATCCACACGCTAAGAATTGCGTCAGTAATGAAAGAAAACCAACCAGTAAGCATAAGAACTATCTTGGAACCCAAAAATAGTCAATCGGAAGTGATAACTGGTCGATAAAGGACCCAAATGAACTGGAAATATAGAATAAAGAACATTAAATAGTCTGGAAACCAAAAATAAGATCTTCCATGAGGAATAAGCAACTACCAGTCAGAATACTGAAAGCTGCACAAATAACTTAATAAGAACAAAACTGAAAGGAAATATTTTTTGGTTGATGCAAGATTTCTCATTGACCAAGGATGCTCTTGCATCAGACAACCTAGGTAGAAAAATATGTTCCATGAGAGGCAACTCATGAAAATATAAAAGGATTAGAAATGAAGATCCCATGCTCATTTCTAATCCAAACATCTTCTTTATCTACCAATCTCTATTTTAACTCTTCCGATGCCTCAACTGGTTTCTCTAACCTCTGACCCTCTTTGTTTCCCTTTCTTTGCTTCAGATCTATACATTGTCTCTATTTCTACAACTCTTATTTGGTTATGGCACAAGACTTCATCCAATTTATCACCATCAACTCTTTGTCAACCGGTTCCATCTGTCCATTAGGCTCAACTATTAGATCCTTTTGCAATCTCTTTTCACCCGCCAGTATAACCTCTACAACTGGTTCTATTAGATCTTTCTTCAAATCCTCTGGTATAACCTCTGCCACCAATTTCTTAGTATTGCAACTTCTCTCAAGAATCAGATTCTTCACCTCCTCTTTCTCCTTCAATGAAATCAATGTGAACCTATGTCCATCCTTTTCAATAGTAACTAGATTTCTTCTACAGTAATAAATAGCTCCTCTATCATACTGCCAAGGTTTTCCCAAAAAGACATGACAAACACTCATAGACACATCATCACATAAAAATTCATCTCTAAAAGGCCCAATATTGAAACTCACCAAACACTGCTCCTTTATCTCTATCTTCTGATAATCTTGTAGCCAACTTACCTCATAAGGACAAGGATGCTTAAGCCTCTTCAACCCAAGATTCACAACCATCTCTTCAAATACTAGATTATCAGTACTTCCACTATCTACAATGACCTTGCAACACTTACCACCTAATTTACACATAGTCTAGAAAAGACTCTTCCTCTGAGTAGATCTGATATCCTTTCTTCTGAACATAAGGGATTCTCCTTTCTATGGTGCACAGTCAGATCTGGTACCATCACCTTCTAGTTCCTCACTTTCCACACAATTTCTTGCCATTCCTTTCTTAAATTCATAGGATCTATGTCTGATTTCTCCACACTTGAAACATTTTCCAGTAAATTCTCTACCGGTCCTACTACTACCTTTCCTCAGTGTCTTTTGTTTCAATTCTTTACTCCACTTAGGTTTTGACTCCTTATCTTCAACTGGTTTCTTCATACTATCACTCATATTGAATTTCTCCTTTCCCTTATTTAGTTGTCTTCTCCTCACCTTCTCCTTAGCCTTTAAATCATACTGGTAAGCTTCTTCAACTGTGGAAACCTTCAACATACTCATCTCATCTTGAATGTTAAAAGAAAGTCCATTGATATACCTTGCCACCTTTTCTCTATCCATCTCTCTATGTCTAAATCTAATCACCACTTTGTAGAATTCCTCAGTATATTCCTTCACAGTCATGTTTCTCTATGAGGTTCTACAACTTCTTGAACAACTCCAATTCATAGTCTCCTGGTATGAACTTGGCCTTCAATCTTGCAACCATTTGTCTCCACCAGGTGATCTTTAATTCACCATTCTCCACTCTGTCTTTTTGCAATTTTTTCCACCATAAGGTAGCATGCCCTTTCAACTTGGTCTGTGACATCCTCAAACTCAAAGTAGTCCTTTAACTCTTTGATCCAATTGATCAGATCCTCTGGGTTCAGCGTTCTGAAAAAGTTGGAAACCTCAACTTTATGAACTTTACTTTCTTGTGCCACTTCTCTTAGGAATCTTTCCTCTCTTTCATCTTCCGATCCTTCAACTTCCTCAAGCTCTTCACCGACTTCCTCATATTCATCCTTAGAATCAGGGTTTCTTTACAAACCAGTTCAAGAGTTTTGGATTTCATTCCTTACTTCATTCTTGAAGTCTTCCATCATCGTCTCTACCCTCTGGGGGTTTGTCCTCCTCGGTGACATCTCTTCTTCTACTCTAGTGAACTGCCTCAACTCGGCAATCTGACTACTAGTTTCAATTGCCTCCCATCGACGATATATTGAACACACATGTAGCCTACCTCCAATCAGTGATCTGTCCACCCTAAAGAATGCCTCAATGTTTGCAAATGATTCTTCCACTAGCCAGTCCATAACCAGCTCTCCTACCACTTCATGCAGCCATAAATGGTAAAAAACCTCAAAAAAGTCAATGGGCTTATGCAACAAGAGAGACACAACAAAAGCAACAAGAAAGCATAACAAATTCAAATAAACAAATCATATTAAAGCATTATAACTTCTGAAAATCATCCAAAAATCATTAGATTATCATCAAAGAACATCCGATAATTAATTGGTTACATGCAGGATTAAAGCCATATGCAATCCAACTGGGACTCTAAGAACGAACCAGATCACAACATGCAAATATCAATCCTTATTCTCAATTCTACTTTCTCTACCCCCTACAAATTAATAGAAGATGTAGCGTCGTAAATTGTACGCACTTACTAGGGTGGTACAATTTCACACCTAGTTTAGCACCCACCTTGGCGCATTTTTCATTTTGCATTGCATTTCCCCTTTAGCACTTAATTAATTAAATTAATTAGGTCTAAGGTCCTATTTCATCATCTTCCACATCAAAAAGTTGGGCCCTTTCATTAAAGTGTGCCCCTTTCATTTTATTCCTCCAATACATCATTTAATAAAAAACCCTAATTAGGTCCTATTTTGAACTTGGGGGCTTGATTTCGGGGGTCAAAACATCTTGAAATCACCTGTAACTTCAGGATTCTCTCTAAAATCATCATATCCGACGGCCCTGAAAATTTGGTGAAAAGTTGTCAGGACCATGGTGCCCCAAGTGCACACGGTCCCGGACATTTTTCCCAAAATTTTAGGAGCGCGATCCAATCATAAAATAAAGCTTAACCCCAAGAAATTGGTGGGAGATTCAATCTCTAGGTCGGCCAAAAGTTGAAATTAAGACCTAGGGTTTCATATATAAGAGCTCTCTTTCTTCATTTGAAAGGGTCAGAATTTTTGGTTTCAAGGACCTTCTATGCAGTGAAAGAGCAGATCCTTGAAGACTTCAACAACATTCAACATCCATCCATCAAGCATTCATCAATTTCATTCATCCATTTAGGGCTTTGAAGACATTGAAGAGCAATAAGGGATCATCGACTGAAGATTGTCTTGTACCCCTCCCTTGGGGTTGGGTATGATTTCATGTTATTTTCATGTCTTTGCATAAGCTTCATCATATCATTTGTATTCATGCTTTAGATCACTTTGCATCTTGATTTGGAGCATTTACATTATCATGTACAAGCAATTAGGGTTTACTTTCTAGGTTGCTCTAGTTTGCTTACTTGCATTTTAGGATCTTATACACACACAAGGTCTGCACACACTACTTTTACAATACAACTTGGCTATTCATGGAGGTAGAAACCACCAAAGCAGGGGTTTGACTAAGGCAAAACCCTATATAGCCGCCCACCATACCTTTTCAGATATAAGTGCAGGTTTCAGGATTCGGAGGACGCCGAAAGTTGCAGATCCGACGGAAGCAGACGGAGACTAAACTTCACACCAAATTGCAGAGAAAAAGACCAAGACAGGGGGGTGGGGCGCCCTAGTCCTGCCAAGACAGGGGCGCTGGGCGCCCTGGTCCTTCTGTCAGACAGCAAGTTTCAGCATTTTCCGACAGCTTTTTCAGGTTGCAAAATAGTAGTTTCAGGAGCAGAATCAGGACAGTGGCGCCCGCGCCCCCGTCCTAAACATTTCGACTCAGATTTTAACTCCGGGTACACATCTGCATTCTTATCTTGTCCTTGTTTTTACAGCTTTCCATTGTTTAATCTCAATTCTGCAATCTTGTTACTAGTTCATACTTACACTTTAGGGTTAATAGTTGAACTTGCATCATTCTATCTATCATTTGCAACAAAGGAATAGAAATCCTAATAGGTAGCCCATGGCTCTCTCTTCCACAAAAAGAAGTAGCCAATTGTGTGGTACCTCTAGGCTCTTTCGTATTCCACAAGCGTGTGATTGAAAGTGAGATTAGGGCATGTTTGCTTGGTGTCACTTTTTCCCCCACACATTTTGGTGAACCCGACGTGAATTCCAATCTTCTCTAATTCTGATTTATGTTTTCAAATTTGAGTGTTTATGCTATTTCAAATTCAAATTTGCATTTACAAGTTTTAATTTCTTGCAAGACTAAAAAAAAATTAGAGGAAATTTTTGCTAAAACCCTAATTTTTTCAATTCAAAGTTGAACTTGTGGATAGCTTAATTGGGATCAATAATTTCAAATCTGATTTAGGAACTCATTTGAATCATAAATTTAATTTTCTAAATCTACATTCTAAGTGCTTGCATTGGTTAAAATTGAACATTTCCTTCTATTTTGCATGTGTTATCATTTGAAAGAGGAAAATTGATGTCATGATGCATTCATTTCATAGATGTGATAATGGGTTAGCTTCCCTTGTTTCAATTTTTCCTTCTCCTAAAGAACCTCCCCCCATCTATAACAACATTTTAGTGCCTAAAAGAGTTGCTACCAATCCCTTTGAGACTCTCCCATGCTCTAAGGATGAAGACTTTAAGAGTGATCTTGACAATTCTCCTAAAATGTGCCCTTCCTATTTAGCTATCCTAGAGGAAGAGAATGATATCATAAACACCTTTCTTAATGCCTCTCTAAGTGAAAAGTTATTGATGGACATTGACTTATTTTCTCCTAAAGTTTGTCCTTCCAATGGGGGCATGTTAGTGCAACAAGAGGTTATGAACACTTCTTTCAAAGATCTCCTTCCTAAGCATGAATCTTTGGAGAAATATGTTCATGTTCCTCCTAAAAAACACTCCCTTCATGAGGATCCTTTTGTGCAAGAAGATGACATTATCCCTACATTCCCTGGTGATGGCATTTCCTTTTCCAACAAAATTCCCACTAGAGATGATGAATTAATGATAAATGCTTACCCTTCTCCTAAAGTTTGTCTTACCCATAAGCATCCCTTAGAGAAAGAAGATGAAATAATAAGCAATTTTCTTAATTCTCTTTCCCCTAAAGATCATATTGAACATATTTTGAGGAAAGAGGATGAGTTTAACACATCTATTGATTCTCTCCCTCCTAAGGATGAGGAATTAATAAACAATGTTATCTCCTCTCCCGAAATTGACAATACTTCAAACATTCCTTTCAACAAACTCACTATTTGGGATGAACCATTAGGAGAAGGTGTAGATTATTCTCTACCCCATGAGAGAACCCTAGCCAAAGGGGATGAAATCAAGATTGAAAACTCCCTTGATAGTTTCTCACCTTCCTTGAATCTCAATTATTCTCCCTCTCCTCAACTTGGTTCTACTCATAAGGAAACCCTAGTTCAAGGCAAGATGGTTAACATCTCTTTCAAAGATCTCCATCTCAAAAGTGAGACTTTAGAGAGTAATGTTGATCCTTCTCCTAGAGAGTTTATTCCCCATGTAGATCCTTTGATGATAGAGGATGATATGACCTTTCCTAGTATTACTTTTCCTACTAGAACATCAATACCTACCCCTTGTCTCTCTCCTAAAATTGATTTAATCTGTGATAAGATTTTAGTGCAAGAGAAGACTATCAATAATTCTTCCAACACTTTTGTTCATTCCTCTAAACCATCCTCAACCAATTTGATACTTGTGAATGAAACACCTAACAAACCTCTCTTCACTGTCCAAGGTGCTTGTCCTTCTCAAAATTCTCAACCTTTAAATAAGCCTATCTTAGTGGTTCAAGGTGGTTATGCTAATGATTCTTTTTGCACTCCTAAGAAACCTATTATTACTGTGCAAGGAGGTTATTCTACTAAGAGCCCTTATGAGTATGCTAAGCAACTGACTAGAGAGATTTATCATGCAGTTGCCCATACTTATAATACTAGAAATAATAGGTAGCCTAATCCTCCTCCTGTTACTCCAGTGTCTCTTCCTAATCCTCAACCAATTCTTCTGCAAGCTCCTCATATTTCACAAATGCTTAGTAAGGACTATGATCTCATAGAACAACTTAAAGCTACCCCTGCTAAGATATCCCTTTGGGATTTGATCCAAACTTCTTCCGCTCATCATGGAATGTTACAAGATGCCTTGAAAGATTTGAATGTTTCTCCACCTAATACATCTAGTAATATAGTGTCTTTGGTTAACTCTGTGATGAATCCTAAAGCTCAAATTGTGTTTACTCAAGATGAGTTGCCTACTAGTGAAATTCAACATCAATATGATCCCTTGATGATTGTGGTTATCATAAATGACACTTCTATAAGACGAACACTGGTAGATAATGGTTCTGGCCTTAATGTATGTAGCATTAATCTATTGCATAAGATGAATGTGGATACATCCCTTATTGAGCCTGACTCTCGTCCCATTCAAGGCTTTGATAATGTGGCTAAGTCTTCATTAGGTATTATCACCTTACCCATCACAGTGGGACCTGTTACTTTGCCTACTCCTATCCATGTTATGTCGGGAAAGCTAACATACAACTTGTTATTAGGGAGACCTTGGATTCACAGTATACAAGCTGTCCCCTCTACTTTGCATAGACAAGTTAAATTTATTTATAATAATAAGACATATACCTTGATAGGTGATAATAATTTTCAAGCTTGTTTGCAAACATCTACTTCCAAAGGGAGTTCTTCTAAGCCTTCCTCTTCTAGTGATGACTCGTTAAACAAGATACCTATGGATGAATCATCACCCTCTGATAATCAAAATTCTTTGGATGAGTCTGAAGTTCCCAAAGAATATTTTTCTCAACTTGAATCTACACATGAAAAGGCTTTTAATCCTAAGAAGGTTCTTGCAGAAGACGATTAGGGATCTCTTGATTTTAATCCCACCTTTGTAGGTGAGTATAGGGTTCCTCCTAGAGAGCTTAAAGTTAAAAAGAAGGAAGAAACTAGAGATCAATCAGTCTTACCTGAACCTATGAGAAATAATTTTGTGGCCGCTTCTCAAACTTCTTCTCCTCACACCTCTAATTCTGAAGAATTTGATTCTTTGTCTTATGAAAAACCACCTTTTCTTTCTGAAATGGCTAATCGTTATGGTCGTGGTTTTCATATTTTGGCTAAGAGTGGCTATAGTGGAAATGGTTGTGGCACAAATGAACAAGGAATTAAAGTTCCTTTAGAACATAACATGCATGAATATTCATTTGGACTTGGATATAAACTTTCTAAGCCCACCAAAGCATCTAAAAGACCATCTCTCAATGTGAATGCTATATTTAGTAGTGATGATGATCTCACTTCAACTAAATCATCTTCTACTGCTATCAACTCTCATTCCCCTCATAAGGAAATCTTGGCGATGAACAAATCTCTTTATGAATCCCCTCAAATTTCTAAATCCACTTATGAATCTTTATCTCCTATTCATCATAAAGTCCTTTCTTCCAGGGATAAGGCTCTAATAAATTACACTCACCTCTCTTCTAAGATTTCTCATAACTTTCTTTCTTCAATTTTTATCATTTTATACATGTTTTTGATCTCACTTATAGTTGAGCATTCAACATGTCATATTCAAATACCTCATTCAATCTATCATGTCTTTAAATAACATTAATGGCTATTATGTTGCTCATCATTATGTGACATTGGTAGCTCATTTACTGGGGGCTCATTGTCATTCATGATGGTACAATTTCAAGTGCAATCATATTTTTGAAGCAACATAATAGCCTAATTTTTCTATGTTATCTCTTGTTCCTATGGGGTAATAGTGTGGAAATATTGATCATCTTTTCTTTAGAATCCTCTTTTCCTAGATATGGGAGAAGATGTGTTTTCTCTTTCTTATCCTACCCACTTCTTGTGAGGAGCATTTTACATACACTAATGTCTTGCTTGCATGAACTCATGTGAGTATGTAGTACAATTTTCTTATGTCTAAATCTCTCCCTGGAAGATTGTGTAAGTCCTTCTCATTGACCTTATCCTTGGGAGGTAATGATCTTTTCTTATTTTTTCCACTTTTTCCTATTTTTGTGGATGGTGTGAACTTTATTACTTGATGTTATTCCTTGTATGCATTTGTTGTTGTTTGTTCAAGGATTCTCTTTTACAAGAGGTGTAAGTCCTTGACTACAACCTCTTTTGCACTTGGTAAAATACATCCATAATGAATTCACTCTCCCAATTGGGTTAAAAAAAAAAGCGTCATCCTTCATTAAGAATCACTTTCACCTTGCAAAAGAAGGAAGTATTGCATTCTTATTCTCTTCTTTGTCTTATTCTAGAAAATGTTATATTTGTCTAAGACAATTCCTCTCTGGGATAGGTGTCTTTTGTACAAAGATTTCTTCTCCTCTAAGGATCTCCTTTACACATGCTACAAGATATCCCTTTTCAACTATCTTATCCTTGCTTAAAGAGTGCAAAACTCTCTTGCTTGGATCTATGACATTGTTGCATTTTTGGGGTATCTTCTTTTGTGATGAAGGTAGGTATCCTTGTTCTACTTTTCTTATGATGTAAACATTACACTTTTTGAGCAATGGGTCATTCTCGGAACCAGAGCACAAACTCTTAGAGCGAGATGTCTCCATTTTTCTTTTATGCAAGGTGATTATTCTCGGAACCAGAGCACAGACTCTTAGAGAGAGATGTCACGCTTTTTTACTATACATATACAGGTTGTAGCATACTCGGGCATAGACTCCTATGAGGTGCTTCTAACCTCACTTACACACACATGCACGAGGTTGAGTGGAACTAGCGGCATAAGGCTAGACTTTCTCACTCTCCTTCCTTACATGGATCACCTAGACAGACTCTAGGGGCTATTTTTCCATGTCCTTTTTCCCATGGATCACCTAGACAAGATCTAGGGGCGAGAAGTCCATGTTTTCTCTCTCACTATTCTTCTCATGGATCACCATTGTGTGTATTCATGCTTTTTTCCTTTCTTTTCTTCTCTTTGCATTTTGTTTCCATTTACATCCTTCATCTTGTGTTAGAGAACTCTCAAATCCTCACACTCTTTGTTGTGTTGAAATTGAGATTTAGTCCTCTTTCTTGCCAAATGATTCTCCATTAGTTTTTGATCTCATATCAAATCTTCTTGTGAGCATTTGTCATCAATATTCTTTAACAATTCGAAGTGGTAAACATGATACCCTGTTTCAACTCACTAAAATTAGCAAGCCGAAACAGGGGGGGCATATAGCTACCCTCGAATTTTCATCACCTTCCTTAGTAAGCATTAGGTGATTTTGTGATCTAACATGTGGTTTTGTAGGTTGTGGTTCCTAACTGAGTACTGCAGATACCGCTGGGGGCTTCGTTTGACAGACTTATGGATATATCCTTTTTCAGATAATGTTTACTTTTCTGTACTTTAGCTTGCATATGCACGTAGTGTTCATATGACCACTAAAGTGGGGGCTAAATGTAGCATCATAAATTGTATGCACTTACTAGGGTGGTACAATTTCACACCTAGTTTAGCACCTGCCTTGGCGCATTTTTTATTTTGCATTGCATTTCCCCTTTAGCACTTAATTAATTAAATGAATTAGGTCTAAGGTCCTATTTCATCATCTTCCACATCATAAAGTTGGGCCCTTTCATTAAAGTGTGCCCCTTTCATTTTATTCGTCCAATACATCATTTAATCAAAAACCCTAATTAGGTCCTATTTTGAACTTGGGGGCTTGATTTCGGGGGTCAAAACATCTCGAAATCACCTGTAACTTTGGGATTCTCTCTAAAATCATCATATCCGACGGCCCTAAAAATTTGGTGAAAAGTTGTCAGGACCATGGCGCCCCAAGTGCACACGGTCCCGGACATTTTTCTTGAAATTTTAGGAGCGCGATCCAATCATAAAATAAAGCTTAACCCTAAGAAATATGGTGGGAGATTCAATCTCTAGGTTGGCTAAAAGTTGAAATTAAGACCTAGGGTTTCATATATAAGAGCTCTCTTTCTTCATTTGAAAGGGTCAGAATTTTTGGTTTTAAGGACCTTCTATGCAGCGAAAGAGTAGATCCTTGAAGACTTCAACAACATTCAACATCCATCCATCAAGCATTCATCAATTTCATTCATTCATTTAGGGCTTTGAAGACATTGAAGAGCAATAAGGGATCACCAACTGAAGATTGTCTTGTACCCCTCCCTTGGGGTTGGGTATGATTTCATGTTGTTTTCATGTCTTTGCATAAGCTTCATCATATCATTTGTATTCATGCTTTAGATCACTTTGCATCTTGATTTGGAGCATTTACATTATCATGTACAAGCAATTAGGGTTTACTTTCTAGGTTGCTCTAGTTTGCTTACTTGCATTTTAGGATCTTGCACACACACAAGGTCTGCACACACTACTTTTACAATACAACTTGGCTATTCGTGGAGGTGGAAACCACCAAAGTGGGGGTTTGACTAAGGCAAAACCCTATATAGCCGCCCACCATACCTTTTCAGATATAAGTGCAGGTTTCGAGATTCAGACGACGCCGCAAGTTGCAGATCCGACGGAAGCAGACGGAGACTAAACTTCACACCAAATTATAGAGAAAAAGACCTGGACAGGGGCGTGGGGTGCCCTGGTCCTGCTAGGACAGGGGCGCTGGGCACCTTGGTCCCTGGGACAGGGGCACTGGGCGCCCTGGTCCTTCTGTCAGACAGCAAGTTTCAGCATTTTTCGACAGCTTTTTCAGGTTGCAAAATAGTAGTTTCAGGAGCAGAATCAGGACAGTGGCGCCCACGCCCCCGTCCCGAACATTTCCACTCAGATTTTAACTCTGGGTACACATCTGCATTCTTATCTTGTCCTTGTGTTTATAGCTTTCCATAGTTTAATCTCAATTCTACAATCTTGTTACTAGTTCATACTTAGACTTTAGGGTTAATAGTTGAACTTGCATCATTCTATCTATCATTTGCAACAAAGGAATAGACATCCTAATAGGTAGCCCATGGATCTCTCTTCCACAAAAAGAAGTAGCCAATTGTGTGATACCTCTAGGCTCTTTCGTATTCCACAAGTGTGTGATTGAAAGTGAGATTAGGGCATGTTTGCTTGGTGTCACTTTTTCCCCCACACACAAGATAACATATTTATACCCACCAGAATACTTCTGGGTTGGCCTCATAAGATTACATCCACCAATATAAGAAAATGAAACGTGTAATTAGGTCAGCCCTAAGAATTAAGAAATCTTTCTGAAAAATAATAACCAGGTGATGGGGTTCATGGAGAAGGTCAGCCACATGCCAAAGAGCATCAAACAAGACCCAAGATGGATCCACATGCCAAGAATCATGCCAATAATGAAGGAAAACCAACTAGTAAGCATAAGAACTATCCCAAAACCCATAAACAATCAACCGAAAGCGATAACTGACCGATAAAGGACCCAAATGAATTGGAAACCTAGAATCAAGCAAATAAAACCATCTGGAAATGGAAAATAAGATCTTCCATGAAGAACAATCAACTATTGGTAGATACTAGTAAGAATACAAAAAGCTACACAAAGAACTAAACAAGAACAAAACTAAAAGGAAATATTTTTTGGCTGATGCAATATTTCTCATCGAATGGGGATGCTCCTGCATCAGTATATTATTTTGATATTTCTTAGAAGAATCGCTTAAGATAATATTTAGGAGATGTCTTAGAGAGCTATCTTTCTTTGGAGAGCCATTTGAATCCTTGCAAGGTTATGACATGGTTGGGTTTGCATTTTGGACTTGTTTGAAAGAGACTTGGTTTTGGTTTGGTATTATGTTTTGATTTTATATTGATGAATATGAAGAGGGAGGGTGAATTAGTATGCCAAAAATCAGTGTACTTAAACACTTTGCTAGACTAATAGTAAATTGGTAAAACAGTTTAGCAGACAAACCGGTTAGCACACATGCAAACCAAATAGAAAATAATGCATTCACCCACAGAAGCATAAACACCATAACACAAGAGATTTTGACGTGGAAAGACAAATAGGAAAAACCACGGTGAGATGGAACTCACAAGTAACTATCTACAGAATAGGAACCAGACTGGTTTAGGTCATACAATGTTCTTTACTAGAATAGATCCTGTTAGGAATCTCAATCTCTGTTAGGAGATAAGTCTGATTAAAGACTACCTTGCTAGAGGATTTTAGATCCACAGATGTGAACTACCTTGTTAGAGGATTTACAAAAGGTTTTTGGGCCTACTTGGTTAAGGGCTTCAAACTTGTTGAAGATGTGAGTAATCAACAAGTGAGTGATCTAGCAAATAGCATAGATTGCTTGGTTAGATCCTTGATAGTGCATTCCTAGTGCATTCCAACATTACTTCAGCCTTCAACACATTCACACTCTCTCTAACTCATCAACCACCTTGAACCCTAGCAACAACCAAAAACCCTAGACATGATGTCCTTATAAATGAATCTGATTTCATGTCATTCCAATAGGATTACAATACAATTTCATAGGTTCAATGCATCTAGACATATCTGGTAACACAACACAAAAAGCACCATTTGAAGTGTCAGCACCATCAAACAATCAGTGGATGGTAACTCATCACAAAATGTCGGTTGGTAACTCATCACAGAGTATTACTAGTTCACACAAAATATCGGTTTAAACAAAATACCGGTTGCTAGTTTGACAATATGAAGACTGGGAAATATGTTTTCTACTGCTTTGATGCTTTGAACTGCTTGGGGTCAACATACCACTTCAGATCGGTGAACACTTTCTGCAAAACACCAATAGTCTAAGGACTATAATGCATCATACCAGTTGGGAACAATTGTCGGTTGAGCATAACTCATACATATAAAAGTGATCTTAATGCAAGTGTGTGTCCATCAATGACAATCACAACATAATCATAAAAAATGGCAACATATATTGGGTTTTGGTTGAATGGGGTTGGATTTGGGACTTGGTTGAATTGGTTTGACATGTTTCAAATTAGGCCTAGTGTGAGTTGCAACTTTTGTTTCTGAATTTTTGGTTGTATTTGTTGATTGATTTTGTTGTTGATACTCCATAGTTGGTTGAAAAAATTGTTGACATTGTGTGTTTGGTTGAGCATATTGTTTAAATTGCACCATTGATTGTGTTGGCTGGATATGTTGGACCATTGGTTGGACATCTTGGACCATTGGTTATGTTATGTTAACCTATGGCTATGTTAAATTGAATTTTTTTTTATTCAAGATTTGATTGAATGGATTTTGATCAAATGAGGTTTGACTTGGGATTCGGTTGAATGAGGTTTGATTTGGGATTTAGTTGAATGAGGCTTCATTTAGGACTTGGTTAAAAATTGTGATCATTGCTTGAATTTTTTTCATCATGTCTATTTGTAAGATGAGAGCTAGTATGCCTAATTGTGCGATGAGAACTTCTACATCAATTGGCTTGATATTTGGATTTAGACATTAAAATTTTTGAAACATTTTGGACATTTGGGATTGAATATTTTCACTTTTTTTCACTTTTTGTTCTAAGATCTCTATTTCTTGAGCTAGTTTCTCCTCTAATTTTAGTATTTGGACACTTGTTTTTTCATAAAAAAATTGATCCAAGTTTTGGGACATGTATATATTGGGTTGACATATCACTATGCAATGCAACTAATAGACTTGAAAAATGCAACCTAAAAGGATTGCAACGAAACTTGTTTTTTTGGTCTTTTGAGTTTTTGGAATGATAATGAAATGCAACTAAATGCAACCTTAAAAGATGATCATTCAATCTAGGACAAGGATGTGATCTATGTTTTTGAAATTTTAAATTTTTGGGTGACAATGATATGCAATATTAGGTAATGATAATGCAATCTATGAAAAGAATGCCAGCTATATAATTTTTTTTGGTCTTTTCAAGATTTGGACAAGCTTTTGGAATGCAAACCTATAGGCGCAACCTTGGGAAATTGAAATGGAGTCAAGACCTTAATTGACAAAAGGACAAAGGACAAAATGATGATAGGACAAATGATAAAGTTTTACCTATTGCTTGGATACTAGGCTAGGTTTGACTAGATAGTGTTGGTAAAAGGATTAATTTTGGAAAAGGTCAATACTTCCTAACAACTTAGGGTATGATCTAAAGTTCTGATTTTTCAAGTTTGGCAAAACCTAATTTTGATACTAAATGCAAGAAGGCAATGATAATGATAAGGACTAGGCTATGATATGGATATAAAATAATAACTCAACCTAGGAAAAAACTAGGGCTCAAGACCATGTAATGACAAAGATAATGCAATAAGGTTATGTGAGGACCAATGACTTGGAATATGCAACCTATGCAAGGACCTAATTTTGGTATAATGATGATAATGAAAGAATATGAATAATCAAAACCTAAGAATGGAATTTTAGGACCTATATGCAAGAGAGAATAGTGACAATGCAATGTACTAATATGAAAGACAATGTATATGTCCTAAGACCTAAGTTTTGGACCATGCAAAACCTAGCCTAAAATGACATGGATTTTGAAACCAAGGAGTCCAATCTTTTGATGAGCCATGTTTGTTGTGATCTTTATGAATGCTGGATGATAACTTGGATTATTTTGAGAGACGTTTTACTTTTGAAATCTTTATTTAAATTTTGATAACCAAGGTTGTTTATGAATTTGTCCTTGATACAAACCTTTGTGTTTGTTTATGTTGTTTTTGATCTTTTCTTTAATGTGTTTCTTTAATGATAAAAAAAACATAATGGCTATCTGACTTGTTGCATGAAATAAAACACATTCAAGTACAACCCTCAATTGACAAGGACAAATTTACTAGATTCCCACTGTGGATTTCTCCAAGCCACACTTATTCATATTGGATAGCATAGAAGTCTGGTGAGAATGGCTCCCCTCCATGACACACACTTCTTGGGCACATCAAACTTTGAATTCCCAAAGATCCAAAGATCTCAGGGAATTTTTTATCTCAGTTATGAACTATGAGATTGTGGGGTGGCTTCAAAGGTATGACCTACTACACCAACAAATAGAGGGATTTTGGTAATTAAAACAATAGGTTATTTAGTTTGAGCATTTGTTCAAATGACCATACATGTGACATTTCACTCAATTAAGAGGCCTCCTATCCCTTCTGGGTTTTTCACACCACTATGGGTACTAGAGGAGATAGACGTCAATATGACACATCAAAACCTAGTTATTGTGAGTTTCCTCATAGATATTTACTTATAGTATCTTGGAAGGGATATGCTTTATCTTGTTACCACTTGGATCATTCCCTCTCACTCATCCTTATGGGCTTCTCGGGAAGCAGACCCTCTAATAAAAAGAAAACTTGAGCATCACTAAAAATTTTATCATGCACCCAAGACCACGAAGACCAAGGGGAGAGGATAGTTTGTGTTAGTAGTGGGTCCACTCACATGCAAAAGTGTACCAAAAAAAGCAAGCAGATGTTCATTTTAAGCCCAAATCCAAATGTGATTTAACTACTAAAAATGAAGACAATTTTTTATAATTCAATCTTTGGTAGCATCCTACATCAGATACATTAGTAGTTTGGTTTATGTCTTCTCCCAAAGAGCACCAAAGCTCTACATAGATGATTAGTAATACACTAAACCCTCTACTATCTGAGAATGAATTGATTCTGGAATGATTCAAATCTAAATTTAAACATTATACCTGAAATTCTACCATTGCAAGTGCATAGAACAAAGATCACACCTATGCAGTTTCTGAGCACACCTGCATAGTTTCTAAGAACATATGTGAAATTTCTCAATACACCTATGCAATTTCTCTGTATGCCTATAAATTAGATATGTGGAGTCATATAGAGACCAAATTTTGCCAAATATGCACCTAATATGATCATAAAAGCCTAATTTTGATTAAAATGGCCCTATTTGACTTCAAAATTCCATATGATTTCAATCCATGATTCAATTTTCAAACATCATAAGGTCAATTAATTATTATGGAAGTGATTTAAAACCATAGGTAGAGAAATGGAAGGCTTTTGAGTACCCTCAAGCCAAATGCACAAATCTCCTTCCTAGAAACCCTAATTAAACTAAAGTGTAGATTTGTTGTTCATTTCCATCCTACTTAGACTATATGAGTTTATTTAAACTTTATAAACCCTAATTACACTTGATGCAACTGAATTATAGAAAATTTGTATGATTTGAGTTCATTTTAAGATAAATTTCAATGAGATTTATTGTTCTTTTTAACCAATTCCATGAAATGTAAAGATGTGAGTTTGTTGTTATTTAACCCAAACAACTAATTAGGACTATGTGAATTCATTTTAAGTCATTTTGAACATTTTAAAGTCCTAATATAATCTTGCAACCAAGAAAGATCATCTTATTTTTGAAAGTACAAGCAATTTGAGCAAGTGCACAAAACAAAGCTACAAATGCTCAAAACTAGGCTACAAGTGTGCATCTTTTAGGTACAAGTGCACAATTTCAATGTGAAAGTGTGCAATTACAGAGCACAATTGTACATGAACAATGGGCAAGTGTGTAGAAGTTCTCAAAAATGTTGGAGACCTGGCTTCCTTTGCTCCAACTTGGACCTGCAATCATTCAAAGCACTCAAACAACCTGAGATCAAGAATGTTCACTAGAAAATGTGAGGTAGGAATTAGTCATAAGGAAATCATTAAAAAAATTAGCCAAACACAAATATAAATGCTATGAAATTAACCCCTAACACATTCAATAGAGGCATTAAAATGAAATACTAAAATAAAAATGCAAACCAACGCATGTATCTCCTTCATTGTTCCTCCATTGTCTTTATTTATCCTCCAAATGTGATGTATGTGGATCTCACCTACAAAATGCAAGTGTGATTGAAAATCACAGTATAAGGATACTCAAAATGTAGTTGAAAATGAATTAGAAGAGCTCTCAATTTATGAGAGAATTGATGAATCAACCAAATTAGCACGGACAATTGCAAGAAGCAATTTGATTAAAAAATAACATGATTAGGAGACAAATTATGACAAATGCTATGTCAATATTATGACAAGTTGCTATACAAAATATGACAAATTGCTATGAAAAATTCATCACATATTTTTATGACAAGTTATCACAAATTGAGAGAAATTAGCCAATTGATTATAACAAATTTACCACAACAAGAGGAGCCAAATTAGTGGAGAAAAAGGTGGATAAAAAAAAGATGGCATTAATTAATAATTTTTAATTTATTAATTAGCCCACAAAAAAGGATAATTATCCAGCTAAATATAAAATTTAATTGTGATATGATAAAAATTGATTTGATAAAAAGTTGATCTGATAAAGATTGACAAAGACCAATGATAGATCGATCAAAAATGATAAATGGTTGATGACTAAAGATATGAAATGATGCAAATGAACCAAATTTATTGACAATTGGCCAAAGGATGATTGATATTTAAAATGAAAAATATTTAGGACAAACACTATTTGACACTGATTAGGGTTAAAAATGATGTCCAATTGATACGACAAGTTGATCACACTCATGGATTAAGAATAAAAAATGGACATTAACAATACCTAATTCAAATTCAAGAAAATAGAATTAGATAGGAAAAGAATGCAGAGGAATGAAATGATTTTGACAAATGATAAAGATCAAATGTGCAACATAGAGGAAAGTGTTAGTAAATGTGAAAACCCTAAAAGAAGGTAACACAAACATGTTAAAGTGTGACAGCGCAAGCATTGACCATTTTTAGATGCCTGCACATTTCATACACCATATTCCTTATCATAAATTGTTGAAAATCCCATGTATGGATGAAAACATCATCACTCATAATTTCCTCACAAGGATTAAGCCTTATATCATTAGTGAGGTCCCCACCTAACTTGAATACATCAAGGGCCCATTCTTGAGAAGGGTCCACTATCCTCACACCAAGTCTAGTGTCAAATATGTTGGGGGGGGAATAGGTGCCTCAACATGGAATTAAAAACCTTCATAGGGCTGAAAATGAATGTCTCTACCAAGAGACAAGGTATGTAAAGGATTTACAACCCTAGGACTTTTTGGAAAATGATGGGGTTATCCACTTAAGGAAGAGGATGCAACCATAAGCTTCTGCATGGTTACTTCAACAAGTAATATTGGTGGTGGAAGGGGATCTTTACATGGTGGTTGTAATGTCTCAGCAGTGGGAGGGGCATATGATGCCTCCTCAATGCCACGTAGAGGAGATGATGGATGAGAAGCAGGGCCAATAGTAGAACCAATAGGCTGAGGAGAATCAAGTTCCTCCTCTTCCACTTGTTGAGCATGGGGTTCTACCACTCTAGGCTTTTGATGGGGCAAAGGCATCTGATCCACATCTATATAAGCACTTAACATACTTCTCATTCTTTCTTCCGATATTAGGAGTTGTTCCCATGTAGGGGAAAATGAAATATTATCTCTTCTTTTCTTGTTTTCCTCATACTATATTTTATACCATCTCTCTTTTATCTCCAACACCTCATTATAATTAGGAGAAATCATTACAAGATCTTCCTCATTATCCCATTGATGTTGTTGCGTATTTGCATTCCCATGTTCCTGGATAAACCATTCAGAGTCACAATATCTATATTTGGCCTAGGGGAGATTGTATCTATTCAACATAGAATCCAAAATGTCATTAAATATTCTATTTGTAAAATGATACATTCCCACTATGACCTGAAATGGGAGAAGTGAACCCTTCTTATTGGCTCCTCCAATTAAGGACTTTTCTACTTTATCCGATTGATGCATAATTTCTAGAAGAGCAACTTTGTGTGTCACTATTATAGGAAGGAGCCTAAGGTTGACAAGGCTACCAAAAATTCTGATAATTGTATGGTATTTAAAGTAAAACTATGATCCCCAATTGTGGTTAATCCCTAATGTGGACAAAATGTCCCTAGGCCTCAGGGATTTCTTTGTCTCCTTACTCAAACCCCATCTCACCTCCCCTTGAAGGATACTCTAATTATTTCCTAATAAAATAATTTTCAAAAGTAAGATATCTAGACTCCTTCAAATACATATCCCAAACTTAGGTCCATTCTTGGATAGGGAGTGATTCACCTCTTAGAATTGGTACAACTTTGAGGTTTACAGTTCTAACCCTTGAGACCTTTATACTACAAAATGTGCATTAGGATATAATAATACATGAAATTCAATGAAGACCGCTTCTTCAAATCACAGAGGGATTTGCGAAGTCCCTCGGCCAATAGATTATCATAGTTAAAAGGTCTATTTATATCCCTATTTTGAATATCTATACATAAGACAAGCATCCAATTAGGAATCATGCTTTGAGCATCAACTCCACACACTTGACATAAAGCATAGTAGGTACCTTTAAAGTATCCAACAAATAGGTTGATGTTGTAGGGTGCAACATCCTTTGAAGTCAAGTTTCTCTCATCTCTCTTCAAACGTATTGGCCTAAAATATAGAATCTTGTCCCTATATAATCTCTCATGGTTCTTTTATTCCTTTTCGAGTTCCTTTGGGTTGATGGGCCAATCAGTATTGAGATTGAGCATAAAGACCTCATTAATCACCTCTTTGGTGATGACCATAAATCTTCCCTTATATTTAGCCATAATTTCTCTCACATTTGATTTGTAGTAATGATAAATTATAGTAACCAAACCATTGTTTACAAAAACATTTAGAGCAACCAACCTTGCCAACTTGTGGTTCCAAATATTAGATACAAGTACATGTTCCTTCTTCTTGTTGTATCCCCTCCTCCAAAGGCTAAACCCTGATGGTTCAATTATGGGGTCCCTTCATCCACTGGTATGATCAATTATGAAATCATATGGTCGATCACTTTGCTTGGACCTCTTTTGAGTCTCAATTGATCCTGAGAGTTGTGAAATTATCTCCTCTAAAAATTGCCTCTTTCCCTGGCTAGAGGATTTGGCTATCTTTTTAGACTTAGGATTTATAAAAATAGGTGCAAAAAAATGCAAGGGTTTCAAAATAGGATTCTACAGAAAGGGCTCCTTGGTAGCACTTGGAAATGCAACAATTTAGATATTTAAAGCCTTGAAAGAAATCACAGAGATTACTTAATGAAGCAAGTGTAATCGATGTTGTTGAAAAACCCTAAGGCAAAACCCTAAGAATTGAAAGAACTGTGAAAGCTATACAGAGTATATTAGAATACCACAAGAGCATAGTAAGATCAGATTGAAATGAATCTAATCAATAATTTAAGTTATGATGGAAAACTTGGCTCATTAACTGCAAGCACGTACACAATGGGATGACATGAAGTAGATGTTAAATTTCATATTTGAATGTTCTGGCTCCAACATCTAATTCCCCTTTTTAAGTAATGAGGAATAGGAGAGGGACACATAATTTTGTTTTATATTTATAAAATATCCATCACTTATAAGATTTTTGGGGCTGGAGTTAGGTTTCACAAGCATGTTTCATTAGTTGTGTAGTTTCACACTCAATCTGAGTCGTCAATCTCTTTAGATATAGGCACTTTTTATATTGGCTACATGGTGGAAATGTTGGGCCCATAATCCTATCATGTCACATAATCATATACATGTTATAGCTCATTTGGTCCATATGTAACAAGTCATCCATAGTGGGGTCCTCATGCCACGTCCATGGGTGGGGTTGCAAAGTTATCCTGGGCAAGTAGTTTGGCCTAGTTGAACAATTGTACAAGAATCATGATTGTTGATCACATGGAACTTGCACAACAGAATAAAAAAGACTTATACCATGATGACAAGTTGGCTAATGTGTGGGACTAGTTAAAGTGATGAATTAAAAGGCTCAAGTCATAACTAAAGACCAAAAACAAGTTGTAGCAAGTCAATAAATGAATATAACAAAAGGGAAAAAAGGAGATAGGTGCAAACACTAGGGTTTAGAGTTTAAGGGTCAAGGTTTAGCCTATCAAGCCATAAACCAAAATATTATTTTAGCAAAAGAAGCAAAATTTTGCACATCTCAATAGTGGCTCTAGTTGGGGATAGATAAAATGTAAGGTTGGCATTAGAAACCAAACCTCTGGGAGAGCAAATCAGAATAAAATTTAAGGTAGAAAGTACAAAATAATATAATATTTATAGTATGTACAAGAAAGATGCATGTTTGATCAACTAAAGAAACTTTTTAAAAATTGACCATTCATAGGAAACTCCAGGCTATCTCCATTAATATCTTGCGGTATATATGAAACTTGTCCATGATTTTCAATTATCTCATTTGGTCCAAGCCAAAGTGCCTCAAAATTCCCATGTTTACCCTTGTCTTGAGCTCTTGCATTCAACATGAGGACCATGTCACCGGCGTGGAATGTTCTTTAGGTTGTCCAAGTATCAAACATATATTTGTCTTGCTCTTGCATTTTTAGGTTTCTTTTATGATCATCCCTTCTGCTCTCATCAAGTTATGTAACCTGCATTATTCTTTTTTGCATAGGGTCAAGTACATAATCATCATACTATTGAATAAATCTATAAATGGGCAATAGATTATGTTAGCATCAAGCAAGAAGGAAGAGTAAGAGGGGGGGGGGGGGGTGAACCAGTCTTCACCAGATCAAAGAAAATTAAATTTCAAAACATAAACTAATAAACTACATCAATGAATCAGATAAGCAAATTAATAGCACAACACACAACACCAAGATTTTTGACATGGAAAACCTAGTTAAGAGAAAAACCATGGTAGGAACCTACCCATTGTAAGATGATACTCTGCAGTAGTATGTGAAAATATTATAGTGGGGAATGCACATGCAATCAGGCACACTACCTAGAGATCACTGCTCAAAAGATATATGCTTGAAAGGATACAATCCTTAGGGAAGTCTCACTAACTTACAATATGATTCGAACTACAATCCAAAAGAAATGAAATGCAATGATAGCATCTACAAATGCCTGATGATAGTTCCAGTTAAGCACAATTGTCTGCTCTGCAACACCAATCTCACCTTAACACTACACTAAATGATAAGTCTCTTGTTCATACAATCACCTCTCTTTGATAATGTAGACACAATACTGACACCTAAATTACATAAGTATCTCACCTATAAATACATATCATCAACCTTGATAACAAGTTCAGCTAAACCCTCAAGCCTCAACTCATAATTATAAAAATTATATTACATGATATAAAGGTCGATCACCGGACCAATATAATGATTTAAATTACATAATGTGGACCTAATTTAAATTCCCAAATGATCACATCCATCAGAAATCATGCCAAGATCAATTGCAACATGCTACACCACCAAAAATACTACATAACATGAAAATCATCACCGGTTCACAGAAATCACCAAAAACTCACACAATTATCAATGTGGATCACCAAAAAAAATAGGAAATGACTAGGAAACATGAGAAATCACGTTATAACCATCTGGAATAGTTGCACCAACACCAATTTTCAAATCTTCATCGATCAACATCTAGAAATCTCAAGAACACAACCAATCACCAACTTTCATGAAGAAGGATAACTTGCAAAGCACCAAATCATGAACCATCAGAAATGAAGATACAAATGATCATCCCAAACAATATCCCAAAGTCTCAGCACAAGATCTGATCACACTGAAATATACTAGAAGAAATACCGGATTCTGCAAAACAGTGATCAACAAAACCAAACTTCAAAACTGGATCAAAAACTCTTTCCAAACTCACTAGAGTAAATTACAGGTTTATATTAACATCAATGACAAAAACATATCCTAGTAGAAGCAATGACAACAACCAAATCCAACAATCTCCCCAATAATCCAATAGATTATTCATAGCCAACCTTTCATTTGCCCCATAGACTAGTTCAAAAGGTACATTTCCGGTAGCCTTCTTGATGATTACCCTATCAATCCATAAAGAAATTTTTATCTTTGAATACCATGCCTTTTTGTTTGCATCCAAAATTCTCTTAATGTTTTTCATTAAGCTCTTATTACTTGATTTATCATGTCCATTTCCCTAAGGATGATAAGGTGTGGTGTATGATAGCTATATGCCATATGATTCACAAAAATGAACAAACTATTCAGACCTGAAACACATAGCATTATCCATTACTAGTTTAACTCGAACACCAAACCTGATAATAATGTTTTCAAGGATGAAGTCCATAACAAGTTTTTAGTAGCCTTTCTTGTTGGGATTGCTTCAATCTATTTTGTGAAATAGTTTGTAGCTACTAAAATCCATTTATGTCCTCCACTAGAAGGCTAGTTTATTTCTCCTATAAAATCAATCCCCTATTGATGAAATGGGGTGTCTAATGGAATAGGCCTTAATGGAAAGGCACCCAAAAACTTCAAATTTCACTAAAAATGTTTGACATGCCTCACATTTCTAAACTAGCCTATGTGCATCTGTGAATAAGGTAGGCCAATAATAGCTTGCCCTCAATATCTTATGAGTAGTGGTTTTGGTGGTATAGTGGCCTCCACATACACCTTCATGCATTTGCCTCAAAACCTTTTCAACTTGGTAATCATCTAGACAGAGCAACAAGACAATATCTATTGTTTTCCAATACATATCCTCTTGGATAAAGACATACCTCTGTGGCTGCAATTTTGAATTTCTCTTTTGGTTGTCAGCTAGGTGATTAGGGTATTTCATGGTGTTTAAATATGAAATTATGTTTGAATACCAATGAAAGTTTTCCAAACTACATTCCTTGTTATTCATGGTGTGAACATCATTAACCTAAGTTACTTCCAAGTTGATCTCTACCATCAACTTAGCCAAGCCTTGCCCTCTCACAAACTTTGTAATTTGGATATCAATATTTAATTCTTGAATCTTATTGATCTATCTGCATCTACTTCCTATTGCTTCAGTCTAGACAAAAACATCCTTTACTGTAGCATTAGGAACATAAGCAATGATCTGAGATCCAACTAGGTAAGGATGGAAAGTCTTAATGACCTTCACAACTAAACAAGCTACTTTAATTCTGTAACTTGCAAGGGCTTTCTATAGAATGAAATAGATTGTTTATGGCCCTATGGGTTCTTTTGAAATAATACAATTGCAACTATATGGTAAGAAGCAAAGGAGAACAATTGGAAAGGCTTACTAAAGTCAAAGGAAATCAATATAGGTGCCTCCTTGATAGCTCTCTTGATGGATTGGAATGCCTAAATTGATTGGTCATCCCCTAATATGGTTGCATTTTTCTTCAGCATCTTGGAGATACGCTTAACTATTTCTATAAAGTTAACAATGAATCTCCTCACAAAGTTTATTTTCCAAAAGAAGGATTGTATTTCCATTACTGTCTTTGGAATAGGGATCCTATATATGTATTCCACCCTTTTAGGATCAATTCTTACTCCCTCATTGGATACAATGTGTCCCAATAATTTTCTATCTACTACTCCAAAAGTGCACTTCTTCTAGTTCAAGGAAATACCAAATTGCAAGGCTCTATCAAAAATCCTGTTGGCATTGTATTGTCATTGATGTCAACCGGTATGCAATATGTTGTTATTGGTATTGGAGATTGTTGGAATGTTGATGTCAACTAGTATGGGATGTCAACCGATAGGTCCATCAACCGGTAAGCAAGCAAAATTGGTAAGTGCGATCTGGGATAGCTTGTCCTAACCAGTAGAATAGAGAAGTGCTCGATATGAAGGTTAACTGGTTAATGTATACTGGTAGCATGTTCGGTCGATGACCAAGTTTTAACCAACATAGTCAAGTGATTTGGATGCTGACAGAGATGTCACATGAGCTCCAGGTGGGAAACATGCAGTGGTAGGTGAATGGTAGTTGTCAACTAGGTCAGTATTAAATGCCAACTGCAAAAATCATGGATTGGTTGCAAAGGATTGTAGCTCAAATAAGATCAAAGGGAAAAGATTTTATTCTGTGATATTATGATCAAAGTAGGACATCTGATCATCTTGTTGATATAGAGAAGGAAACAACTAGATCATTTATTGCGATCGACAAAATCAAGACCGATGCATAGGGTCCAGTTTGCTAAATATAGTAAACATTTATAGGAAGAATAAAAATGGGATAGAGATTTTTTCTAACCTGTTGTAGGTTGTTGATCCATGAAGATGAGATCTGATTTGATACGGATTGTGTTTAGTGAAGAAAACCCTAAGCGCATGAGGTTTGAGTTCTTTGTTTTGGTGGGAAAGCATGTGTATAAATATGCAGATCAAAGACTTAATTTTGGTGTGGAAAAGAGAGAGAATGTTGGATGATTGATGAGAAAGTGTGATTCTACCACGTTCATCAATCTAAGTGTTGATAGCCAAATATTGGAGTTGAGGAAAAATCAACTCTACAACTCCTAAAGATCACTTGCATACAAACCTGTCACAGAAGGAGAGAAGCAAAAAAGATATGGAGGCCAGAATTCAGAGATCCAGAAAACAGGAGTCATATTGATTGTGCAACAAGAATGCAATTCAATAATTACAATTGTTATGAAAATTCAAAGAGGGAATCCTTATACAAGGATACTCGAAACCCTAAAGGTGAAAACCCTAAAGAATTATAAGATTCCTAAGTTTAGCTTAAGCATGGAGTATAATAGACTGATAATTAAATAAATAATTATTAGCTAATAAAAGATAACTCCAACACCCACCCTTCAGATGAACTTAGGGAGTAGCTAAAAAACAACTAAGGACTTAAAAAAGCATGTAAAAAATGCATGAAAGCAACAATGGATCCCGAAAACTAGGCCTAATGAGGTACCCAAGTACAATAAAATCTTTGTAAAGTGGAGAAAAAGGAGAAAACCCTGTGGGAACAAAACTCATCTCCAAGAAGAGATGAAAGCTCAAGTGAAGCACTAAGAAGCCTCCAAACAAGAGTGTTCCATAAGATAGGAACAAAAAGAAGACAATGAATAACACCACTGAAGCATGGAATAGATACAAACACTATCGAAGAGTAACTATTGATATGAAGAAGCTCCACAGAAATAGAACATGACCATGTAGAGAAGACTGTAATATGCATGAGTGTCATCAAATGACACTGCTCGAATCAAATGGAAAACAGGGGAAAACAACTAAACTCGAAGATACAGATGACATAAAACACCAAATCCTGATGAGATGATCAATCAGACCAAGAAAGTATTAGAACAACAAGACAAACCTCCCCATAATGCTAAAAAGGGAGAGGGATGGGTACATTGAAAAGAACAACCAATAAGAGCTACATGACAAAGAACCAGAAACATCGAAGGTGCAAAGAAAGTACATAGTGTTGTGGAATGAACACTCACTTGACACACATCATGAGGCTAATGTCATGGAAGGAACACTCACGTGACAAAGGTAGATGATGAACAAAGGCAAAAATCAACCCCCCCCATGGCACTTTATAAGTAGTGCATGTACAATAAGGCATAAGATATGCAATATCTCAAGTATACAATGCATGATGACACTTTATCTCAGTGCATTTGCATAAATAAAATGCTACAATGATTAGAAGAGACAAAAGACTAGAAACAGAAAAAACAACCAAAGACGAGACATCCTACGCAAAGAAAGAGATCCCAAGACCTGAAACATCCAAGATATTCACTAGAGTACTGAAAAGGAGAAAAATTGAATAAAATATACCTAGAGAAGAATCTAGAAAAACTCATATGAATGGAAAGAATGGAGAACAATCTTTCCAACGATATAAAGTTTTTGAAAAATGGAGTTTGGATGCTCAAGTTACGTCTCTCAGAATGCAAAAAGGAACCTTTGTCTTTGATAGAAAACATCCATCAAAAAAGAAAAATCAAAAGTTCAAACCTCTCGATCTAGATAGATCTCGCAAAGAGCTTTCCAACGATATAAGGTTTTTTAAAAAGAACCTCTGTATGACCAAGTTATGGCCAAAAGAAAAAAAACCCTCTTGTAAGGCATAAAGAGGGTAAAAATAAATAAATATTAGAGTTGACAAAAAATCAATTCTACAGCTCCCAGAGATCACCTGCATGCAAACCTATCACAGAAGGAGAGAAGCAAAAATGCTATGGAGGCTAGAATTCAGAGATCCAGAAAAGAGGAGTCATATTGATTGTGCAACAAGAATGCAATTCAATAATTACAGTTGTTATGAAAATACAAAGAGAGAATCCTTATAAAAGGATACTCAAAAACCTAAAGGTGAAAACCCTAAAGAATTATAAGATCCCTAAGTTTAGCTTAAGCATGGAGTATAGTAGACTAATAATTAAATAAATAATTATTAGCTAATAAAAGATAACTCCAACACAAAATATTGAAGTGATTGAGTGTTAGTCAAAGAACCAATAAGGAAGGTTTAACCGGCAAGGTTTAAGGTAACCGGTAGATAGTTATAGAGTGTAACAGTTCATCTAACCGGAAGTGTTTGAACCAGTAAGCTGGTAGCAGAGAGTGAAGGAGAATAGACAGAGTGTGAGAGGAGATCCGGCAAGGCAGAAACTAAATTAAAAAGATTCAAACGGAGTGAATAGAGAATCGATAGAGAACAGAAGAAGTGTGACAAAAAAGAGTTTAACCGGCAAAGAGAATTGTTTGCAGGGGTTACCAAACTCATTTGTAACAAGTGTTTATCATTGTAGTGTTTTGTATCTAATTTTATTTCACTAAGTGGGTGCTCGTGTTGGCATTGTTATTGTTCTCGTGTAAGAGATGTTTGTACAGTACTATTACTATTGCATACCTAATGAGATGTCTTTGATATTCACCAGTAAGTGAGGAAATTTCTTTCAGCACAAAGACCTTTGGATTCACTGGTAAACAAGTTAGTGTTGACTTGTGCAAGTACTGCAGACCAATAAGAGATATGCTAGCAGTGCATTGTTTCCAACTGACAAGTGAGTTAGTATAGAAGTGTCAACCAACAACAAGTATGTTGTAGGATGTTTGCATAAGCAATAGTAGGACTCCCACCAGATAAAGAAGCAGTCACCATATGAAGTAGTTGATATGATGGTGCGGTCACAGGAGTTGACTTAGATTGAAGTTTAGTAGTCTTATGCATGACTGGAGGTCTCTGGACAGACAAGTGATCAGTCTTCTTAGTGATCAGTAACTGATGGAAGAAGATAAAGAGATACACTGGTGAACCAGTGATACAAGTTGAAGGATACTTTCCATTGAGAATCTCAGAGTGGTGACTGGTATGATGGATGTGATGAGCGAAGGTGAGCTAGTAAGAGAGAGATATCACCAATCAATCTGTTGGTGAAGTTTACAACAATTAATAGTCAGTTAAGGCAAGATTTGTGGTGATTTGTCGGTTTGCATTTAAAAGACTGAACTCAACCCAGAAGTTGCTATTTTTGGGAGATGCAGTGGCAGATTTGGATGAACAATTGGCAGAATTGTTATAGGATGCATAGAGAAAGAGTAGGAGGTTTTGAATTTGAAATCTACCAAAATTTGTGATTGCATTGATTAAGGGAACATCTGGAGGTGATAATAGAGGGAGTATAAAGTGTTTTGAGTTCATGAAAAACATTTTGATCAAAAAATTTGCAAAGTCCAAATCCTGTGAGAGGCGATCCAAAGTACAAACTGAAGAGTGAGGAAGTGCTAAGTGATTTATTAGAGAAGAGTGTGTGTGAAGTAGACCGACAAAGTACAAAGATGGGGGTATGAATAGAGAACCGATGTAGTGTAGAGCAGACACAACTGGTGCAGACAGAGTATGAGATTCATTGCGATCTGATCAAGCTATCAATAGCTAGTCCAGTAGATCAACTTTCTGTTGCTTTCTAACCATTGCAACTTAAAATCCCTTAACTGGGTGGACTTTAATAGGTCCCTTTGTAAAATCCATTAATAGGGTGACATCTTAATTGTTGATCCTAAGTCCTTTAACAAGGCTACCTCTAAGAGGGCAAAGGCTCTAATAGGCCTTAAATAAAATCCCTTAACTAGGTGGCACCTAACAATGTCTCTATAAATCTCCTAATAGGGATGGCTCCTTATAGGGCATGCTCCAGAAGAGTACAAATTTTGTGAGCATCAACTCACACCGTGGTTTTCTCCCATTTGGGTGTCCACAAGATAATTCTTGGTGTTATTGTGTATCTTTTCATGCATGTATGTTCTCCTATAATAACTGTTTGTGTTGATGAATATCAAGTTAGTGCATACTTGAGTAAAAGGGTTTTAATTCTATAAAACTGGTAAAGTGTTGATTCACCCCTCCCCTCTCAGCACTGGTTGGGACCAACAATTTGTATCGGAGCTTTGGTCCTAAGATTCAGAAGAGCTTAACAACTTAAGGAAATATCCAAGATGGTGCGAAAGGAGGGCCCTAAGTTCTCTAAGGAGAATTACACTTTATGGTGTGGTAGAATGAAGTTGTACCTAAGAACCCTAGGAGATCAATATTGAAATCATGTAAGTATAGATTACAATGAACCTATAGGGGTTCTCACTGTAGATCAAGTCAAAGAAAGGAAAGACAACATTGCAACTATGGATGTGATTGCTAGCACTCTATCTGATAATGAGTATCTTGAGGTTAAAGACCTAAAAAAAAAACCTATGAGATATGGAATAAGCTGAAGACTATTTATGGAGGAGATCCTCATGTACAAAATGATAAGGTGGACAACTTAAGAGGCAAATTTGATGAGATGAAAATTCAAGAAGAAGAAAATATAGAATAATACAACAAAAGAATAAAGGATGTGGTAAATTCCATCAGAAGTGTTAGAGGAAAGCTTGAAGAAGATGATGTGGTCAACAAAATCTTGAGAACCTTGCTACCACAATATGCCATAAGGGTTTTTGCAATTCAAGAACTTAGATCTTTGGGGATAGTGAGTGTTTCACTTGACTCATTGGTCGGTAAGTTAACTACCTTTGAACTAAGAAAATATGATAACAGTATGCCAAAGATTGATGCTACCTTCAAAGATTCCATGATGTCTGCATTGAAAAGGAGAAGAAAAGAAAATGGAAATACTTCTACTACAAGAACCAGTCATTCTCATGAATGTGACAACCTATTATCTAAAGAACAAGAACAAGATGAGATTGAAGCTCTATTAGCAAGAAGGTTGCCAAGAGGAAAAGGAAAGTATAAAGGTAAACTTCCCTTGAAGTGTTTCTCTTGCAATAGAATAGGTCATATTGCATCCAAATGTCATGACAATGATAGGAAGGATAACTTTAGAAGCTACAAAGACAAGAGAAAGAAGGAGTGCTATCTTGCAGAAGGAGTTATCGATGAAGAATCAAAAGGATCTGATGGAGATGAATGTTAGGTCCCGAAGACAACTGAGAGGGGGGGGTGAATCAGTTGTCTAATAAATTCAAACCAAAAACTTATTATCCCATTTATGCTTAATATCGGTAAACCAATTAAGTATGCCAGTAGACAGTGTTAACAGTAAATTTCTATACCGGTAAGGATTAATGCATGAAACATAAACATAAAGTCATCCACAACACGACACCAATATTTGTACGTGGAAACCCTATAAGGGGAAAAACCATGGTGGGAAACCTTACCCAGAATCAGATGATACTACTGTAGATAGTAAGTATACATAGATCGGGTCTGCACATGCAGAAAGGCCAATAGCCTAGAGCTCACTGCTCAATCACAAAATGGGAGTCACACTGACTACAATTGGATGGTTAAATCCAATAAGAATGTACTACACAAAATAGCATCTTCATATGCTGGATTCAGTACCGGTGTAATGCTAATATGTTTCTACAAAAACCTAACTTCACCTTCAAATGATGTCTTCATGTATATCCCTGCTTGATCTCGCATATACCTTCACTTAATTCTTTTTTCGCATTCCACACTTGATCTTACAAATAAGATCTTACATTTATACCATACCCCAAGACCAATTTTAGTAGGTTGACTCTACAAGATATTACAATAAAAACATTTTACAAACAATATAATATCAAATGCAATAACATACTAAAATCTAGAAACAATACATACTGCATTCATAATATGAGGTCTAGTTTGTGTCAAATATAGTAAACGTCCTATCATAGATTTGTATCTAGTTGGATTAACTAGTGTAGATTCATCCCTTTGAGATAATTTGTCATTTGTAGTCATAGGTGTGCTTACTGGTTTATAGTTCTCCATCCCAAATTTCTTTAGTAATTCTTTCAAGTACTTGGATTGACTCAAAAATATAACTTTATCAGTCTGAGAAATTTGCAAACCTAAAAAGAATTTTATTTCTCCAATCATAGACATTTCAAATTCTTGCTGCATTTCAAGAGAAAATTCCTTACATAATCCATCTTCTCCTCCAAAGATTATATCATCAACAAATACTTCAATAATCAAGATGTCATCATTAGTTACTTTGTAGTATAAGTTGCTATCTACATTTCCTTTAGTAAAACCAATCTTTAAAAGATACTTATCCAACCTTGCATACCAAGCTCTTGGGGCTTGTTTCAATCCATAGAGAGCTTTTCTTAACCTACAAACCATATCATTGTCATCTATCAAAGAAAATCCATCAGGTTTTTCAATATATACTTCTTCTTCAAGATCTCCATTCAAAAAAGCACATTTAATATCCATTTGATAAACTTTGTAATCCTTGTGAGATACAAAAGACAAGAATAATCTAACTACCTCAATTCTGGCTACCGGTGCAAAGGTTTCATTGGAATCAACTCCTTCTTTCTGAGAATATCCCTTACACACTAGTCTTTCTTTATTTCTAACAACCTTACCATCTTCATTGAGTTTGTTTCTAAATACCCATTTGGTTCCAATTACATTTTTATTTTTAGGCCGGGGAACTAATGTCCAAGTATTATTTTTCTCAATTTTTCCTAATTCTTCTTCCATAGCTTTAATCCAAAATTTATCTTCACATGCCTCATTGAAAGATAATGGTTCAATTTGAGAAATAAGACATACCTCTTCATTTGCCAATCTTCCTCTTGTCATGACTCCTTTAAATTTGCTTCCAATTATCTGATCTTCAGAATGATTCAGTCTTACAGACTGGGGTGTCTTAGTCTGTTGTTGTTCTTCAATTATTGTGGAATCCTCTAATGATACCAGAGTAATTGGATCATCATTCTGTACTGGTGGATTTATTGTAGGTCCATTTGTCATAATTTATGTTTCTGGTTCAAGGTCTATAAATTCAAACCAAAAACTTATTATCCCATTTATGCTTAATACCGGTAAACTAGTTAAGTATGCCGGTAGACAGTGTTAATAGTAAATTTCTATACCAGTAAGGATTAATGCATGAAACATAAACATAAAGATATCCACAACACATGACACCAATATTTGTACGTGGAAACCTTGTAAGGGGAAAAACCATCTTGGGAAACCTTACCCACAATCAGATGATACTACTGTAGATAGTAAGTGTACATAAATGGGGTTTGCACATGCAGAAAGGCCAACAACCTAGAACTCACTGCTCAATCACAAAATGGGAGTCACACTGACTAGAGTTGGATGGTTAAATCCAATAAGAATGTACTGCACAAAGTAGCATCTTCATATGCTAGATTCAGTACCGGTGTAATGTTGATATGCTTCTACAAAAACCTAAATTCACCTTCAAATGATGTCTTCATGTATATCCCTACTTGATCTCGCATATACCTTCACTTAAATCTTTTTTTGCATTCCAAACTTGATCTTACAAATAAGATCTTACATTTATACCATACCCTAAGACCAATTTTAGTAGGTTGGCTCTACAAGATATTACAATAAAAACATTTTACAAACAATATAATATCCGATGCAATAACTGATTGAACATGTTAGCTTAATGCATTTTCAACAATAATAAATCATCTCCATAGCGTGCCATGCTGATCTGGAAAAGATAAACCTGCTGGTATAACCCTAGATAACCTAGACCTATTTGCCGATAAAAGCAAATATGCAAATATGAATCTACCAATGATTATTTCTTCAAAATAGAATGTCCACATGATGTCTTCGACATTACCAAGTGTCTTCCATATCATTCCAAGTACCAGTGAACAATATATCCTGCCGGTGAACCATATACTAGTAACTATTGCACAGTTTAATTGCTTGCCAATGAATGTTGCTGGATCTCCAAAGTAGGTGTATTCAGTAGGTGTTGACATTAATGACAAAACCATACCAAAATACCAATAATGGAATTGCATTTGTAGTGGTAAAGGAAGATAACACCAAGGAAAGTGATATGGAAATGATCTCTAGTTTATACTGGTGTGGAGACTGGATAATTAATAGTGGTTGCAGTGACCACATGACCGGTGACAGAAATAAATTCCTCAGCATGGAAGACTGTGATGGAGGATTTTTGAGATTTGGAAACAATACTCCTTATGCAGTAAAAGGTAAGGGATCTATAGCCCTAAATGATAAAACCAATTGTGATGATGTTTACTAGGTAGAAAGGCTAAAGTATAGTTTGTTAAGTGTTGCACAACTTAACAATTAGGGTTACCGGTTAGAATTCGATGAAGGAATATGAAAAATAAATGATAAATTAGGAAGTCTTATTGCTACCAATAAACAAACTAGAGGCAATATGTTCTACCTAAACACCATTGTAGGTAGTTTTCTAATGGAAAAGGTAGAAGATAGTTGGTTGTGGCACAAAAGACTGTTCCATGTTAATTTTGATAGCATAGAAAAAGTCGATAAAATGAAGTCTGTCAGAGGTATGCCTGATATTATGAAACCTGAAAATGTTGTGTAAAGAATTCCAACTATAAAAATTGACCGGATCTAGTTTTAGCAGCAAATATTATTCATCTAAGAATGTGTTGGACTTAGTTCATACAGACTTGTGTGGTCCTATGAGGACCAAGAGTTTCTATGGGGACTGATATTTCAAGTTGTTTGTAGATGGATTCTCAAGAATAATGTGGGTTGTATTCTTGAAAGATAAGTTTGAAGCCTTTCACATGTTCAAAGTCTTCGAGGCTTGAGTGGAAAGAGGAACCAGTAAGAGTTTGAAATGTTTGAGATCAAACAAAGGAGGAGAGTTCACCTCTCAAGAGTTCATAAATTACTATGAAGAATAGGGGATTATGAGACAGATGTCTACACCCAGAACACCTCAGCAGAATGGGGTTGCTGAAAGAAGAAAAAAAACTCTGATTGATTGTGCGAGGAATCTGATGATACAAAAGGATATTCCACATGTCTTCTTGAGAGAAGTAGTAAGTACTAATGTGTATACCTTGAACATGATACAGGTGAAGATGGGGACAAATAAGACTCCCTATGAATTATGGTGTGGATACTCACCCAATGTGAGATATTTCAAGGTATTTGGAAGCAGGTGCTATATCAAGAGGGATGAGTACTCTAGAAATTTTGATCCCAAGAGTGATGAAGGAACATTCTTAGGTTACTCCATAAAGAGTAAATCATATCAGTGTTTGAAGAAAAGGACCGATTAGATTGTCGAGAGTGCCAATGTCAAAGTAGATGAGTTCTCTGAGAAAAATGAACACGATAGCAAGAGTGAACCGGAGGATTATCAAGGATTTGAGTACACTGTACTGATCAAACCTATTGAAGAGAATCTTGTTGTAGTGGCAAATGAGGAAGTATGTGAAGTAGAACCTGCACAACCAGTAGAAGAAGCTCCAAGAAACAAATCGGTACTAGCAAGGTATGTCAAAAATAATCATTCTGCTGACAATATCATTGGTGAAAAAGATGTTGGAGTATTGACTAGAAGAAGAGAAAGAGAGAATACATGTCATCTCTCCAAAATTGAGCCCAAAACAACAAAGGAGGCTCTAAAAGATGAAGACTGGATCAAAGCCATGGAGGAAGAACTAGAGCAGAATGAGAAAAATGAAACTTGGACTCTTGTTCCCAGACCAGAGAACAAAAATGTGATAGGCACCAAATGGGTATTTAGAAACAAAATGGATGAAACATGTCAAATAGTAAGAAACAAAGAAATTTTAGTCTACAAAGGGTATGCTCAGGAAGAAGGTTTGGACTATGGAGAAACCTTTGCACCAGTGGCCAAGCTGGAAGGGATCAAAATATTGCTTGCTTATGCTTCCTATAAGAAGTTCAAATTTTACCAAATGGATGTCAAATCGACATTGTTGAATGGTATTTTAGAGGAAGAAGTGTACATTGAGCAACCAGAAGGATTTGTATCAAAAGATGGAAGAGATATGGTATGCAAGTTGAAGAAGGCTCTGTATAGGCTAAAACAAGCACCAAGAGCTTGGTATGAGAGGTTGCACTCATATATGATGTGTATAGGGTTCATGAAAACCAGTGACAACAACTTGTATTTGAAAACTGAAGAAAAAGAAAAACATCTGATTGCAGAGATTTTTGTAGATGTCATCATCTTTGGGGGAGATGATGAGATGAGAAAAGGTTTTGCAGATGAAATGAAGCAAGAATTTGAAATGTCCATGATCAGTGAAATAAAATTCTTCATCCATCTGCAAGTATCTTAGCTAAAGAATGGTATATTCATTAGCTAGACCAAGTACATAAGGGAAATATTGAAGACTTTTGGAATGGAAGATTCCAAACTTGTTGGAACTCCAATGGTTACAGGTTGCAAGCTCTCCAAAAAAGATGAGGCTAATGAAGTGAATGAGACACTTTACCAATCCAAGATCGGTAAGTTGCGATATGCAATACACAGTAGACCAGATATAGCACAAGTACTTGGCTTGGTTGCTAGATTTGCTGCAAATCCAAAAGAGACTCATATGGTGGCAGTTAAGAGAATATTTAGATACCTTAAGAAGATCGATGAGTATGGTCTCTGGTATCCACATAAGAGAGATTTTAACTTAAGTGTCTTCACTGATACAAATTGGGCTGGGAACATTGATGATAGAAAGAGAACTAGTGGAGGTGCATTCTTTCTTGGAGATAGGATTGTGTCATGGATAAGCAAGAAACAAAACAACATCTCTCAATCCACAACTGAGGTAGAGTATGTGGGTGTTGCAATCAACTGTAAATAGGTAGTATGGATGAAGCAGATATTGGAAGGTATCCAAGAAAAGGTGACTAAACCTATGCTGAAACACTATGACAATACAAGTGCCATCAACATATCAAAAAATCCGGTAATGCACTCTAAAACCAAGCATATTGCAATAAATTATCATTATCTTAGGGAATAGGTAAAGGATAAAGAAGTTAGACTAGAATATGTGTCCACCAAGGAATACGTTGCAGACATATTCACCAAGCCACTACCTAAGGATACTTTTGAGTATCTCAGAGCTAAGCTAGGGGTAATTCCCCTGCATACTCTAAGGTGAGTAAAGATCAAAACAACATCAATCCGATATGATTTTCCTAAAAAATCTATGTATTTGGATTGATGATAATGGACTACTCCTGTTAGGGGGAGCAGTCAATGCAGTTTGTGAAATAGGGTGTCTAGACTACACCTTTGGCATTGCTATCAAAGGGGGAGAAGTTTGAATACAAAAGTGATTGCTAAAGAGGAGTCAAAAGTGTTGCCATCAATGCCAAAGGGGGAGATTGTTGGCATTGTGATTGTCATTGTTGGTATACTATTTATAATGCTCCTCCTATAGATCTAGATGCCAAGAAGGAGTATGAAAACAATTCAAAGGCTAAACATGATATTCTTAGTGGATTATCTGATAATGATTTTGTTAAGGTTATGCACTTCTCATCTGCCAAGGAAACTTGGGATAAGTTGAAGAGATTGTTTGAAGGAGATGTCAAGGTCAAGGAGACTAAACTGCAAACATGAAGAGGTCAGTTTCAAGGCTTGAAGATGAAAGATGAAGAAAATATTGTTGATTATCTTCAAAGAGTTGATGAAACAGTGAGCACTATTAGAGGACTTGGAGAGGATATTGTTGATAAATTTAATAGATCCCTCACATCTAAGTACAACACAAAGGTCTCTGCATTAGAAGAAGCCAAGGATCTAAAAACATTTTCAATGGATGAGTTGTTTGGGTCCCTAACCGCTTATGAGATGAGAACAACTGGTGAAGGAACTTCAAAGAAATAGGTTGCTTTCAACTCCATCAAAAAGGGTAAGGAAGAAATTACTCATGGAGAATCTAGTGAAGACTTAGATACAGTAATATCAAACTTTGTAAGGAAGCTTAAAAGAGGATCCAGTAAGTACAAAGGAGAATTACCTCTCAAATGTTTTAACTATGGTAAAATAGGACACTTTGCTTCAAAATGTCCCTATGGTGAGAATAATGGAGAGGAGATGCAAAGCACCAGTAGACCTTCGGGTATGGATAAAAAGAAGAAAGACTACCAACAAGAAAGAAGAAGATACTAGAAGCAGAATAGTCTTTATGCTTTTACAGATGATGCCACAGATGAAGAAGGTGCCTCAGAAAATGACTGTTGTGAGGATGAAAGAGAAACAAATCTTTTATGGCACTAGATGAACCAGTTGATGAAGCTAATGAAGATGAAGACATTGAAGATTAAGTGGAATTGGAAGGTGAATGCATAAGTTCTCTTGAGGAGTTGAGTAAAACAACAAGGGAAATAAAAAAGGTTAAGTATGTTGCCAGAAAAGAACAAGATCATTTAGAGAAATCTCTGGAGTAGTCCAAGAAAACAAATTCTGATCTGAAACTCTAGTTGGGAGAAAATAAAAGAATATGTGAAGTTACAGCCTCCGATTTGATAAAGAAGGAGAAGGAGCATCCGAATCTAGAAGAATAAATTGTAAGGCTCAAAAAGGAGCTTGAAAAGAGGAAGAATGAATTGAGGATGAGAAGAAAATATGAGAGAAACAATGAAGCCTAGGACAAGATGTTGAGTAATCAGAAGCACTCAAAAGATACTGAAGGTATATGTTTTGAAGAAGGGCAGAGTTACAATAGTAAAGATGCATCCAACAAGGAGATACAATTTGCTTCTTCAAGTGAAAGTAAAGAAAAACAAACCTTTACTATCAGCAAAGCTACCAAGAAAAAGACCTATGTTGAAGACATAAGAAAACAACTTGTGAATCATAATACTCAAACCTTGAACTAGAAGGCTCACTCATAGTACCAAAATGCAAATCCTAAAGGAAAGGCCAAGGTTGGTAATGAAGGGATCACTAGATTCAATGACGTGAGAGGAAGACACCTAGTGAGACAAAGGTTTTCCAGTCTGTAGCGTCATAAATTATACACCCTTGCTAGGGTGGTACAATTGTACACTTAGTTTAGTACCAGCCTTAGTGTGTTTTCATCTTGCATTGTAATTTCCCTTTAACTATTTAATTAATTAATTTAATTAAATCTAAAGTCATATTTCATCACTCCCCACATCATTAAATTTGGCCCTTTACCCTAAGTGTGTCTCTTTTTTATTTTATTCCTCCAATAAATTATTAAATCATAAACCCTAATTATGTCTTATTTCAACCTTTAAGTTCTGATTTCGCATATCAAAACATCTCAGAATTAGTTGTAACTTTGGGATTCACTCTAATATCATTATATCTAACGGGCCTAAAAATCTGGTGAAAAGTTGGTTGAATTGGGTACAAATTGCACCTAGTCCCCGACATTTTTCCCAAAATTTCGGGAGCATAATTCTATGATATTATAATTCTTAACCCCAAGAAATTGGTGGGAAATTCAAATCCTAGGTTGGAGTAAAGATGAAATTAATATCTAGGGTTTCATACATAAGAGCTCTCTTTCTTCATTTCAAGGAATCTAATCTAATCTAAGAAAAAGGAGTTTTTGGCGAAAAGAGCTAGCGATCACAAGGAGCCTTCTATGTAGTAAAAGAGAAGATTATGTGGAGTCTTCAACAATATTAATCAATTATTCATCAAGTATTCATCATCAATTAGGAGCCTTGAAGACATTGAAGAATAATAGGAGATCAAGTGGTTTAGATCTCTCCCTTGAGGATTAGTATGGTTTCATGTTATTTTCATGTCTTTGTATGAGATTCTTTACACTCATTTTCACATTTACATTCACACTTTATATCATTTAGTATATTTGATTTAGGGAATTCTCATTTACATTTACATTTACAAGCACTTAGGGTTTACTCTCCAAAGTGTAAGGTAGCTCTAGTTTCTTATCTTTCTCATTTAGGATCTTGCATAGACACAAGGTTCTAGCACACACATTTTCAATACATTATCGACTATTTGTTGAGGTGGAAACCACCAAAAGAGGGGTTTTACTAAGGAAAAACCCTACATAGCCACCCAAACCCTCTCTTTTCAATTGCAGGTATAGGTACCGGGAGACTTTTAGGACCAACAGAAGACACAGGGACAATTGCAAGCCTCAGATTTTCCAAAAACCATTAGGGACAGGGGCGATGCACCCTAGATCTAGCCAGGATAGGGGCGTGTCACCCTAGTCCCTCCATTTTTAGGTAATTTTCAGCAAGGTGGTGTCTCATGACCTTTGTTGGCATAATACACTCAAATGAGAATAGTTGATGTTGTCATTGATGGGAACCAACTAGTAACATGGTTCACAGGTTACATTGGCAACATACATCATTTACCAGCTCCGATAGGCACTGCAAGTTTATTCACACTAGCATCCAGTCTACACCAATAATAGATCACACTGGCATAATAAGCCGACATGGAAATAATATTGTTCTGTATTGTAATTATATTGTATAGCCGACATGATGCATTGTAAAGACTCATATATGTATGAGATCTCGTAGGTCATTTTAAAAGGTAATTAGGTATGTATAAGCGAATAATTGTATATTCATTTTGTTGGTATTTTGGTATGGTTTTGTCATTGATGTCAACACCTACTGAAACACTAGCACTTTGGAGATCCAGCAACATTCACCAGCAAATCAAGTAACTATTGCACAGTTACTTATATATGGTTCACCGACAGGATATAATGTTCACCAACACTTGGTAATGTCGAAGACATCATGAGGACACTTTGTTTTGAAAAATTGATCATTGGCATATTCATATTTGCATATTTGCTTTTAGCGGCAAATAGGTCCAGGGTTATCTAGGGTTACACCGGCAAGTTTATCTTTTCCAGATCAGCATGGCACACTATGGAGATGACTTATTATTGTTGTAAATGTATTAAGCCAACATGTTTAATTGGTTATTGCATCGCATATTATATTGTATGTAAAATGTTTTTATTGTAATATCTTGTAGAGCCGACCTCCTAAAATTGGTCTTAGGTTATGGTATAAATGAAAGATCTTATTTGTAAGATCGAATGTGGAATGCAAAAAAGAATTGTGTGAAGGTATATGCGAGATTAAGAAGAGGTATACACAAAGACATCATTTGAAGGTGAAGCTAGGTTTCTGTAGAAGCATATCAACATTACACTGGTACTGAATTCAGCATATGAAGATGCTATTTTGTGTAGTACATTCTTATTGTATTTAACCATCCAATAGTAGTTAGTGTGACTCCCATTTTGTGATTGAGTAGTGAGCTCTAGGTTGTTGGCCTTTCTGCATGTGCAGACCCCATTTATGTACACTTGCTATCTACAGTAGTATCATTTGATTGTGGGTAAGGTTTCCCACCATTGTTTTTCCCCTTACAGGGTTTCCACGTACAAATATTGGTGTTATGTGTTGTGGATGACTCTATGTTTATGTTTCATGCATTAATCTCTACTGATATAGCAATTTACTATTAACACTATCTACCGACACACTTAACTGGTTTACCAGTATTAAGAATTAAGTTGGTTAATTAGTTTTTGGTTTAAATTTATTAGACAACTGATTCACCCCCCCCCCCCCCCAACTCTCAGTTGTCTCTGGGACCTAACAATTGGTATCAGAGCTTAGTCCTCTTTTGCAGAAGTTTAACAACTTGAGGAGATCCAATGTGTACTAATTATTTTAGGAAGGACAGTCCTAAACTTGATGGAACCAACTATGGGATATGGAAGATCAGGATGGAGACACATCTGAATTACATTGGTAAAGACATCTGGGAAGTTACAAAGAATGGTTATACTGCTGTTGTAGCTGGTCAGACTGCTCCAACTACCTTAGCTAAGGATGAGGAGAATGAATGTAAAGCAAGAGAATCACTTTTGAGTGCATTATCAGATCAACAAATCATGGGATTATCAGATAGGTCTACTGCTAAAGCTATTTGGGATCATTTGGAAACAATAAATGAAGGAGATTCTACAGTCAAGATTGCAAAACTTGAAAGCTTCCGAGTCAGGTATGAACATCTGAAAATGGAAGAAGATGAAAGGATTTCTACTTTTATGGAAAGAGTAAATGAAACTATTTTGGGTATTAAATGTTGTGGAGGAACCTTGAGTGAGGATGAAATTGTTTCAAAAATCTTAAGAGGATTGCCACCAGCATATAAAATGAAGGTTACTGCTATAAATGAGTTGAGAACAATGCCTAATACATCAGTAACTAGGGATACATTGATTGGAAAACTTTTAGCCTTTGAAATTGAGGAATTTGGTCCTATTGATACTATAAAAACTGATTTGGCCTTTAAAGCATCAACATCATCTACTCCATCATTTGACAAATCAGACTGGAAAGCCTTTTATGCAAGAGAACTTGAAGAAACCAGGAAGGAGAATGAAGAGCTTGAAGAACTTGAAGCACTATTTGCAAGAAAAATGCCAAAAGGTCCAGTTGGAAGTAAGTATGAAGGTAAAGCACCCTTTAAATGTTTCAACTGCAATAAGATTGGTCATATGGCTTTGAGACACCCTGATAGACATGCTAGATTAAGAGAAGAAGCTAGAAGAACATACAAGCCTAATCCTGAATATTAGAGATACAAATTTAAGAAGAACAAAGACAAATCCTATTACATTGCTAATGAAGGTGTGACTGATGATTTTGATGAGGATCCAGTAGACAATGGATGGGTTTTTGTTGCTATAACAGAAGATCAACCATCACTTACTGCTCAACCAGTAGAACAAGCCCTAGCATCTAAAGTTGAAGCAAAGGATGAATGGATCATTGACTCAGGATGCTCACATCACATGATAGGAGAAAAAGGTAAATTCTTGAACTTTCAAGAATACAATGGAGGTTTAGTAAGATTTGGAGATGACAAAGCTTGTTCAATCAAAGGTAAGGGTTCAATATCTCTTGATGGTAAGCATAACACTGACAATGTCTACTATGTTGAAGGATTAAAGCATAATCTTTTAAGCATTGGTCAATTAGTTGAGAAAGGATTTCAGTTACAATTTAAAAATGGAAAATGCAAAATCATGAATAGAACAGGTTTGGAAATTGCAACCGGTAATCAGACTAGAGGTAATATCTTTCATTTGAATAACAGTGAAAAGGCATGCTTGATTGCACATATAGATGAAAGTTGGTTATGGCATAAGAGACTATGTCATGTAAACTTTGATTGCATGGTAAAAATCAGTACTTCTAAGGCAGTTAGAGATCTACCTAAAATTGTGAAACCTCAGAATACAATTTGTAAGGAATGTCAATTTGGAAAACAAGTTAGAGCTAGTTTCAAAGGTATTCCAGAAAAATCCAATAATGCTCTTGATTTGATTCCCATTGATTTATGTGGTCCAACTAGAACTAAAAGCTTACAAGGTGATAGATATTTCATGCTAATTATTGATGATTATTCTAGAATGTGTTGGGTTACTTTTCTCAGAGAAAAATCAGAAGCACTTGGAAAGTTCAAACTGTTGAAAGCAATGGTTGAGAATGAAACCGGTAAGAAAATCAAATGTTTAAGATCAGATCAAGGAGGAGAATTCACATCTAAGGACTTTAATATATTCTGTGAAGTGAATGGAATTAGAAGACAATTATCAGCACCTCGGACACCATAGTAGAATGGAGTTGTTGAAAGGAAAAACAAAACTATCTTGGATGTAGCAAGAAGTGTGTTATCTAAAGAAAATCTACCACATGTGTATTGGAGAGAAGTAGTTAGCACTGTTGTCTATACATTCAACAAAGTTCACATCAAAGGTGAAGCTGGTAAGACCCCTCACGAACTATGGTTTGGTAATACTCCTACTCTTAAGTATTTCAGAATCTTTGGAAGTAAATGTTATATTAGAAGAGATGAGTATATTGGCCAGTTTGATCCTAGAAGTGATGAGGGAATATTTCTTGGTTATTCATCTAAGAGCAAGGCATATAGATGTTTTAATAAGAGATTGCAGAAAATTGTTGAGAGTACAAATGTAAAGATTGATGAACAATTCAAAGGAACTTCAAGGTATATAGACTCTGAACCAGCAACAGAAATTGTCACAAATGAACCTACACTAAATCCACCGGTACAAAATGAAGATCCAGTTACCCCGATATCATTAGAGGATTCCACAATAATTGAAGAACAATAGTAAACTAAGACACCCCGGTATGTAAGATTGAATCATTTTGAAAATCAAATAATTGGAAACAAATTTAAAGGAGTTATGACAAGAGGAAGATTGGCAAATGAAGAGGTATGTCTTATTTCTCAAATTGAACCATCATCTATCAATGAGGCATGTGAAGATAAATTTTGGATTAAAGCTATGGAAGAAGAATTAGGACAAATTTAGAAAAATAATACTTGGACATTAGTTCCTTGGCCTAAAGATAAAAATGTAATTGGAACCAAATGGATATTTAGGAACAATCTTAATGAAGATGGTAAGGTTGTCAAAAATAAAGCAAGACTAGTGTGTAAAGGATATTCTCAGAAAGAAGGAGTTGATTACAATGAAACCTTTGCACCAATAGCTTGAATTGAGGCAGTCAGATTATTCTTGGCTTTTGTAGCTCACAAGGACTACAAAGTTTATCAAATGGATATTAAATGTGCATTTTTTAATGGAGATATTGAAGAGGAAGTGTATATTGAACAACCTGATGGATTTTCTTTGATAGATGACAATGATTTGGTTTGCAGGTTAAGAAAAGCTCTGTATGGATTGAAACAAGCCCCAAGAGCTTGGTATGCAAGGTTGGATAAGTATCTTTTAAAGATTTTTTTTACTAAACAAAATGCAGATAGCAATTTATATTACAAAATAACTAATGATGACATCTTGATTATTGAAGTATTTGTTGATGATATAATCTTTGGAGGAGAAGATGGATTATGTAAGGAATTTTCTATTAAAATGTAGCAAGAATTTGAAATGTCTATGATTGGAGAAATAAAATTCTTTTTAGGATTACAGATTTTTCAGACTGATAAAGGTATATTTTTGAGTCAATACAAGTACTTGAAAGAATTACTAAAGAAATTTGGGATGGAGAACTCTAAACCGGTAAGCACACCTATGACTACACATGATAAACTATCTCAAAGGGAGGAATCTACACCTATTAATCCAACTAGATACAAATCTATGATAGGAGGTTTGCTGTATTTGACACAAACCAGGCCTGATATTATGAATGCAGTATGTATTATTTCTAGATTTCAAAGTAATCCTAGGGAAAATCATGAATCAACAGTAAAAAGGATTTTTCGGTACTTACAAGGCACTACAAATCTTGGATTATGGTATCCTATAGATGAAAATTTTGACCTATGTGCATACACAGATGCAAATTGGGTAGCAGATGTGGATGATAGAAAAAGAACCACTGGAGGAGCATTCTTTCTTGGAAAGAGATTAGTTTCTTGGTTGAGTAAGAAACAGAGTTGAACATCTTTATCAATAGCAGAATTAGAATATGTTGCAGCAGCAACTAACTGTACATGGGTACTATGGCTTAAGAAAATGTTGAAAGACATAAAGGTAAAATGCAAGGAACCTATTACTATATATTGTGATAACACTGCAGTAATTGATATATATAAGAATCTAGTATTACATTCTAAAACAAAATATGTTTCTATCAAACTGAATTTTCTAAGGGAAAAAGTTGAAGAAAAAGAGATAAAACTAGTGTATGTGAATACTAAAGAACAGCTTGCAGATATTTTCACAAAACCTTTGCCTAAGGAGACCTTTGAATATCTGAGAGGTCAACTTGGAGTCATACCACCACCGATAGAGACTTAGAGAGTTGATGATTGTCATCAACCGGTAGAATTGAAAGACAAATCTTTTACTCCGGTCTTTGATGAGGAAGCTACTTCTCAGGGGAGTAGTTAGTATATTGAATTGATTTGTATTTTGTATGAACTTGATTTTTGTAACTTTGGCATTTGATGTCAAAGGAGGAGAGATATCTATGGAAAAACACACATTATCTTTTGAGGAGAGATTGGTATTAAACATTAATCTTTGGATAAACACATGTTGCTCCCAGGGGGAGAAATTGTTGTTTAAAGGAGATTGTTGGTTTTTGGTATTTGGCATTTCTGTTTTGGCAATTTGATGGTTTTTCCATCTTGTGTTGCCATCAATGCCAAAGGGGGAGATTGTTGTTATTTTGGTATGGTTTTGTCATTGATGTCAACACCTACTGAAACACTAGCACTTTGGAGATCCAACAACATTCGCGGGCAAAGCAAGTAACTATTGCACAGTTACTGGTATATGGTTCACCGGTAGGATATAATGTTCACTAGCACTTGGAATGATATAGAAGACACTTGGTAATGTTGAAGACATCATGAGGACACTTTGTTTCAAAAAATTGATCATTGGTATATTCATATTTGCATATTTGCTTTTATCGGCAAATAGGTCTAGGGTTATCTAGGGTTACACCGGTAGGTTTATCTTTTCCAGATCAACATGGCACGCTATGGAGATGACTTATTATTGTTGTAAATGCATTAAGCTGACATGTTTAATCAGTTATTGCATCAGATATTATATTGTATGTAAAATGTTTTTATTGTAATATCTTGTAGAGCTGATCTACTAAAATTGGTCTTAGGTTATAGTATAAATGTAAGATCTTATTTGTAAGATTGAATGTGGAATGCAAAAAAGAATTATGTGAAGGTATATGTGAGATTAAGCAGAGGTATACACGAAGACATCATTTGAAGGTGAAGCTAGGTTTTTTTAGAAGCATATCAGCATTACACTGGTACTGAATTAAGCATATGAAGATGCTATTTTGTTTAGTACATTCTTATTGGATTTAACCATCCAACTGTAGTCAGTGTGACTCCCATTTTGTGATTGAGTAGTGAGCTCTAGGCTATTGGCCTTTCTGCATGTGCAAACCCCATTTATGTACACTTACTATCTACAGTAGTATCATCTGTTTGTGGGTAAGGTTTCCCACTGTGGTTTTTCCCCTTACAGGGTTTCCACGTACAAATATTGGTGTTATGTGTTGTGGATGACTCTATGTTTATGTTTCATGCATTAATCTCTATCGGTATAGCAATTTACTATTAACACTATCTACCGGCACACCTAACTAGTTTATCGGTATTAAGCATTAAGTTGGTTAATTAGTTTTTGGTTTAAATTTATTAGACAACTGATTCACCCCCCCCCCCCTCAGTTGTCTCCGGGACCTAACACATTTTGATGTAATTATTTTATGAGTGAATAAGAGTAGGGAAGAGTGAAGAAAGGTTTATGGAAGAGGTATCTGATAGAGCTTAAACCAGTACTAAATCCAGCATTGCAGATGCTATTTTGAGCAGTACATTGCCACTAGATTTAACCATCCAATTGTAGTCAGTGGGACTCCTTTTTTTGATTGAGCAGTGAACTCTAGGCTGTTGGCCTTCCTGCATGTGCAGGACCCTATTGTACAAGTAATATTTATTCATATTGGCCAGTGAGTAAATATTGTGGGTCACAAATCCCACCAATTATTTTCCCCTACCAAGTTTCCTCGCCAAAAATATCTGTGTTATGGTGTGCATTGATGGTTATAGTTTTGTTTTTCTTTACTACATTATTACTTGCTTACTAGTATATTGATTTGGGTTATAAAGTTGCAAACAAGTTTAAATCTTTTGTTTACCAGTAAGACACTGATTCACCCCCCCCCCCCCCTCTCAGTGTCTTTGGGACTGATCAAGTATCTAACAATTGGTATCAGAGCATAGTCCTCTATTTGCAAAAGATTAACAGCTTGAGGAAGATTCTGAAATCGGTACCGATGGAAATTTTAAGACAACAGTTGGAAGGAGCTCTTGAAGATTTTTATGCAGAAAAATTGAAAAATATGAAACTGGAAGATGAACTCATAACTTCTTGGGAATTCATCAAAGAACTTCAAGATAACTTGGTTATAGAAAAGAATTACATGTGCAATTGCAAAATCAAGATGATGAAGAAAAGGAAATTGTCAGAGATATTGCAGAGAAATTGGGACAAGAGAATAGTAACGTGAAGAATGAGATGCAAGATTTTAACCATGAGACTATGCAAGGATATTGAAGATAGAAAGAGGAATGAAGAACATTTGGCCATAAGACTTAATGAAAGATCAAATTAATCTCTAAGGCTTAGTTATGAAAATGATATGCTCAAAACAAATTTGATTCACATGGAACATGACAAAGAAGAACTTATGAGACAAGTTAGCACTTTGGAAAGTGAGTTGGTCACTGTAAATGAATACAAAGACAAATTCAAGAAGAGTTCAGATAATCTTGATGATATGCTGAAAAGTCACAAACCTGATGGAGAAACAATTGGACTTGGATTTTAACATGGAGAAAGTTCTGGGACTGCAAACAATCATGATCACATCAAACCGGTAAGGCAACCTAATGCTTATAAATTCAATGGGAAATGTTATAATTGCAACAAATTTGGTCATAGAGCAAATCAGTGCAGATTTAGGAACAATCAGAATACAAACTTATCCACCAGTCAATGTTCCAAATGCAATAAAAATGGTCATAACTCAGACAATTGCAGAATGCATGTGAAATGTTATGTTAGTGGTAGATTTGGATATATATCTAATCAATCTAGAACTCAAATCGGTCAAGGTTATGGAAAATCTATTCAGAGAAACAATGTAACTTGTTATGCATGTAACAAGATTGGGCATATTGCAAAATTTGGTAGAAGCAAGAGTGTATCGGCGAAAAATAAAGGATCCAATGACAAAGGAAAAGAAAAGGTGATTGAAATCAAGCAAGAATTTTCTAAACAATGGATTAGGAAGAGAGATCAGAGAATTGATGAATCTATCTCTGCATCGACAGAACAAGGTAATCGTGCACCGATGGGAGATTCTTCATCTAACTAAGGAGTAATCCTTAGGGGTAAGGAAACTAATTGAAAATCATTCATTTACCCTCAGTTGGTGGTAAGAAGTTATAATTCTTCTTTACCGGTAGATATGTGGAGTTTTCACTTCATTGGTGAAGCATTTATTATGGTTGTAAGTTAACTTTTTGGTTATAAAGGCACCGTAACTTCTTATTTTGACTTACCAAGCATTCAAGCATTCAAATAAGAGCAAAATTGAGCAAAGGCATTCTAAAGGTGAAGCAACAAAGGTCTTTCAGAGAATTCAAGGATTTCTCAGTTAAAAGGTATTTATCTTTCACAATGGCATCTTCATCTTCTATTCCCGAATTCATTGAAAACCCTACCATTATGGAGAACATAAAATGACCTAGATCCATTTTCAAGATAAATCCTAAGATAGAAAAATTGGATGACTCCATTGGTGTATTTTCAAAAATTCCGAAGGGAGTTGCATTTGATGAAGACCCTAGGGCATACATACATTGTAACATAGAAAGTTTAGGGTCCGAAGATATGAAGAACATGTACATGAATGTTATCACTGACCAGAATGGGGTAGTGAAACCAGAACATAAGGTAGTTGAGGATTTAGGTTTCCTTGATATTCTCCATATGCTAAAATTCTCAAATGCAACTATCCACTATGTTATTAGCAGGGTTCATGGTGAATTTATGTGGTTGGACTTAGTTTTTAAGACCACTTAGGAAGCTATAAGAGCTATTACTAGTTTACCATCCACTGGCACTAGGCCTGACAAGAAGAAGAAAATCCCAAACAAAGAGGTTATGATCTTAACTAGAGCTACATTTGAAAACAAGTCACTAAGGGTCAATGATATAAAGGATAACAATTTTAAATTTGCAAGTATGGTCATTGGTTATAAAGTTGCTCATACTAATAGGATGAATTCTATATCTAGTTCCTGCATTCATAGTGCTCATGAGATGATATTAAACAGTGGTAAAATTGACATCTATGAATGGTTAAAGGATGAATTGTTAGAGAATTTGCACAAAATCAAAGGTGATAAGAAAAGAACTTTCAAATTTGAAAGTCTAATTGTGTGTTTAATGCTTTACTTTTCAAAAGAGATTCTTGGTATAGGACATAAGGATTTTTCCTATGATACTTCTATTGGAAAATAGATAAAAGAGGCAATTAACAGTATGGGATCTGATGGTGATGAGTTGGTAAAAGACTACTTCAAGAATTTCCAAGATAAAATGAGACAAGGGAAAGGATTCGCCAAAGAATTCTGGATAAATATGATAAACAGATATGTTTTGTAGTGAAAAAAGATGAAATTTGGATGGAGGTAGTTAGACCCAGAACTGTTTGGATTACTGAAATGGGATATGAGGTGGATTCTCATATCTTAGATTCATATGCTATAATACTCTTAGATGCTCCACCAGAACCATCAAAGGAAATTTTTAGAAATGCATAAACAATTGAGAAGGAAGTAGACATGCAAAAGCAGAGGAATAAAAGAGAGAAACTAATGAAAGATGCTTCTAAGTTGGTAAAGGATGTTATAGAAGGATTGATGAATCTTGGCGGTATTGCTGCTAGTGTGAAAGAAAGTCAATCAAAGTAGAAACTGATAGCTCACATTTCCCCTGTGGCTACTTCATCTAATTTTGAAACTAATCAAGCAGCCGAATTCAAGAGAGTGGACAGGAAGAAAAGAAAACCCTCATCGGCACCTACTCCATCTCCCAAGAAGTCAAGGACACAGAGAAAGAAACAACAGGTTGTAAGAGAGCCCAGTGGTCCTAAGAAGAAAGTGACTCCAAAGAAGAAATTTGAACCTAAGGCACCAGATACTCTTTCACTGGAAGAGTTGATCAATGAAATCACCCAAGATGGTATCCTTGGTAACGTGAATAAATTTTATCATTCTTTCAATGATTCAGATAACGAACCCATAGAAGAAAGTATTATTTTGTATCTAGACATATACAAGAAGGTTCTTATTGAAGTTATAGATGTTCTACCTAATGATTTGTACTTATTTTTAGACGCAAAGAGAATGTTTGTTATGGAGCTTGACAAGAAATTAAAGGTAGAAGCTCTATTAGCTGTGCATCCTGTTAATTCCAAGCAAGAAATTGATGATCTAATATCTGAGGTAAATAGAACTATTTTTGTAAGTGGTCACTGGCAAGTTAGTCTTATGGCCGGAAAAGTTAAATAAATAGCAGATGAAATGGAAGATAAGTGGGATATATTTTTTGTTGAGAGAGAGAAGAAAGAAGAGAAGGATAGATAGAAAGTAGATAAGTCCTTTGCTAAGGTATATCAGAAAGTTGATAAAGGTAAAGGGAAAATTGGAAGTGTACCCGATATCATGGTCAAGGATAACCTTCCTCCACCGACACAGGACACCCCACCAATAACTATAGAGGCACCGGCACAAACTAATAGTCAAACAGAAAAGAAGGTAGAGGAAGTAACAAAAGATGACATTAATCCAGAGTCAGACATTCTTTTTACCATGAATGTGGACACTCAGGATTTTAATATTGTGCTGGATATGGAAACTGTAGAGGTAAAGAAAGCTAAAACTACAAATGTTGAGATCTTTGAGTCACCGGTCAACATTGTTGACTCTCAGCAGAATATTGAGATACTAGATGAAGTTAAGAAAATAGAAACCATCCTTGATGATACTCAGCTTAATATTGAGATACTGGTAGAAGTAGAAGTAGAAGCAGAACTAGGAACTGGAACTGGAACAGGGCATGAACAGAGTATATTTGAACCGGTAGTCAGTAAGGCAGACGGTAAGGATGATAGTAAGGATGAACAAAAGGTTGAAAACAAAAGTGAGAATAAGGAAGAAAAATTTAATAAATAAGAGGTTAATGATGGAAGCAAGATAAAAGAAGTGGTAAAGGTTAATGTGCAGACATCCAGAGTAGATAAGAAACCAACTGTAAAACCTAGCACTCTGCCTAACACTTCCACTATGGATTATAGACCAAATAATGTTATGGGTGTACTTTTAGATTCAATAAAGACTATTATAGAATTAAATTCCTTAGCATTTAAGGCCATTGATGATACTTTACCAATTTTGTAAATGATTGCACTGACATGTAAAGTTAATCACATTGTTGAGTCTGTGAGTAAATTGGACACATTGTCCAAATTCATTTCTTCTAACATTCAAACTATGGATAAAATAAATGAAGAGATTGTTAAGGAAAGAGTAAATAAGGAGAAATATGAATTCTTTGACAAGACAATTAAGGAATGTACTGGACAGATTGATTCTTTGTTACCGGCACTAAATTCCACCATTCTGGAATACAAAGAGTTGTACAGAGAAGCATGTAAGCCTCACTATATAAGAAGGAAAACACAGAAGGAAATTGATGATATAGCTGATAATATGATTTGGTTCTTCATAACTTACTTTAGTTTTGAATGAGGAAATGGCAACCTATGAAGAGAAGAATGAGAAATTAGAAAGAGAAAAGGCAAGGTTGAGAATGAAAACCCGAGAGTTGAAGAAAAAACATGGTCCTAGATTGGACAAATTATTAACACACCAGAATGAGTTGTCTAAGGCATCTATTCAAGGCAACAGATGCATTATCTAACTAGGATGATCCAACAGACTGAGACCACAATTTTTGACTGTACAAAATTTTTGCAAGGTCTTAACTTAGTTTTGGCAGACATTTTTCATATTGTACATAACTGGTTATAGGTTTCTAGGTAAATTTTAAATTCTTTGATTCTTTTGACATCCTTTGTCATTGATGTCAAAGGAGGAGGAGTGGTGTATGAGAAAAATGTATAGAAGGAGATCATTTGCTCAGGGGGAGCACACTCAGTTTTTGGACTTCAATTTTGGATATCAGTTTTTGGATTTTACTCATGAGTATTGCCATCAATTCCAAACGGGGATATTGTTGGCATTATACACTCAGATGAGAATAGTTGATGTTGTCATTGATGGCAACCAACTGATAACATGGTTCATAGGTTAAATCGGCAACAAACATCATTTACCAGCACCGACAGGCACTACAAGTTTATTCACACCGACATCCAGTCTACATCGATAATAGATCACACCGGCACTCTAAGCCAACATGGAAATAATATTGTTTTGTATTATAATTGTATTGTATAGCCGACATGATGTATTGTAAAGACTCATATATGTATGAGATCTCGTAGGTCATTTTAAAAGGTAATTAGGTATGTATGTAAGCGAATAACTGTATATACATTTTGATGTAATTATTTTATGATCCAATAAGAGCAGAGTATAGGTAAGCAAGGTTTATGGTAGAGGTATCTGATAGAGCTTAAATGGGTACTGAATCCAACATTGCAGATGCTATTTTGAACAGTACATTATCATTGGATTTAACCATCCAATTGTAGTTAGTGGGACTCCTTTTTTCCCCTACCAGGTTTCCTCGCCAAAAATAGTTATGGTGTGCATTGATGGTTATAGTTTTATTTTTCTTTATTGCATTATTATTTGCTTACCGGTATATTAATTTGGATTATAAAGTTGAAAACAAGTTTAAATCTTTTGTTTACTAGATAGACACTGATTCACCCCCCCTCTTAATGTCTTTGGGACTAATCAAGTATCTAACAACCTTTAGTTTGCAGTCTCTCAGTTGCAGCTTCCTATCAGACAAAACAGGACTAGAGCATGGCACTCCTGTCCAGGTCAGTTTGGTCATTTTCAACACTAGGTGTACACATTCAAATTCCTCCCCCTTCTCTTCTTTCAGTATCTTAGTTTTAGATCTTCAAGTTTCTATATCTTTAATGTATGTATGCTTTATTGTTTATCTCCTAGCATAGTTCATCATTACATTCAATTGTGCATATCTTTCCTTTATTTACAACAAGAGGAGTAGAAACCCTAAGAGATGATCCTTGGCTCTCTCTTTCTAACAAGAAGTAAGAAAAGTGAGCTATCTCCCTAGGCTCTTTTGTATTCCCAATGTGTTGGAAAAAGTGGGATTAGGTCGTAGTCACTTGGTCTCGCTTTTTGCCCTCCACATTTTGGTGAACCCGATGTGAGTCCAATCTTCTTTAATTCTGATTTCAGATTTGAGTGTTTTTACTATTTCAAATTCAAATTTACATTTATAAGTTCCTATTCCTTGCAAATTTCAAAAAAAAATTAGAGGTCAATTTTATTAAAACCCTAATATTTCAATTCAAAATTGAACTTGTGGATAGCTTAATTTGGATCATTAATTTCAGATCTGATTTAGGAACGTATTTCACTTATAAATTTCATTTTATAAATAATCATTTAGAGTGCTTGCATTGGTTAAAATTTAATATTTCCTTCTATTTTGCATATGTTATCATTTTGAAGAGGAAAAGTGTTGTCATGATGCATTCATTTTACAAATGTGATAATGGGTTAGCTTCCCTTGCTTGAATTTTTCAATCTCTTAGAGAACCTCCTCCTATATATGACAACATTTTAGTGCCTAAAAGAGATATTACCAACCCCTTCAAAACTCTCCCATGCTCTAAGAATTAACACTTGAAGGGTGGTCTTGAAAATTCTCCTAAAATGTGCCCTTCCCATCTAGCTATCTTAGAGGAAGAGGATGATATTATAAACACCTTTCTTAGTGTTACTTTAACTTCCCTACATGATACCTCTCTAAGTGAAAAGGTATTTATGGACATTGACTTATCTTATTCTGAACTTATTCTTACCAATGGGGGCATGTTAGTGCAACAAGAGGTTATGAGAACTTCTTTCAAAGATCTCCTTCCTAAGCATGAATCTTTGGAGAAAGATGTATGTCGCCCTCCTAAATAATACTCCCTTCATGAGAATCATTTTGTGCAAGAAGATGGTATTTTCCCTACTTTTTCTAGTGATGGCATTTCCTCTTTTGACTTTGAGAAAATTCCTACTAGATATGATGCATTAATGAGAAATTCTTGCCCTTCTCCTAAAGTTTGTGTTACCTAATATGCCTTAGAGAAAGAAGATGAAATAATAATCAATTTCCTTAATTCTTTCTCCCCTAAGGATCCTATCAAAGACATTTTGAGTCAAGAGGATGATTTAAACACATGTATTGATGCTCTCCCTCATAAGGATGAAGAATTAGTAAACAATGTTATCCCTTCTCTCAAAGTTAGCAATAACAATAAGGACATCTTTGTGCAAGATATTTCTAATACTTTTCTCAAAGACCTCACTATTTGGGATGAACCATTAAAAGAAGGTGTTGATTATTCTCTACTTCATGAGAGAACCCTAGCCAAAGGGGATGAAACTATGATTGATAACTCCCTTGATAACATCTCACCTTCCATGAATCTCAATCATTCTCCCTCAAAAAATAAAAAATCTCCCTTCTCCTCGACTTGGTTCTACTCATAAGGATACCCTATTTCAAGGTAATATTGTTTACATCTCTTTCAAAGATCTCGTTCTCAAAGATGAAACTTTAGAGAGTATTGTTGATCCTTCTCCTAGAGAGTCTATTCCCCATGTATATCCTTTGATGATAAAGGATGATATGACCTTTCCTACTAATACCCTTCATCAATCCCTACTCCTATTATTTATCCTAAAATTGATCTTATCCATGATAACATTTTAGTGCAAGAAGAGACTATCAACAATTCTTCCAACAATCTTGTCCATTCTCTTCTAAAATTCATAAGGACACCTTTGATATTCCTAAACCATCTTCAATCAATTTGATAAATGTGAATGAAGCACCTAATAAACCCCTCTTCATAGTTCAAGGTGCTTGTCCTTCTCAAAATTCCCAACGTAATCCTATCTTAGTGGTTTAAGGTGGTTATGCTAATGATTCTTTTTGCACTCCTAAGAAACTTGTTATTACTATGCAAGGAGGTTATCCTACTAAGAGCCCTTATGAGTATGCTAAGAAAATCACTGAAGAGATTTATCATATGGTTGCTCATACCTACAACATAGGAAACAATAGGCAACCTAATCCTCCTCCAGTTATCCCAACTTCACTTTCTCCCTCTCAACTTACTCTTCCACAAGCACCTCGTATATCACATACTCTTGGTAAGGAGTATGATCTCATTGAACAACTTAAAGGTACTCCTACCAAGATTTAAATTTGGGATTTGGTTCAAACTTCACCTTCTTATCATGGGATGCTACAAGATGCTTTGAAAAACTTAGATGTCCCACTTGTAGTGAAACCTAATAACAAGGCTTCTTTGATTGATCCTACAAACAAACCCAAAGCTCAAATTGTATTCACACAAGATGAGTTACCTTCTAATAAAATCTGACATCAATATAATCCTCTTATGATTGTGATTATTATCAACAATACTTATATAAGATGAACCCTTGTGGATAATGGATCTGGCCTTGATTTTTGTAGTGTGGACTTATTGGATAAGATTAATGTGGATCGTTCTCTCATCGAACCTGCTTCTATTTCTATTCAAGGATTTGATAATGTTGCTAAAAAATCTTTGGGTATTATAACCTTTCCTGTTAAGGTAGGTCATGTTACTTTATCTACACCTTTTTGTAATTGGACATATAACCTTCTATTAGGGAGACTGTGGATTCATAGCATGCAAGTTGTCCCCTCAACTTTTCATAGGCAAGTCAATTCATTTACAACAATAAGACATACACCTTGTTAGCTGATACCAATATTCAAGCTCTATTAAATGCTCGATCTTCTTGTTCAAATACATCCCATTCTTCTTCCAATCCTTTTACTTCTTCAAATATATCTATTTCCTTTAATGATCTTGTTCCTTCTAGTACTCCTGATTCTTCTACTCAATTGGAATCTCCTCCCAAATATATCTTTTTTCTAGAAGGAGTGCTCTCAGATGATGATTGGGATCTCTAGACTTTAAACCTACTTTTATAGGAGAGTATAGAGTATCTTGGAAAGAATATAAGACTGACAAGGAGAAATCTAATGAGGAACCTAAAGAGAAACCCACATTGTCTAAACAACTAGGTAACCATTTTGTGGCTTCCTCTAATTGAAATATTTTTTCAAATCCTTCCTCTAATTCATCTATCACTAAGGCCTATGAGGTGCAACCATCTCTTTCTAATTTGGCACCCTTTATGGTCCTAGTTTTCGCATTTTACTTAAGAGTGGCTATAATGGCAATGGTTGTGGCGCAAATGAACAAGAAATTAAAGTTCCTTTAGAACATAACACACATGAAGCTTCATTTGGAATTGGATATAATCCTTCTAAGCCCATGAAATCATCTAATAGACCATCTCTCAATGTGAATTCTATATTTAGTAGTGATAATGACCTCACCTCAATTAAATCATCTTCTACTTCTTTCGACAGTCATCCTCCTCATAAGGAAGTCTTCATGGTGAACAAATCTCTTTATGAACCTCCTCAAGAGATTTCTAATCCCACTTATGAGGCTTTATCTTCTACTCTTTCTAAAATCCCTTCTTCTAGGAATAAGACTCTAATGAATTACACTTATCCCTCTCCTAAAAATATGACTTAGTAGCCTATTTTTCCCCTATACACTTCTCTCTTTCTAAAGACTTTTTAACATTATCATCTTATATATGTTTTAATCTCACTTATAGTAGAGTTTTTAACATGTCATATTCAAATACCTCATTGAATCTATCATGTCTTTAAATAACATTAATGGCTATTATGTTGCTCATCACTATGTGACATTGGTAGCTCACTTACTAGGGGCTCATTGTCATTCATAATGGTACAATTTCACATGCAATCATACTTTTTGAAGCAACATAATAGCCTATTTTTATCTCATCTCTTCTCCCTATATATGGGGGTAAAGAGTGATTTCAAATATCTCTCCTTCTTAAGATCAAAATTTCCCCTTTATGTAGTAGTGTCTTCTATAAGGATTTCTTATTGATTGTAGAGGTGTATTTATATTTGAATTTCTTCTCTCATATTGGAACAAGCATCCCTAATGGGGATCTTAAGTGCATATCCTTAACTGGGACCTCCTCCTTGGTGTTGGAAGTCCTTGATCATTCTTCAATTTCTTTTCTTCATTGAGTAGCATCTTTTATGATAAACCCTTATATTTTGTGAATGTGCATGTCCCCGATGAAGATCTATTTCCTTCTTTTAGAAGAGTGTTGTTATAAATAATCTCTCTTTGATGTAATTTCAATACTCCATTATTTTCAGATTTTCCTTTATGGAGTTGCATTCTTTGTTGGATTATATCTCTTGATCTTAAGCATTCATTTGTTCTAGAAGATGTTATATTTGTCTAAGATAACTCCTCTTGGAGGTAGATGTCTTTTGAGCAAAGATCTCTTCTCCTCCAAGGATCACCTTTACACTTATATAAAGATATATCTTTTCAACTATATTATCCTTCTTGAAGAGTATTCCCTCTCTTGCTTGGATTTATGACATTGTTACATGATGGATATCTTCTTGGTGTCAAAGCTAGGTATCCTTGTTCTACTTTCCTTAAGATATCAACATTAAACTACATTGAAATCTTAAGCGAGGGAACCCACACTGCTCCTTTTGTACTACATTTCTCTCACACATTGTATTTCTTATACAGTGGGTCATTCTCAGAATGAGATGTCACCACTTTTCTCTTCTATAGTGGGTCATTCTCAGAACAAGATGTCACCATGTTTCTCTTATGCAGTGGGCCAGTCTCAGAACGAGATGTTGCCACTTTTCTCTTATATGGTGGGTCATTCTTAGAATGAGATGTCACCACTTTTCTCTTATATAGTGAGTCATTCTCAGAACCAAAGGGCAGCCTCTTAGAGTGAGATGTCACAACTTTCTTGACATTTGTACTATACATCTTATATAGGTTGTAGCATACTCGGGCATAGACACCTATGAGGTTCTTCGAACCTCACTTGCACACACACGCATGAGGTTGAGTGGAACTAACAATGTTCTCAATCTCCTCCCTTACATGGATAACCTAGATAGAATCTAGGGGCTAGTTTCCCATGTCCTTTTCTTCTCCATGTATCACCTAGTTCTAGGGGTGAGATGTCCATGATTCTTTTTGTTTGCCTTTCTTCTCATGGATCACCAAAGTGTGTATTCATACTTTTTATCTCTTCTTCCTTTTCTTATCTTTGAATTTGTTTCCATCTAAATCTTTCATCTTGTGTTAGAGAGCTCTCAGATCCTCACACTCTTTGTTGTGTTGGAATTGAGGTTTAGTCCTCTTTCTTACCAAATGATTCTCCATTAGTTTTTGATCTTGTATCAAATCTTCTTGTGAGCATTTGTCATCAATCTTCTTTCACAATTTGATGTGGTAAACATGATACCCTGTTTCAACTCACTAAATTAGCAAGCCGAAACAGGGGGGGCATATAGCTACTCTCAAATTTTCATCACCTTCCTTAGTAAGCACTTAGGTGATTTTGTGATTTTATCTAACATGTGGTTTTGTAGGGTGCGGTTCCTAACTATGTACTCTAGATACCAATGGGGGCTTTGTCCAACCCACACTACTCCTTTTGTACTATATTTCTCTTGTGCATTGTATTTCTTATATAGTGGGTCATTCTCAAAATGAGATGTTACCACTTTTCTCTTATATAGTGGGTCATTATTAGAAGGAGATGTCACCACTTTTCTCTTATATAGTGGATCATTCTTAGAATGAGATGTCACCACTTTTCTCTTATACAGTGGGTCATTCTCAAAACTAGAGGGCAGCCTCTTAGAGTGAGATGTCATCACTTTCTTGAAATTTGTACTATACATTGGGAATAGACTCCTATGAGGTGCTTCAAACCTCACTTGCACACATATGCATGAGGTTGAGTGGAACTAACAGTGTTCTCACTCTCCTCCCTTACATGGATCACCTAGATAGAATATAGGGGCTAGTTTTCCATGTCCTTTTTTTCTCCATGGATCACCTAGTTCTAGGGGTGAGATGTCCATGGTTCCTTTGGTTTTCCTTCCTTCTCATGGATCACCAAAGTGTGTATTCATTATTTTTATCTCTTCTTCCTTTTCTTCTCTTTGCATTTTTTTCCATCTAAATTTTTCATCTTGTGTTAGAGAGCTTTCAAATCCTCACACTCTCTATTGTGTTGGAATTGAGGTTTAGTCCTCTTTCTTACCAAATGATTCTCCATTAGTTTTTGATCTTGTATCAAATCTTTTTTCACAATTCGATGTGGTAAACATGATACCCTATTTCAACTCACTAAATTAGCAAGCCGAAATAGGGGGGGCTTATAGCTACCCTTGAATTTTCATCACCTTCCTTAGTAAGAATTTAGGTGATTTTGTGATTTTATTTAACATGTCATTATGTAGGGTGTGGTTCCTAACTATGTACTGCAGATACCGTTGGGGGCTTTGTCTAACAACTTGTGGATATATCCTTTTTCATGAATGTTTACTTTTCTTTACTTTAGCTTGCATATGCATGTAGTGTCATATGACCGCTAAAGTGGGGGCTAAATATAGCATCGTAAATAATACACCCTTGCTAGGGTGGTACAATTCTACACTAGTTTATCACCTGCCTTACTGTGTTTGCATCTTGCATTGTAATTTCCCTTTAAGTATTTAATTAGTTAATTTAATTAAATCTAAAGTCATATTTCATCACTCCCCGCATCATAAAATTGGGCCTTTTACCCTAAGTGTGCCCCCTTTTAATTTTATTCCTCTAATAAATCGTTAAATCATAAACCCTAATTATGTCTTATTTCAACCTTTAAGGCCCGATTTCACATATCAAAACATCTCAGAATCAATTGTAACTTTGGGATTCTCTCTAATATCATCATATCTAACGGCCTTGAAAATTTGGTGAAAAGTTGGTCGGACCGGGTGTAAGTTGCACTCGGTCCCCAACATTTTTCTTGAAATTTCAGGAGCATAATTCTATGATACTATAATGCTTAACCCCAAGAAATTGGCAGGAAATCCAAATCCTAGGTCAGCCTAAAGATGAAATTAGGATCTAGGATTTCATACATAAGAGCTCTCTTTCTTCATTTGAAGGAATCTAATCTAATCTAATCTAAGAGAAAGGAGTTTTTGAAAAAAAGAGCTAGCAATCAGAATGAGCCTTCTATGTAGTGAAAGAAAAGATTGTGTGGAGTTTTCAACAAAAATAATCAAACATTCATCAAATATTCATCAAGTATTCATCATGAATTAGGATCCTTGAAGAAATTGAAGAATAATAGGAGATAAAGTGGTTTATATCTCTCCCTTGAGGATTGGTATGGTTTCATGTTATTTTCATGTCTTTGTATGAGATTTTTTACACTCATTTTCACATTTATATTCATACTTTAGATCATTTAGTACATTTGATTTAGGGCATTCTCATTTACATTACATTTATATTTACAAGCATTTAGGGTTTACTCTCCAAAGCATAGGGTAGCTCTAGTTTCTTATCTTTCTCATTTAGGATCTTACATAGACACAAGGTTCAAGCACAAACATTTTCAATACATTATTGGCTATTTGTTGAGGTGGAAATCACCAAAATAGGGGTTTGACTATTAGGTCCTCGAGATAACTGAGAGGGGGAGGGGGGGTGAATCAGTTGTCAAATAAATTCAAACCCAAAACTTATTAACCAACTTAATGCTTAATACTGATAAACCAGTTAAGTATGTCGATAGATAGTGTTAACAATAAATTGCTATATCGGTAAGGATTAATGCATGAAACATAAACATAAATTCATCCACAACACATGACACCAATATTTGTATGTGGAAACCTTGTAAGGGGAAAAACCATGGTGGGAAACCTTACCCACAATCAGATGATACTACTGTAGATAGTAAGTGTACATAAATGGGGTCTCCACATGAAAAAAGGCCAACAGCCTAGAGCTCACTGCTCAATCACAAAATGGGAGTCACACTGACTATAGTTGGCTGGTTAAATCCAATAAGAATGTACTACACAAAATAGCATCTTCATATGCTAGATTCAGTACCGGTGTAATGTTGATATGCTTTTACAAAAACCTAACTTCACCTTTAAATGATGTCTTCATGTATATCACTACTTGATCTCACATATAACTTCACTCAATTCTTTTTCACATTCCACACTTGATCTTACAAATAAGATCTTACATTTATACCATACCTTAAGACCAATTTTAGTAGGTCGGCTCTATAGGATATTACAATAAAAACTTTTTACAAACAATATAGTATCCAATGCAATAACCGATTGAACATTTCAACTTAATGCATTTACAACAATAATAAATCATCTCCATAGCATGCCATGCTGATCTGGAAAAGATAAATCTAGACCTATTTGCCGGAAAGACAAATATGCAAATATGAATATACCAATGATTATTTCTTCAAAACAAAGTGTCCACACGAATTCTTTGACATTACCAAGTGTCTTCCATATCATTCCAGGTACTGATGAACAATATATCCTACCGGTGAACCATATACCAGTAACTGTTGCACAGTTTACTTGCTTGCTGGTGAATGTTGCTGGATCTCCAAAGCAGGTGTATTCAGTAGGTGTTGACATCAATGACAAAACCATACCAAAATACCAACAATCTCCCCCTTTGGCATTGATAGCAACACAAAATGGAAAAACCATCAAAGTGCCAAAATAGAAAGGCCAAATACAAAAACCAACAATCTCCATTTCCCCCCCTGGGAGTAACATGTGTTTATCCAAAGATTTATTGTCAATACCAATCTCTCCTTAAATGTGTTTTACAAAATCTCTCCCCAAAATCTATCCCCAAAAAGATAATGTGTTTTTCCATAGATATCTCTCCCCCTTTGACATCAAATACCAAAGTCACAAAAAGTCAAGTTTATACAAAATACCAACCAATTCAATATACCAACTACTCCCCCTGAGAAGTAGCTTCCTCATCAAATATCGGAATAAAAGATTTGTCCATTTAATTCTGCCAGTTGATGACAATCATCAACTATCTAAGTCTCTACTGGTGGTGGTATGACTCCAAGCTGATCTCTGAGATACTCAAAAGTTTCCTTAGGCAAAGGTTTTGTGAAAATATCTGCAAGTTGTTCTTTAGTATTCACATAAAGCAGTTTTATCTCCTTTTCTTCAACTTTTTCCCTTAGAAAATTCAGTTTGATAGAAACATGTTTTGTTTTAGAATGTAATACCGGATTCTTAGATATATCGATTGTTGTAGTGTTATCACAGTATATAGTAATAGGTTCCTTGCATTTTACCTTTATGTCTTTCAACATTTTCTCAAGCCATAATACCTATGTACAGTTAGTTGCTGCTGCAACATATTCTGATTCTGCTATTGATAAAGATGTACAACTCTATTTCTTACTCAACCAAGAAACTAATCTCTTTCCAAGAAAGAATGCTCCTCGAGTGGTGCTCTTTCTATCATCTACATCTCTTGCCCAATTTGCATCTGTGTATGTACATAGATCAAAATTTTCATCTTTAGGATACCATAATCCAATATTTTTTGTGCCTTGTAAGTACCGAAAAATATCTTTTATTGTTGATTCATGATTTTCCTTAGGATTACTCTGAAATCTAGAAACAATACATACTACATTCATAATATAAAGCCTGGTTTGTGTCAAATATAGTAAACCTCCTATCATAGATTTGTATCTAGTTGGATTAACAGGTGTAGATTCATCCCTTTGAGATAATTTGTCATTTATAGTCATAGGTGTGCTTACTGTTTTAGAGTTCTCCATCCCAAATTTCTTTAGTAATTCTTTCAAGTACTTGGATTGACTCAAAAATATACCTTCATTAATCTGAGAAATCTGCAAACCTAAAAAGAATATAATTTCTCCAATCATAGACATTTCAAATTCTTGCTGCATTTCAAGAGAAAATTCCTTACATAATCCATCTTCTCCTCCAAAGACTATATCATCAACAAATACTTCAATAATCAAGATGTCATCATTAGTTACTTTGTAATATAAATTGCTATCTGCATTTCTTTTAGTAAAACCAATCTTCAAAAGATACTTATCCAACCTTGCATACCAAGCTCTTGGGGCTTGTTTCAATCCATATAGAGCTTTTCTTAATCTGCAAACCATATCATTGTCATCTATCAAAGAAAATCCATCAGGTTGTTCAATATATACTTCTTCTTCAAGATCTCCATTAAAAAATGCACATTTAATATCCATTTGATAAACTTTGTAGTCCTTGTGAGCTGCAAAAGCCAAGAATAATCTAACTGCCTCAATTCTGGCTACCGGTGCAAAGGTTTCATTGGAATCAACTCCTCCTTTCTGAGAATATCCCTTACACACTAGTCTTGATTTATTTTTGACAACCTTACCATCTTCATTAAGTTTGTTTCTAAATACCTATTTAGTTCCAATTACATTTTTATCTTTAGGCCGGGGAACTAATGTCCAAGTATTATTCTTCTCAATTTGTCCTAATTCTTCTTCCATAGCTTTAATCCAAAATTTATCTTCACATGCCTCATTAATAGATGATGTTTCAATTTGAGAAATAAGACATACCTCTTCATTTTCCAATCTTCCTCTTGTCATAACTCCTTTAAATTTGTTTCCAATTATCTGATCTTGAGAATGATTCAATCTTACATACCAGGGTGTCTTGGTTTGTTGTTGTTCTTCAATTATTGTGGAATCTTCTAATGATATTGGGATAACTGGATCTTCATTCTGTACCAGTGGATTCAGTATAGGTTCATTTGTCACAATTTCTGTTGCCAGTTCAGAGTCTATATACCTTGAAGTTCCTCTAAATTGTTCATCAATCTTTACATTTGTACTCTCAACAATTTTCTACAATCTTTTATTAAAACAGCTATATGCCTTGGTCTTAGATGAATAACCAAGAAATATTCCTTCATCACATCTAGGATCAAATTTGCCAATATACTCATCTCTTCTAATATAACATTTACTTCCAAAAATTCTAAAATACTTAAGAGTAGGAGTATTACCAAACCATAGTTCATGAGGGGTCTTACCGGTTTCACCTTTGATGTGAACTTTGTTGAATGTATAGACAACAGTGCTAACTGCCTCTCTCCAATACACATGTGGTAGATTTGCTTCTGATAACATACTTCTAGCTACATCCAAGATAGTTTTGTTTTTCCTTTCAACAACTCCATTCTACTGTGGTGTCTGAGGTGTTGATAACTGTCTTTTGATTCCATTCACTTCACATAATGTATTAAAGTCCTTAGATGTGAATTCTCCTCTTCAATCTGATCTTAAACATTTGATTTTCTTACCGGTTTCATTTTCAACCATTGCTTTGAATAGTTTGAACTTACCAAGTGCTTCTGATTTCTCTCTAAGAAAAGTAACCCAACACATTCTAAAATAATCATCAATAATTAGCATGAAATATCTATCACCTTGTAAGCTTCTAGTTCTAGCTAGACCACATAAATCAGTGTGAATTAAATCAAGAGCATTATTGGATTTTTCTGGAATACTTTTGAAAATAGCTCTAACTTGTTTTCCAAATTAACATTCCTTACAAACTGTATTCCGAGGTTTCACAATTTTAGGTAGATCTCTAACTACCTTAGAAGTACTGATTTTTACCATGCAATCAAAGTTTACATGACATAGTCTCTTATGTCATAACCAACTTTCATCTATATGTACAATTAAGCATGCCTTTTCACTGTTATTCAAATGAAAGATATTGCCTCTAGTTTGATTACCGATTGCAATTTCCAAACCAGTTCTATTCATGATTTTGCATTTTCCATTTTTAAATTGTAACTCAAATCCCTTCTCAACTAATTGACCAACACTTAAAAGAGTATGCTTTAATCCTTCAACATAGTAGACATTGTCAGTGTTATGCTTACCATCAAGAGATATTGAACCTTTACCTTTGATTGCACAGGCTTTGTCCCTAAAGATGAACAGGTAACCCTAGGAAAAGCGACTCCCCCCTATGGCCCTCCTCCCGAAGGCTTGCATGGTTTTATGAAAACTATGGAATGGCTCATTGATGGTTACAAGAAAGCTGTGGATGAGTATAAAAAACTATGCAATAGAGTCCTAATTCTAGAGACCATTAATATAGGGGAGGGGAATACAATGGCTGACTATATTGAGGATCTAAAAAACACTATTGCTAAAGCAGAAGACATCAGAGATGCTTTCAACCCTAGGTTTGAGAAGATTGAAAAGGAGATGCTGGACAGAAAAAACCTTGCGAAAACTAGTGAAAAAACACTCTCGGATACTGTCACTAAAGTGGAAAAATTTGAGGAGTGCCTTAAGAATATCACGGAGCAAAGCCTCAGTGTTCTGAAAATCTCAGCCAATAATACTCATACCCTCATTAGTAAGCTTGATGATGACAAGGAAATCTAGGAAATTGACCTAGACGCTGAAGGTACAGGGGAAGCTCAAGGTCCCAGAACTTGCACCAGAGGCAAGAGGAAGGAAAAGAAAATGAACAAGGATAGGGAAGAGCTGAAAGCTATCAGGGCTACCTATGATGAGTTGGTGATAAAGGCAGAGGACCTGCTAAAGAAAATTGCTGAATAGCGTCTCCTTGGTTTCTTTGATGTGTTTTGTTGTTTTGTTGCTTTGTTGTTCTTTCTGTTCACTGGTCTTCTGGTTAGTCGTTATGTATGCAGACTTTTAATCCTTTTGTTGATCATTCTCTTTCTATGATGTAAAGGTTTTAGGTCCTTAAAACCTATTTTTTAATCAATCAGAATAGGATTTGTCATCTCCAAATCTTAGTAAACCTGCATTGTATTCTTGAAAGTTCAAGAATTTACCTTTGTCTCCAGTCATATGATGTGAGCATCCTGAGTCAATAATCCATTCATCCTTTGCTTCAACTTTAGCTGCTAGGACTTGTTCTATCGATTGAGCAGTAGGTGCTGGTTGATCTTCTGTTATAGCAATAAAAACCCATCCATTGTCTACTGGATCCTCATCAAAATCATCAGTCACACCTTCATCGGCAATGTAACAAGATTTATTTTTGTTCTTCTTAAATCTGTATCTCTGATATTCCGAATTAGGCTTGTATGTTCTTCTAGCTTCTTCTCTTAGTCTAGCATGTCTATCAGGACATCTTGAAGCCATATGACCAATCTTATTATAGTTAAAACATTTAAAGGGTGTTTTACCTTCATACTTACTTCCAATTGGACCTTTTGGCAATTTCCTTGCAAATAGTGCTTCAAGTTCTTCAAGCTCTTCATTCTCCTTTCTGGATTCTTCAAGTTCTCTTGCATAAAAGGCTCTCTACTCTGATTTGTCAAATGATGGAGTAGATGATGTTGATGCTTTAAAGGCTAAATCAGTTTTTATAGTAGCAACAAGACCAAATTCCTCAATTTCAAAGGCCGAAATTTTTCCAATCAATGTATCCCTAGTTACTGATGTATTAGGCATTGTTCTCAACTCATTTATAGCAGTAACCTTCATTTTGTATGCCGATGGAAAACCTCCTAATATTTTTGAAACAATTTCATCCTCACTCAAGGTTCCTCCACAACATTTAATACCCAAAACAATTTCATTTACTCTTTCCATAAAAGAAGAAATCCTTTCATCTTCTTCCATTTTTAGATGTTCATACCTGACTCAGAAGCTTTCAAGTTTTGCAATTTTGACTACATGGAATCCCCTTCATTCAGTGTTTCCAAGTGATCCCAAATAGCTTTAGTAGTAGACCTATCTGATAATCCCATGATTTGTTGATCTGATAATGCACTCAAAAGTGCTTCTCTTGATTTGCAATCATCCTCTTCATCTTTGGCTAAGGTAGTTGGAGCAGTCTGAAAAGCTACAGCAGTAGTATAACCATTCTTAGTAACTTCCTAGATGTCTTTACCAATGCAATTCAGATGTGTCTCCATTCTGATCTTCCATATCCCATAGTTGGTTCCATCAAGTTTAGGACTGTCCTTCCTGAAATAATTAGTAGACATTGGATCTCCTCAAGTTGTTAAACTTCTGTAAAAGAGGACTAGGCTATGATACCAATTGTTAGGTCCCGGAGACAACTGAGAGGGGGGGGTGAATTAGTTGTCAAATAAATTCAAACCAAAAACTTATTAACCAACTGAATGCTTAATACTAGTAAACCAGTTAAGTATGTCGGTAGATAGTGTTAACAGTAAATTGCTATACCGGTAAGGATTAATGCATGAAACATAAACATAAAGTCATCCACAACACATGACACCAATATTTGTATGTGGAAACCCTGTAAGGGGAAAAACCATGGTGGGAAACCTTACCCACAATCAAATGATACTACTATAGATAGTAAGTGTACATAAATGGGGTCTGCACATGCAGAAAGGCCAATAGCCTAGTGCTCACTGCTCAATCACAAAATGGGAATCACACTGACTACAGTTGGATGGTTAAATCCAATAAGAATGTACTGCACAAAATAGCATCTTCATATGTTGGATTTAGTACCAGTGTAATGCTGATATGCTTTTACAAAAACCTAACTTCACCTTCAAATGATGTCTTAGTGTATATCCCTGCTTGATCTCGCATATACCTTCACTCAATTCTTTTTCGCATTCCACACTTGATCTTACAAATAAAATCTTACATTCATACCATGCCCTAAGACCAATTTTAGTAGGTCGGCTCTATAGGATATTACAATAAAAAAAATTTACAAAAAATATAGTATCCGATGTAATAACCGATTGAACATGTCGGCTTAATGCATTTACAACAATAATAAATCATCTCCATAGCATGTCATGCTGATCTAGAAAAGATAAACTTGCCGGTGTAACCCTAGATAACTTGGACCTATTTGCTGGTAAAGGCAAATATGCAAATATGAATATACCAATGATTATTTCTTCAAAAAAAAGTGTCCACATGATGTCTTCGACATTATCAAGTGTCTTCCACATCATTCCAGGTACCGGTGAACAATATATCCTACCGGTGAACCATATGCCAGTAACTGTTGCACAGTTTACTTGCTTGTGGTGAATGTTGTTGGATCTCCAAAGTAGGTGTATTCAGTAGGTGTTGACATCAATGACAAAACCATACCAAAATACCAACATTGAAAAGGAAAAAAATTTATGTAGCCACCCAAACCCTCTCTTTTTAGTTGCAAGTGCAAGTACAAGTACCCGAGAAACTTTCAGGATCAATAGAAGACACAGGGACAGTTGCAAGCCTTGGATTTGCCCAAAACCATCAAGGACAACAGTGTGGCACCATGGTCTTACCTAGGATAGGGGCATGGCACCTTGGTCCTACCTAGGATAGGGGCATGGTGCCCTAGCCCCTCCACGTTTAGATGATTTTCAATAGTGTGGTGTCTCGGGACCTTCAGTTTGCAGTCTCTCAGTTGCAGCCTCCTGTCGGACAAAATAGGACCAGAGTGTAGCACTCCTGTTTAGTTGAGTTTGGCTCATTTTTCAACACCAGGTACACATTCAAATTCCCCTGCCTTCTCTTCTTTTAGTATCTCAGTTTTAGATATACAGGTTTCTACAATTTTAGTTTATGTATGCTTGATTGTTTATCTCCTAGCACAGTTCATCATTACATTCAATTGTGCATATATTTCCTTCATTTACAAAAAGTGAGCTATCTCCCTAGGCTCTTGCGTATTCCAAATGTGTTGACAAAAGTGGGATTATGTCCTAGTCACCTGGTTTCACTTTGTCCCCTCCACACGGTCCAAAGAGACAAGATTGGTATATACCAAAATTCCATGGTTACTGTTACCGATGTAATAAGTCTGGTCATATAATTGTTCATTGTACCTTAATGCATAAGCCCCCTACTAGTTTTGAAATTAGAGATTTGTTTGTTGAACTCTGGGAGATGAATGTTATTTGTTATCATTGTAATGAGTTTTGTTATAGGAGGTATGATTGTAGGAGAAGTCAGTCGGTATCCTACAATAGTTTTTCAAGTTCATCTTTCAATGTCAATGTGAAATTATATCATTATCACAATGTTGTCCACATTGTAAAGCATTGAAAAATTGGAATATCTAATCAAAATAAGTCAGTACCAAATCAAAGACCGGAATCAAAACTAGAGCAAAAAAATGTAGCAGACAAGATGAAGGAAGCCAACCCAGTTTGGGTTGAAAAGGATAAGATTAAAGCAAAGTCAAGTCTAATTGTATAGATCGCCCTACATGTAGAAAGAAGAAATTTAAGGGTTGTATATAGTGGTTGTTCCAATCACATGACCAGAGACAAAAATAAGTTCATCAAGTTTGATGATTGGAATGGAGGTTCGGTGAGGTTCAGAGACAACTCTTCCATCAAGATAAAAGGAAAAGGTACTTTGAACATAAATGGAAAATTGAAAGCTTGTTATGTATACTATGTGGAAGGACTAAGGCATAATTATCTAAGCATGAGCCAAATGTGTGATAAAGGATACACATTCACATTTAACTCTACTGATTGTCAGATAAGAAAGGAGAGTACTAGACAAATTGTTGTAGAAGGTAAAAGGACAGATGGATATGTGTACAATCTGAAGGAATGCTTTAAGCCCCAATGCTTGATGGGAAATGTATATGAGATTTGGTTGTGGCATAGAATATTAGGCCATATAAACTTTGATAATCTGGTTAAGGTGAGTAAGAAAGGCTATGTGAGACATATACCATCAATCATCAAACTGGAAAGCACCTTTTGTGATGAATGTCTAAGAGGTAAGAAAACTAAGGTAACCTTAAAGAATAAAAAACATAATACCTCAAAGCCCTTAGAACTTGTGCATACAGATCTGTGTGGTACAACAAGAACAAGAGCTTTAGCTGGTGAGAGATACTTCATGTTGTTCATTGACAATTTTTCAAGAATGACATGGGTCACTTTTCTACATGACAAATGACAAGCGTATGAGAGGCTCAAAATATTTGGTTGAGAGGGAAAGTGGATGCAAGTTGAAGTGTCTGAGATTTGATCAGGGTGGTGAATTCACATCAAATGAGTTTGTAGACTACTGTGAGAGACATGGAATCAAAGGGCAATATTCAGCCCCAAGAACACCACAACAAAATGGTGTTGTAGAAAGGAAAAACTAGACTGTCAAGGAGATGGCGAGAGCTATGTTGAATGAAGAAAACATACCAAATATTTACTCGAAAGAAGAAGTTCATACTGCTGTATATACACTAAACCGGGTTCAGCTGAGAACAAATAGTAGAATGACACCTTATGAACTGTGGTATGACCAGAAGCCATCAGTTAAATATTTCAAAGTTTTTGGAAGTAAATACTTCATCAAGAGAGATGAAGATAGTTTAGGTCATTTTGATTCTAGGAGTGATGAATGTATTTTATTGGGTTACTCTACTCACAACAAATCCTACAAATGATACAATAAAAGACTTTGAAGAGTCATTGAAAGTGTGCATGTAAGATTTGATGAAGATCTACATAAAGGAAAACAAGCACAAGTAAACTGGTAGGATGATTCATGTGATTATGATGAAGTTCAGTCATAAAGTAAACTGCGAGAAGCACCCAACAAAACCCCTAATAGATATGTGAAGAAAAATCATCTGAAAGAGAAGATTATAGGTAATAAAAATGATGGTGTACAAACCACAAGAATACTTGCCCGAAACAATGAGCAAATAAACTTCTGCCTCATTACTGAAATGGAACCCAAGACATTCAATGAGGCTAGTAAAAGTGACAAATGGATGGACTTATGGAAGAAGATATGCAATATATTGAAAAGAACAAGACTTGGGAGTTAGTTCCTAGACTAGAAAATAAATATGTCATTGGTACTAAATGGGTCTACCAGAACAAGATGAATGAAGAAAGTAATATTGTCAGGCATAAAGCAAGGTTAGTGTGAAAAGGGTTTTCTCAAGTAGAAGGAATTCATTTTGAAGAAACATTTGCATTGGTTGCAAGACTTGAGGCTATTAGAATTTTTTTAGCATTCTCTGCCTTCAAAGGATACAAGGTATATCAAATGGATGTTAAGTCTGTCTTCTTGAATGGTAATTTGGAAGAAGAAGTCTACATAGAAGAATCAGAAGGTTTTCTGCTATATGATGATGAAACTTTTGTGTGTCGATTGAAGAAAGTATTGTATGGTTTAAAGAAAGCTCCAAGGGCATGGTATTCAATATTGGATAAGTATCTTAAGGAGAAAGGTTTCAGAAAGGGAAGTGTGGATAATAATTTGTACATCAAGGAAAATAGAAATCACTTGATTATTGTTGTTGTATATGTGGATGATATAATATTTGAAGGCAACAAGGATACCTTGTGTAAAGAGTTTGTTGATCAGATGCAATCAGAGTTTGAGATGTCAATGCTTAGAGAGCTATCATATTTTCTTGGTTTGCAGATTTTACAACAAGATAAAGGAATATTTATCCCTCAAATCAAGTATGTTAGAGATGTGTTGAAGAAGTTTTAGATGGAAGACAACAAACTGGTAAGTACCCCCATGGTGATCGAATGTAAGTTGAGCAAGGTTTAATGAGTCACTAGAAGTGGATTAGACCCTATATAGATCCATGATTCGTAGTCTGTTATACCTTACTGCCTCAAGACCAGAATTAGTGTAGAAAGTATGTATGGTGGCAAGATTTCAAGATGCACCTAAACAGTCAATGTGAATGTAGTTAGAAGAATATTCAGGTACCTACAAGGAACACTTAATTATGGCTTATGGTATCCGAAGCAAGGAGATTTCACTCTACAGGCCTACACTAATGCCGATTGGGTAGGTTGCATTGATGACTGGAAAATCACAAGTGGTGGATCATTCTTTTTAGGTGACCGATTAGTTTCATGGCACATCAAGAAGTAGGATTCAGTCTCCCTGTCTACTGTTGAGGCAGACTATATTGTTGCTGCAACATGTTGTTCTCAGGTATTATGGATGAAGCAGACCCTCAAGGATATTTAGATAGAAATATCTAACCCTATTTCAATCTTGTGTGATAAATCAAATGCAATCAACATTTCAAAGAATCTGGTTATGAACTCAAGGACAAAGCACATTGCCATCAAATACCATTTTCTCAGAGAGAAGGTTGTAGAGCAAGAAGTGAAGGTAGAATATGTTCCTACAAGTGAAAAAGTTGCTGGTATCTTCACAAAACCTCTACCAGTAAACATATTTGAATATCTAAGACACAAGTTAGGAGTTTTCTCACCCGCTTTATGCACTTCAATGTGTATAGAGATTTGTGGTTCAGTGGGAGTTCATAGCCATACATTGTTTGACTCTTGGAGCATATGTTGGACACGGGGGGAGATCAGATGTTTGTGTGGAAGTACTAGCTATTTTGAAGCTTTAGGAAGTTGTCTATTCAAGTTGTTTATCTACCAAAGTTGCCATTAGCTTGACCAGGAGAATAAATTCACAAGGGGAGAACTTGATCATCAATCCTCATTTGTGAGTTTTATAGTTGTCTATTCAATTTGTCTACCTACAAAAGTCACAATTATACTGTCGAGAGAAAGGGTAAAGTGGTCTGGCCTACCGATAATCAGTGCCTGAGCCCTTCGTCATTGTTGTCAAAGGGGGAGAAAGAACATGGTAGGAGAAAGACTTCTTAGAGAAAGAGCCTGGATTGTGAATAATATGTCTGCTGACATCAATGCCAAAGGGGGAGATTATTGGAATTTTATTAATTAATGTCAACCAGTGTGCAATATGTTGTTACCAACATTGGAGATTATTGGCATGTTGATGTCAACCGGTAGGTCTGTCAACTAGTAAGTAAACAAAACCAGTAAGTGCGGTCCGAGTTAGCATGTCCTAACTGATAGAATAGAGAAGTGCATGATATGAAAGCTAATTGGTTAGTGTATACCAAGAGTATGTTCGGTCAGTGACCAAGTTTGAACCAACACAGTAAAGTGAGTTGGATGTTGACAGAGATGTCATGTGGGCTCCAGGTGGCAAACATGTAGTGGTAGGTGAATGGTGCATCGGTATTAAATATGGACTGTGAAAAATCATAGATCAATTGCAGATCAAAGCGCAAAGATTTATTCTTTGACATTATGATAGAAGTAAGACATCTGATCGTCTTGTTGATCTAGAGAAGGAAATAGCTAGATCATTTATTGTGATCAACAAAATCAAGACCGATGCACATGGTCTAGTTTGCTAAATATAGTAAACATTTATAGGAATAATAAAAATAGGACAAATCTTTTTGCTGACCTATTGCAGGTTGTTGATTCAAGAAAATGAGATCCAATTTGATATGGATTGTGGTTGGTGAAGAAAACCCTAAGCGCATGAAGTTTGAGTTCTTTGTTTTGATAAGAAAGTATGTGTATAAATATGCAGACAAAAGACTTAAGCTTGGTGTGGAAAAGAGAGAGAATGTTGGATGATTGATGAGAAAGTGTGATTCTACCAGGTTGATCAAGCTGAGTGTTGATAGAAAAATATTGAAGTGACTGATGATGATATGATGAATCAATAAGGATCCTGACAACTACTAAGAGAGGGGGTTGAACCAATAGATGGAAAATGACTAAACTTTCACCAAACTCAAAAAACAATCTTTGGACTAACTAGTTCAAACACTGAACAACAAACTGCAATAGCACTATCAAGTATACCAATTGACTAGCATAACAAAATAATAGTATAACAGATCTGAAACTCTCAAAAAATTTAACCAATACATCAAAATACTTTACTAGCATAAGTAAAAGAACTTTTCAGATTACTATCGGTCATCTTAACACATCTAAGTGGATTTAACAGTTAAGAAAATTAACCATATCAAAACATAACCACAAAAACCATTCACCACTTGACACAATGATTTTTGATGTAAAAATCCAAATGGGAAAAACCACGGTGGGGATTGTGAGATTTTGCCAAGATCAAGGGCACAATGAAAAGAATAAAAGAGAGACCATAGAATGACAAGAACAAAACTGTATTCTCATCAATATGCAAATAATCAACTAGATTAACCAATACAATAAATGTGGTTATACATATATAGAGAAGACCATATGGATATGTGAGCACACAATCATGACATGTGGCTCAATGAGAAACAAGGGTAGGTAAGAAAAAGTAGGGGTAGGTAGGAGAAATAATATAATATTCCACAAGAGGTGGATGACCCACCGAATATGGAGTGTAACAGCAAGATAAGACCACAAAAGGTGTAATTTATCCTACAAGCTACATCCCTATGTGTACACTTCCCTAAGTATCTCATATCCAAACTACGATGGCATGCATTATCCTAAGTTAACTTAAGTAAAGTGTAATAATATCCATGATGAATAATTATTTACATCAACACCCCCCCTTAAGTGCAACTTAGGGGAATGAAGACTCAAGTCAACAATGCAAGATGGGTCCTGGCTACTAGGCCATGATAGGTACCCATGTACAATATACAAATACAAGAAAACCTATGCAATGCAATCTCTCACAAATGGAGAAAGGGAGAAAACCTAGTGGGAAAAAACTCCCCCCCAAAAGAGAGATGAATGTACAAAAGACTCTCAAAGAAGAAGGACAAAACCTTAAAGAGGAAAAAGTTCCCCCCATAAGAGAGGAAGGGGAAGTTAGCTGACCCCCCCTAATGAGACATCCCACACCCCAAAGAGAGCTCACAACTACTGGAACTTACTCTTGGTGAAAGGTTTGGTGAATATGTTTGCAACCTACTCCGTTGTAGGATAATACTACAAATCAATGACCTGCTCCTGAATTAGCTCTCAGATGTAGTGCATATGGATCTCGATGTGTTTGGTTTGCTAATGCTGGACCGGGTTCTTCAAGATTGCAATAGCACTCTGATTATCACAATGTAGGACTGTCAGTCGTGCAGTGGTGAACCCAAACTCTATGAGAATCTGTTGAAGCCAAATGGTCTCAATCACTGCGTTAATAACTCCTTGATACTTAGCCTCAGTCAAAGAGAGAGAAATAGCATGTTGCTTCTTGCTCTGCCAACAAATGGGGCCTGAACCAAGGTGGAAGTTTTAACCTAAAGTAGACTTACAATCATCAAGATTGCCAACCCAATCGGAGTCTGTGCAACCAACCAAGTGAAGTCTTGTTCCTGCTGCATAGTGAATCCCATAGTGATGTGTACCATGGATGTAGTGAAGGATGCATTTGGCATCTTTCCAATGAAGCTAATATGGTTCCTGCATGAAGTGGGAAACCATGCCAACTACAAATGAAATATCAGGGCGTGTGTGAGTCAAGTAGATGAGACTACCCACAAGCTGACGACACAATGTGGCATCAACTAGTGGAGAAGAGAACCTTGCCTCAGGCTTGTCTCCTGAAAGAAAGGGAGTTAGTCTAGGCTTACAATTAGCCATATGATAGTGTGCAAGTAGATCAAGAGCATACTTGGGCTGCGATAGTGTAATCCCAGAAGGTGACTGTGAAATCTTTATCCCAAGAAAGTAGTGCAAAACACCCAAGTCATTCATAGCAAATCTTTCATGCAAAGTAGATTCGACCCTGCTAATGATGGATGCGGTTCTCCCTGTAATGATCAAATCATCAACATAGAGCACAAGTATCAAGTGAGAGTCATCCTGCTGCAAAATGTAGACATTCGGATCAGAATGACACCTAGTGAACCCTGCTGAGAGAAGAAAGGAATCCATCTTGGTGTACCAAGCCTTGGGGGCCTGCTTAAGGCCATAGAGAGATTTTCGTAGTCTGCAAACCAAGGAAGAATCTTGGAGGAAACCCTGTGGCTGCTCCATATAAATCTCCTCATCAAGATCCCAATGAAGAAAAGAACTCTTCACATCCATTAGATGTACAACCCAACCATGAGTTGTGGTAATAGCAAGTGTTAAGCGAATGGAATTCATCTTGGCTACGGGTGCAAAGGTCTCAGTATATTAAACACCTAGAACCTAAGAGAACCATTTCACAAAAAATCGAGCCTTAAAAATATACTTATCCACACTACCATCCGCTGCAAAATTGGTCTGATAGATCCACTTACATCAAACCATCTTTCTCCCCTTAGGGAGAGGGACTAACTCCCATGTGTTGTTCCTCATCAAGGAACTATACTCTTCCTCTATAGCCTGGTCCCATTCGGGAAACCCTAATGCTTCCCGAAATGTCTATGGATCGGAAGTGGTAGCAATGTATGTATGTGGAAGGTCTTGATGTTGTGATTGAGTCCTCCATGTATCCAAAGGATCCCCAACAAGAAAACCCACTGACTCAATTGTTTGTCGAGCCCAATGAGGTATAGGTGGAGTTGGAAAATGAGGCTCCTCAACTGCAAGTGGACCTTGCGGAGGTGTAACCCTACAAGTCGGAGTTGAAGGAGTCTCATCATTTGAATACTGGCATCACTATCCACAAAGGAGGAAGGTGGAGGAGGTAGAGAGACTAAGCTAGGACATATTTCCACAAAATGAACACTCCTCTCAATGAACACCTCATGTGTCTCAAGATCCATCAATCGATATGCCTTAACACCTTTAAGATATCCAACAAAAAGACAAGGCCTACTCTAAGGTTCCAATGCCTTGTGTTTTTGCGGAGGAATGCGAGCCCATGCTACACACCCAAAGACTCTGAAATGTCTCACAATCGGTTTCCTACCAGCCCAAGCCTCAAAAGGAGTAATGCCTATCAAAGCTTTGTGAGGAACCCAATTTTGGATGTGTGTGGGACAACTGATAGCCTCTTCCCAAAATATGGGATCAAGAGAACATGAATGTATCATACAACTAGCCATTTCTTTGAGAGTTCTATTCTTGCACTCTGTAACTCCATTGTACTATGGAGTGTAAGCAACAAAATGCTAAAGATCAATTCCCTCAAATGTACAAAAATCCTTGAGTCTTTTATTCACATATTCCCTTCCATTATCTATGTGAAGAATCTTGACCACTTTCCCTGATTGCTTCTCCACATGAGCCTTGAAGTCTAGAAATTTGTCAAACACTTCACTCTTATGAACAAGAAAATAGACCCAAGTGAAGCGAGAGTAGTGATAAATGAAGGTGAGGACATAGAGGGCCTTACTAAATGAAGGTGATGGAAATTGACCTACTACATCACTGTGAACGAGTTGAAGAACTTCCAAATCTCTCCAAGCTTTCCCCTTATCAAACTTCTCCTTAGGATGCTTGCCCATGGAACATCCTGAACATAAACCCTCTGAAAAATTGATTAGAGGTAGACCTATGACCATGTCTTTAGTGTTGATCTACTGAAGATAGACATAGTTGAGGTGACCAAACTGCTTATGCCATAGCTTACTTTTTGAATTTGAATGAGTAAGCAAGGCCCTAGAAGGAGAAATTGGCACAAAGTGGGAGAATGAATAAAGCCTTGAGTTGTCATTGACTTGTCCCACTGCTACCAAGGCATCATTATCAAGTTCCTTTACCACAATTAAATCATGTGTAAACTCAACCTTTTTCCCTTTCCCATAGTGAGTGAATTGGTAGATAGAGAGAAGATTGGTAGACAAGTTGTAGTACCCCTACTCATTTGAACTCATTAGACTCATATTTTATTATTGTGTACTTTCAGTGGATACATTACCATGATGTGTTATTCAGACTTAAATGACATTATTTCATGCTTTATTTGGATATGAGATGCATAATTTATTTGCAGTATTTCAGTAATTTTGATTTATGACATTTTATAGATTATTTCTATATAATGACACTTTACTTTATCTATGCAATGTGGAATTTTATGTTGTGTGTCTGCAAGTGTATTGGATGCAAGGGGAAGATTTTCCTTCACCCATTTCGGTGAGATAGGGAACGTTGTGATTCTCCTTCATCGGTGTGTATGTTGTGTTTTCTATATTATATATATGCATGTGTTGTTTGGTGATGCAGGATATTGCAGGTACTAGTACCGGGTAGGTACGAGGTATCATCTCCACCTAACTTCACAAGTCTGAGTGTGCCTTATATTTTTTGATGGAAGTGGAGGAGATAGCAGTTGACCCTATTTTACTTAGTTACACTCGTGTGATTGTCGTCAGTTGGTCGTCCTGTCAGTTTGTTCGACCTTCGTATTTGGTTGTTTGATCTTTTTATGAGTATTTGCTTGAGGTTTGATCAGTTTGTGTGTTTTAGTGGATTTAATTAATTAATTAAGTTTATGGAGTTATCTCATAGTTGAATTATGTATGCATTGAGATTATAAATTTTATTAATTAAAAGAAGTTATTAAATTAAGTTGCAAGTTGCATGATATTAAAAATATATTTTATTTAAATTTTAGTGAAAAATAAATTAGATTTATTTCATTTATTGTTTCCTAGAATTTTAAATAAATAAATGAATAAAAGAATTAATTAGAATTAAAGTATTGCTTTAATTTCTTTATTTAGAAAATTAATTAATTTGCATGAGAAAAGAAAAGAAAGAAGAATGATTTTTAATTATTGCATGTTAACTTATCCCTTTGTTAGAAAATTAGAAAAGAAAATAAAATTACTTTTATTACTAAATTTGGGTTTTTAGAGAAAAAGATATTCAACCCAGAATTTTAGTTTAAAAGGGGAATAGGTCTTTATTTTAGGGATACACAGGAAACAGGTCAGGGATTTAGGTAAAGAAAATTATTTGAAAGCTTGTTGAAGGATTGGTTCTCTTCTACAAATTTCTTCCAGGGAAGCTATACCAGGTTTGGTGGCTTCTTTTGATTGTTTGTTTTAAAGAAAATATTTCTATTTCTTCTATCTTCTGAATGATGTGTTTTTGTCATATTTTGTCTGATTATTTCATGTTCTTGGCTAAAGTCCATTCCTAAAGTTAATTTATAGTTTATGGTAAGAAGTTATTTCCTTGGGTGTTTGTAGTTTAAATTTTGAGAAAATTGGAAAAAGTTATTATGGCAAATTTTGCCAAGATTTGTATTGTGCATGGAAATTGCAAGATTTGGGAGGTATGGAATTTACCAAAGAAATCATTCCCTCTTCTTTGGTATTTGTATTGTTAATTTTGGTCTGTGATTGTATTCCCTGTACTATCACCGAGGTTTAGCCTGAGATTTAATTATCTTTGTTATTTATTCTAGATGTTAATTAAGTTTTATGTATCCCTATTTTAGCTGTTAAATTATGGAAATTACCATAGGAATAAATTTATTGTTTTTATTAAATATTAGGGGAAACTTGTATTAATTAAATTATGGGGATTAAAATTTTAATGTGTTAATTATTTTGGGAAATTGTTTTTATTTTATTAAACTAGAAAAAAATAAATAAATAAATAACTATATATATATATATATATATATATATGTTTGCATGTTGGGGGAGGCGACAACCTACTACCCCATGGTAGCAATGCTACCATAAGGTAGTAGCACTACCCAACGGTAGCAGTGCTACCGTAACCTGTGGTAGCAAGGGGGGCCTGCCAAAACAAAAAAATAAACAACGCCTTCCTCATTAATTATTTGCTCACTGAAAATTATGATTTCGGTTTCTTTTTCTTTAATTTAGTTTTATTTTATTTTTGGTGTTTTAAAATAATATATATATATATATATAGTAAAATTAAATCTTCATTTTATTATATATTTTTAATGTGATATAATTATATGATATTATATTCGATGAGTATATATATCTATGTAATTTTATTTTTTATATATATATTTTGGAATTTAATTTATATTATTGGTATAAGCTAATCGGATATATTTGTAAATTAATCATGAGCATATAATTAGGGGGTTAATTTTTATGTGATTGATTTAACCTTATTGGACAAATGGCAGATTGATTTCTTTGTATTAAAATAGTTGTATTTTTTTATTATCTAGAAAATCTTTAATTTCCAAGTTATTTATGCTTTTGGCTGCTTATGGAAAAGATTGTTCGTATTAGGATCTTGTGTAAATGGTGTTTGCAGTCAAGCTTAATTTCGTTGCAATTCTGGTTGAGTTGTCATTGTGTCTTATATTATTATATCTCCTTGGTCAGGTGTTGTTGTATAACCCTGTTGATGTGAGCCATTGTGTGTTTTGTCCAAATGGTCAATCTTGGGTTAGTGATTGTGTATCCTTCACCAGTGGTTTGTCAGGATTAGTTATGGCTATCTGTTTTGCCATAGAGTTATCATAGAGAGAGCTTTCCTATTAGTGTCCTATGAGAGAGTGTCTTTTGAGCGGGGGTCATGCCCAAAGTGGATGACAGGATAACCTGTCGAAAGTCAGTTAAAAAGTGATAACCTAATAATTGATTTGGGGGTGGGTTGAATAAATATTAATTAAGATAATGTACCTCGTGCATAGGTGAGTGCTAGTATAGGGCTCATAATGTTGCGAGAAGGCCTGGAATGGAAAAATTACCACCTTCTCTTCATGAAAGGAGGTTCAATAGAGGTTACCAAGATAGTGAGTTGGGACCTATGGAGGTTGCACTATGGTATCCATCTTAAGCTATGCGATGACACTCTCTCCTTAGAGTCACTAGTGTTTGTGAGTTGAGTCAGATGGATGTTTGCGGAGTCATGTAGCTCTTTCGTACTTGTCTTATTTTGCTTGCTTGAGGGTTTTCTACTATCTCCTAGCACGGTGGGGTGGTTCCATTTTGGGATCACATGGTTGGGTGGTAGTGCCACTTCCCATCGGATGTTCTGGATTGTATCTTCAAGCAAGGAAAGGCTTCATTAGTGTTTCTTAGTTCGTGGTTCATGTACCAGCTCATGTTCGGGATCATTCTGTAGTTGAGACCTTGTGGTCATTGTATCAAACTTTTATGTAACCTTGATATTGTAACTTTTGGATTCTGTGGTATTTTTGAAAGCCATGTATTTATGGATATTGTAATATTATGTGAGTGGAATGTATGTTAATTCAGTTGCCTTGATCTTATGTATAAATGATTTATGGATAAATTGAATGCATGGAATACTTTGATTCTTTCATTTTGGAATTTAGATGTATGTGTAGTTTTAATCTTACACATTTAATTTACCTAATTAAATGGACAATTGGATTAACCATGGTGTTAATATAATCTATGAATTAATCTTGATTGGTAACCCTTAGGAAATCATGTGTTAGATTTCCATTGTGTTATTAAACGTGCAATTGTTATAATTAATGCACTTAATCTTTAAAAAAAATAAAATTATTTCACCCTTTAGTTGCCTAGTTGTGTTGTTTTCCTTTAGGGTTCCTGGCGGGGCATTACATTTGGTATCAAAGCCCAAGTTTCAACATTGGGTACTCTAGGTTTGTAGTGTGCCTTTCAGTTGACCATCTTGATTAGGTCTTAATGTTTGTATCACTCTTGTCTTATCCTTGTTGTAGATCTGAACCATTTTCTCTTTTATGGTGCTAGGTCATGGCTAGGATAGCTAGGGGAGGTGGTCGTACAGGTGGTCGCAAAGGAGGAAAAGGTGGTGGATGGGGCCATGGTTCTGACCATCACAGTCCTTCACCACCACCCACTCATGTGAGTGTTGAGCTAGAACAGTCAGTTCATCAGGAGCCGAAACAGTCTGTTCATCAGGATTCTCAGCATGCAGGAGAGCAGGTTCCCAAAAGGGAAGAGCTGAGATAGATGCTTCATGAGGTTCTAGCTAGGTTAGGCCAAAGGCCTAAGTTTGAGTAGCCTATTCATGCTCAGGTTGAGGAGCCGCATCAGCAGGTTCTAAAGGAGAGAGAGAGGGAGAGATCACCCAGGAGGAGGGAGATTCCAGCTGACTGCGATCCACCTTCTTTGGGTCACATAAAGGACTTGATGAGTCCAACCCTCCTTACTTTGATGGTATGGGTACCAGTCTCGAGGCAGAGACTTGGCTCATCAGTTTGGATTGGTGTTTCGCTATGTTTCCATACAGTAGCAACACCAAGGTGAGATGCGCTATTATGCGTCTCAATAATTTTGTTTCGATCTCGTGGAGACTAGAGGAGGAGAAGATCAGTGTATGCATTGACACTGTAACATGGGAGTTATTTTTGGAGAGATTCAGGGCACGATTTCTCTCACCCAAGTGGAGGCAGACTTGGGCAGATGAGTTCTATTCCTTGCGTCATTATGGTATGATAGTAGACCAGTATGAGCATAGGTTCTATGAGCTCAAACAGTATGCCAGGATTGGTAATGATGAGGCTATGCTTGTTTAGCACTTCTTGAGAGGTTTGAATGACCGCATCAGTGGAGGCATGAGGGTATTTGAGCCACCTTCAGTTGAGATAGCCATGGCGAAAGCCAGATTGGTTGAGCTGAACCTTAGCTGTGCACTTGGTGGTCAGATAGGTGTGCAGATAGGGACTGTACCTTCCAGTGGGAATAGAGCTCAGGGAAATCAGTCTTAGTCAGTTGCACTATTTAGGACTCCTTAGGTACCCTCTAAGGGTGGATAGCAGTAGCAGTAGCAACCGTCGAAACCAAAATAGTTCTAGGGCTAGCAAGGTGGCAACTCTCAATATAAGAAGAATAGGAACTGGCAGAAGGGCAAACAGGGCCCTACAAAGCAGTCCTCACAGAGTGCATCTCACGCCCCTAGCCAGGGAAGTTTCTAGCAGTCTAGAGGGTTGATAGGTAATAGAGGAGCTTGCTTCTCTTGTGGATAGTTTGGTCATAGAGTCACGCAGTGCCCTCAGTATTTCCACAATACAGGTAGTCATAGGCTAGTAGCATTAGAGCCTACAGTGGGAGATGTTGGGATCCCATAGAGTGTTTGCAGTAGTAGATGACCACCAAGCTAATCATCAGGGTATAGTTATTGAGGTAGTAGGTATGTTGCATGAAATCCCTATCTCTGTACTTTTTGATTTTGGTTCTTTGGATTCTTTCATTTCTTCATCCATTGTGGAGCGGTGCGGACTCACATCTGCTAAGGCGGCAGATAGGTGGCAAGTAGATTTGGCTACAAGTGTCCGTGTTTCTATTGATGCTTTCATCCCCAGTTGTATTTAGACCTAGGAACCATAGTTACTTTAGTTGACCTTCGAGTCATTCCTTTGGGTTCTTATGGAGTTGTGTTGGGGATGAATTGACTATCATCTCACAGTGCTCACATAGACTATCGCAAGAAGATAGTAGAGTGTATAGATGACCTTGGTAGAGAAGTGGAGATTGTGGGAGTTCAGAGAGCGATATCCCTATGTATGATTTCTACTATGCAACTTAAGCGGTGCATGCCTAGAGGGTGTCAGCTTTTTGCAGTTACTCTTGAGGATTTGGATGAGTCAGAGAGTTGAGAAATCACTCTTGATAGTCACCCTATTCTTAGGGAGTATGCTGATGTATTTCTATTGGATATTCCCGGTATGCCTCCAAAGCGAGATATAGACTTTTGTGTCGATTTGGTTCCTGGTGCATAACCTATTTTCAGAGCTCCATATCGGATGACTACTCAGGAGTTGAGTGAGCTGAATTTGTAGATAGAAGAATTGTTGGCCAAGGGATTCATTCATCCTAGTGTCCCTTGGGGTGCGCTTATTATCTTTGTTAAGAAGAAAGATGGTTCTCTTTGGTTATGCATTGATTACCGACAGCTGAACAAGGTAACCATCTAGAATAGATATCCATTGCCTCATATAGATGACCTTTTTTATCAGGTTAAGGGAGCCAAGGTGCTCTCTAAGATTTACCTAAAGTCTGGATACCATTAGTTGTGCATTTAGGATGCAGACATTCATAAGATAGCATTTCATACTCGTTATGGTCACTATGAGTTCATAGTGGTGCCATTTGGGCTAATGAACGCATCTTCAGTTTTCATGAGCTTAATGAATGGGGTTTTTTGCACCTACCTTGATCGTTTCATCATTGTATTCTTGGGTGACATTTTGATTTATTCTAGATCTATGGAGGAGCATGAGGGTCACTTGCGTCAGGTATTGCAATGCTTGAGGGAGAATCAGCTATATGCCAATTTGGCGAAGTGTGATTTCTTCCAGTTTGAGGTGAATTATATCTTGGTCATGTGGTCTCAGGAGAAGGTATATCCATGGATCCCTCAAAGATCCAAGGCATTGTTGATTGGCCAGAGCCGACCAATGTTTCAGAAGTTAGGAGTTTCATGGGTTTGGCCAGATATTACCATTGCTTTGTTGAAGGCTTTTCCTAGATAGGACACCCGATTACTTCTCTTAAGAGAAAAGCGAAGAAGTTTGTTTGGTCAGAATAGTGTGAAGTAGCTTTTAGGACCTTGAAGGAACTCCTTGTCAGTGCTCTAATTTTGACAGTTCCTGATCCATCTAGAGATTTTATGGTATGCATAGATGCCTCTTTGGAAGGTATAGGTGTAGTGCTTGTGCAAGATGGACGTGTGGTTTCTTATGAGTCTCACAAACTCAAGAACCATGAGTTGAACTATCCAGTTCATGATTTAGAGTTGCAGCTGTAGTTCATGCTTTGGTTAGATGGTAGCATTTCTTGTTAGGGCATCAGTTTGAGTTGCATAGTGATCGTCGTAGTCTATAGTATATATTCACGCAGCTGAACTTGAATGCTCAATAGCGGAGATGGATAGAATTCTTCTGCGAGTATGATTTTGAGGTTCATTATATTTAGGGGAAGGAGAACATAGTGGCAGATGCTTTGAGTCGTAGGCGACATGAAGTTTCAGCATTGTCCCTTGGAGTAGACTTGAGAGAGAGGATTCTTGGAGTTCTTCCTTAGGATAAATTGTATCAGGATGTTAGAGTAGTGATAGAGTCCAAAAGGCCTTTAGAGGGTAGATTTTCTGGATATAACCTTGAGACAGATGGACTTCTTCATCACCATGGACAGATCTATGTACCTCCTTTGGAGGGTCTTCATGTTTTGATCATGACTGAGGCCCATCGTGCACCTTATTCGGCACATCCAGGTGTCAAGAAGATGCACGTAGATCTTAGACAGATTTATCATTGGGCTGGTATGAAACGTGACATTGTTGATTTTGTCTCAAAGTGTTTAGAATGTTAGGGAGTGAAGGCAAAGCATCAACACCCACTAGGGCTTTTACAGCCTAATTTGGTACCGGATTGGAAATGAAATATCATTTCCATGGATTTCATTGTTGGTTTGCATATCTCTCCGCGTCATCATGATGCTATCATGGTCATTTTTGATAGATTGACTAAGGTTTCTCATTTTGTTCCTATTCGAGCTTCCTATACGGCAGCAGTGGCGACATGAGTCTTCTTGGAAGATGTAGTGAGATTGCATGGGATTCAAAGGAAGATCATATCTAATAGAGATCATGTCTTTACCTCAACATTGTGGACCTCACTTTAGCATGCTTTGGAGACTCAGTTGAACTATAGTTCAACTTATCACCCAAAGACACATGGTCAGACAGAGTGAGTGAATCAAGTGTTAGAGGACATGCTTCGCATGTATGTGATGGACCAGCAATCACACTAGGAGGACTATATCTATCTAGTGGAGTTTTCTTATAACAATGGACATTATAGCTCCATAGGTATGTCCCCCTTGCAGGAATTGTATGGTCATCCTTGCTGCACTCCTTTGAGTTGGGATCAGCTAGAGGATAGGGTGCTTATAGGACCGGATATTCTTCAAGAGATGGAGCAACAGGTAGAGCATATTCATGAGCATTTGGTAGCTGCATAAGATAGGCAGAAGAAGTATGCAGATGCTCATAGGGTAGATCGTCATTTTTTTGTTGGTGACCATGTGTTCTTGAGAGTGCGTCTGCAAAAGAGTCTGATTCGTTATGGAAAGGGTTCTATGTTAGTGCCTCATTTGGAAGAGTCCGATCCATTATGGAAAGGGTTCTAAGTTGGCACCTCATTTTGTTGGACCTTTTGAGACCCTTGAGAGGATAGGACCTGTTGTCTACCATCTAGCCTTGCCATTGAGTCTATCCCGCATCCACGATGTCTTTCATGTTTTAGTTCTTCAACCTTATCATCCTAATGTAACACATGTTCTTGATTGGAACTCTTTGCAGGTCGAGGACGGGTAGCTTTCCATGGAGCCCGTGTGCATTCTTTAGCATCAGGATTTGATCCTCAGGGGTTGCACCATCGACCAGGTAAGGGTCCTATGGGACCCAAATGATGAGACCTTGGTGACTTGGGATGATGCAACAAAGATGAGAGAGCTGTATACATATTGTTTTAGGCTTCCAGGAGTAAGCCTAGTTTTGGGGGGGAGAATGTAGTACCCCTACTCATTTGAACTCATTAGACTCATATTTTATTATTGTTTACTTTCAGTGGATACATTACCATGATGTGTTATTCAGAGTTATATGATATTATTTCATGCTTTATCTGGATATGAGATGCATAATTTATTTGCAGTATTTCAATACTTGTGATTTATGGCATTTTATGGATTATTGCTATATATTGACACTTTACTTTATCTATGCAATATGGAATTTTATGTTGTGTGTCTGCAAGTCTATTGGATGCAAGGGGACAATTTTCCTTCACTCATTTTGGTGAGACAGGGAATGTTGCGATCCTCCTTCATCGGTGTGTATGTCGCATTTTCTATATTGTATATATGCATGTGTGGTTCGGTGATGCAGGATATTGCAGGTACTAGTACCGGGTAGGTACGGGGTATCGTCTCCACCTGGCTTCACAGGTTTCAGCATGCCTTATATTTTTCGATGGAAGTGGAGGAGATAGTAGTTGACCCTATTTTACTCAGTTACACTCATGTGAGTGTTGTCAGTTGGTCGTCCTGTCAATTTGTTCAACCTTCGTATTTGGTTGTTTGATCTTTTTATGAGTATTTGCTTGAGGTTTGATTAGTTTGTGTGTTTTAGTGGATTTAATTAATTAATTAATTTTATGGAGTTATCTCATAGTTGAATTATGTATGCATTGAGATTATAAATTTAATTAATTAAAAAAAGTTATTAAATTAGGTTGCAAGTTGCATGATATTAAAAATATATTTTATATAAATTTTAGTGAAAAATAAATTAGATTATTTTCATTTATTGTTTCCTAGAATTTTAAATAAATGAATGAATAAAAGAATTAATTAGAATTAAAGTATTGCTTTAATTTCTTTATTTAGAAAATTAATTAATTTGCATGAGAAAAGAAAAGAAAGAAAAATGAATTTTAATTATTGCATGTTAACTTATCCCTTTGTTAGAAAATTAGAAAAGAAAAGAAAATTACTTTTATTACTAAATTTAGGTTTTTGGAGAAAAAGATATTCAACGTAGAATTTTAGTTTAAAAGGGGAATAGGTCTTTATTTTAGGGATACACAGGAAACAGGTCAGGGATTTAGGTAAAGAAAATCATTTGGAAGCTTGTTGAAGGATTGGTTCTCTTCTACAAATTTCTTCCAGGAAAGCTATACTAGGTTGGGTGGCTTCTTTTGATTGTTTGTTTTAAAGAAAATATTTCTATTTCTTCTATCTTCTGAATGATGTGTTATTGTCATATCTTGTCTGATTATTTCTTGTTATTGGCTAAAGTCCATTCCTGAAGTTGATTTCTAGTTTATGGGAAGAAGTTATTTCCTGGGTGTTTGTAGATTAAATTTTGAGAAAATTGAAAAAAGTTATTATGACAAATTTTGCCAAGATTTTTATTGTGCATGGAAATTGCAAGATTTGGGAGGTACGGAATTTACCACAGAAATCATTCCCTCTTGTTTGGTTTTTGTATTGTTAATTTTGGTCTGTGATTGTATTCCCTGTACTATCATTGAGGTTTAGCCAAAGAATTAATTATCTTTGTTATTTAGTCTAGATGTTAATTAAGTTTAATGTATCCCTATTTTAGCTATTAAATTATGGAAATTACCATAGGAATAAATTTATTGTTTTTATTAAATATTAGGAGAAACTTGTATTAATTAAATTATGGGGATTAAAATTTTAATGTATTAATTATTTTGGGAAATTATTTTTATTTTATTAAACTGAAATATATATATATTAATGTTTGCATGTTCGGGGAGGTGACAACTTGTTACCCCATGGTAGCAATGCTACCGTAACCTGTGGTAGGAAGGGGGGCTTGCCAAAACAAAAAAATAAACAGCACCTTCCTCATTAATTATTTGCTCACCAAAAATTATGATTTTAGTTTCTTTTTCTTTAATTTAGTTTTATTTATTTTTTTAATATGTTTTTAAAAAATAATATTATATATTTATTTATATATATAGTATTGTGGTTTTATTGTGTTATTTTGGAAATAAAAACTTATTGTAAAATTAAATCTTTATTTTATTATATATTTTTAATGTGATATAATTATATGATATTATATTCGATGAGTGTATATATTTATGTAATTTTATTATATTATTATATATATACTTAATTTGGAATTTAATTTAGATTATTGGTATAAGCTAATCGGATATATTTGTAAATTAATCATGAGCATATAATTAGGGGGTTAATTTTTATGTGATTGATTTAACCTTATTGGACAAATGGCAGATTGATTTCTTTGTATTAAAATAGTTGTATTTTTTTAATTGTCTGGAAAATCTTTAATTGCAAGATATTTATGCTTTTGGCTGTTTTAAGAAAAGATTGCTTGTATTAGGATCTTGTGTAAATGGTGTTTGCAGTCAAGCTTAATTTCGTTGCAATTCTAGTTGATTTTTCATTGTGTCTTATGTTATTATATCTCCTTGGTCAGGTGTTGTTGTATAACCCCGTTGATGTGAGCTATTGTGTGTTTTGTCCAAATGGTCAATCTTGGATTAGTGTTTGTGTATCCTTCACCTGTGGTTTGTCAGGATTAGTTATGGCTGTCTGTTTCTCTATAGAGTTCTCGTAGAGAGACCTTTCCTGTTAGTGTCCTATGAGAGAGAGTGCCTTTCGAGTGGGGACCGTGCCCAAAGTGGATGACAGGATAACCCGTCGAAAGTCAATTAAAAAGTGATAACCTAATAATTGATTTGGGGGTGGGTGGAATAAATATTAATTAAGGTAATGTACCTCATGCATAGGTGAGTGCTAGTACAGGGCTCATAATGTTGCGAGAAGGCCTAGAATGGAATATTCACCACCTTGTCTTCACGAAAGGATTGGTAGGGTCCGCATGAGACTTAGTAGGAACCGAAGGTTCGGGAGAGGTTATCAGGACAGTGAGCCGGGACCTATAGAGGTTGTACCATGGTATCCATCTTAAGCTATGCAATGACACTCTCTCCTTAGAGTCACTAGTGTTTGTGAGTTGAGTCACATGGATGTTTGCGGAGTCATGTAGTTCTTTCGTACTTGTCTTATTTTGCTTGCTTGAGGGTTTTCTACTATCTCCTAGCATGGTGGGGTGGTTCCATTTCGGGATCACATGGTCAGGTGGTAGTGCCACTTCCCATCAGATGTTCTGGATTGTATCTTCAAGCTGGTGTTTCTTGGTTTGTGGTTCATGTACCAGCTCATGTTCAAGATCATTGTTCAGTTGAGACCATGTGGTCATTGTATCAGACTTTTATGTAACCTTGATATTGTAACTTTTGGATTCTGTGGTATTTTCAGAAGCCATGTATTTATGGATATTGTAATATTATGTCAGTGGAATGTATGTTAATTCAGTTGCTTTGTTCTTATGTATAAATGATTTATGGATAAATTGAATGCATGGAATACTTTGATTCTTTCATTTTGGAATTTAGATGTATGTGTAGTTTTAATCTTAAGCATTTAATTTACCTAATTAAATAGACAATTGGATTAACCATGGTGTTAATATAATCTACGAATTAATCTTCATTGGTAACCCTTAGGAATTCATGTGTTAGACTTCCACTATGTTATTAAACGTGCAATTGTTATAATTAATGCACTTAATCTTTAAAAAAAAATAAAAAATTATTTCACCCTTTAGTTGCCTAGTTGTGTTGTTTTCCTTTAGGGTTCCTGGCAGGGCATTACACAAGTTAGGAATATAGAGAACATTCTCAAATGTTCCATCATCCATGTCAACTAAACCTTTCCCTTCAACCTCAACTTGTGTATCATCTCCTATGTAAATGTGAGGTACCTTTGATGACTCCAATGAAGAAAACTACTCCTTAGTACAACCCATGTGATAAGAGGCACCTGAGTCAAGTATCCACTGCTGTGAAGAATTTGTTGTAGCCACAAATGCTTGCCCTCTTCCCTTAGACTGTGAGGGAGAGGAAGGAGATGAATCCTTCTAGTTGTAGGTGGATGGAAAGTTGATGTTATTTTTCTTAAAAGATTTGTCAACTCATCAAATTTCTTGGCATGGCATCGATGCTCATCATGACCATCCTTCTTGCAATAAGCACAAGTTGGTTTATCCTTCTTATGTGGATTCCCCTTCTTGGAAGAGGATGAAAAATTGCCTTGTGATGGAGAGGATGATTGACTTTTTTCCAGTTGTGGCTTTGACTTAGTTTGCTTCTTCTTCTTGTTGGAATATTTGTCTTGACTCCCTTGACCACCTTGATTAGCCACTAAAGCCTTGGACTTTGAAGACTTGAGAAGCCCCATGTTCAACAACTTAGATTGTTCCAATATTAACATTTCTGTGAAAGCATCAAATGAAGGCATAATGTAGGAGCTCCCCACTGCCAAACATTGAGTTTGGAAGCTAGAGACAAATGTTGCATATTCAGGTGCAAGCTTGTCCAACAAGTTTAATATCAATTGAGCATCCTTTTTGTCAATTCCACAATCCTTAAGCTTAGCTCTTAGCTCATTTGCTTTGGTGACATAATCCTGGATTGTATCAAAACTCTTGGGATCCAAGTTGGTGAACTTATTGTCAATCTTGTAAACTCTAATTTCATCAACTTGACCATACAATTTTTGAAACATTTCCCAAGCCTCTTTGATTGTAAAACACTTCTCAATGTGAAAAATGAGGTCATCTGATACATACTTACACAAAGTTACAAGAGCCATGCAATTCTTAGTGAGCCATTCTAATTGATCATTAGGATCAGCCTTAGGATCAAGTGGTGCTTCTATTGTTCCATCTATGTAATGCATGTGTCCTTTTTCCATTAATATGCTCCTTGTTTTAATTTTTCAAGATGCATAATTATGTGGAGTTAAAGGTGGAAATTTATGAGGACTCATAGAAACAAAAATGAAAGACCACAAGGAAAGAGAGGCACAATCACATAAGACACCCCCCCAAAATGATGATTTGGCACTTTATACTTAGTGCATGTACAATGGAAGACTTGCAAAAAATGGCAAAGTGGACTTCTGATTTCAACTTTACAACTACCTCAAAGAGGCCAAAGGAAACTCAAACTGATAATGCAAGAGATCTAAACTAAGATCCAAGCAAATTACAAGTACCTAGTAGGCCAAAGAAGACCAATATCTGAAAGTACAATATTCACTCAAAATCTTTGAAAACTGATCATAGATTATGAAATTAGACAAAAAAATATGTACTTTAAAAAAAAATGACACCTGAAAAGGAGTTTGTATGAGCTCAAAGGAAGCCTTTGAAGTTGCAAAATCAAGGATTAGACTAGTACAATTGAGAGAATCTGAAAATTATGAAAATTATGTGCACCAAAATCAGAAAATAACCACACCATTGTGGAGAGAACAAAAAATTAGCCCAAATAAAAAAATTACACCCAAAAAGGAGCAAAATTGAGCAAGTTATGAGCCTCCAAAGTTGACCCAAAAAATTAAACTGCTCAACGGAGAGGGGTCTAGAATTTTCAAAAAGATGCTAACGCAAGCTAATGTCAGCAAAGCATTGTGTTAAATTTGACGATCGTATGACCGTCAAAATGGTTGTTGCACCCCCTAGCTGACCGTATGAAAAAGTTGACTAGGCGTTGACATGGCATCTGATAGGGTGTTGACTGGGTGTTGACGTGAGGGTTTCCATGGGCTAGTGGCCTCTTACCACGTGGTAGGCGTGGATTCACCAGTTTAAGTGTTGATGGGACTTGATGGGCCATTTGCCGAAGACTAGGGGCCAGAGCTAAAGCTGGTGGGAGGGCCCGATGGCCGGCAGGAGGTGGCCATCGCTGGTGAACAGAGGGACATATTGCGGTGGGAGGCAGTCGGCGAGGTCGAAACGAGTGCTAGAGCTAGTGGGAGGGCCTTGCAGTAGGAGGCGGCTATGGTGGGGCCGGAAGCACTGACTAGGCAGGGGCCATGGGCGGTGGTCGGAGGAGAGAGTTCGTCGGTGACCAGCTACGAGCAGCGTCGACGGTTGATACGGCAGTCACTGACAAAGTCTGTAGACACTACGTGCATAGAAGTACGGGGTACGATAGGGGGGTGGGTCATGAGACCCCCCAAAAAATTTTCAATGATTTTATTTTTTATTTTACTTTTTTTCAAAAAAATTTCACCTTTTCAGAAAAAATAATTTAAAAAAAAAAAAACTGAAAAAATCTGTATCGTACCACCCAAATTGGGCAAAAATTTTCTTCACACCCAAAATTCAAATTTTGCCAAAATAGGTCAAGTTTATACTTGATTTTTATGGAAATGACCTCCCGTATGCAATGGTGAGGTCGAAAATGCTCTAGAATGCCTCCAAAATGCACAGTACCTCTGATCCAAAAATAGAAACCTTCCAAAAATGTCTCCCAAAACCAATCAATGAAGCCCCAATGGCTCCGATACCATGTGAGATTTTGCCAAGATCAAGGGCACAATGAAAAGCACAAAAGAGAGACCATAGAATGACAAGAGCAACATTGTATTCTCATCAATATACAAATGATCAACTGGATTGACCAATACAATGAATATGGGCCTGCATATATAGGCAAGGCCATATGGATATGTGAGCACACAATCATGACATGTGGATCAATGAGAAACAAGGGTAGGTAAGAAAAAGTAGGGGTAGGTAGGAGAAATAATATAATATTCCACAAGAGGTGGATGACCCACCGAATGTGGAGTGTAACAGCAAGACAAGACCACAAAAGGTGGAATTTCTCCTACAAGCTATATCCCTATGTGCACACTTCCCTAAGTGTCTCATATCTAAACAAAGATGAGATGCATTATCCTAAGTTAACTTATGTAAAGTGTAATAATATCCATGATGAATAATTATTTACACCAACAGGGATGAATACCCACAAGTATTCTGAACTCTTCTAAAGTTCACCTTGTTAGGAGTCAAGCCTTGTTAGAAGATTTAAAAAAATGTCATGTTAGGAAGAGATCCTGTTAGGGACCACCCAATTAAAGGATTGACTATTATGCCTTGTTAGAAGCAATACCCTGATAGGAGTAACATCGATAGAGGATTTGAAATCCAAGCTAATGGATCACCTAGTTAGAGGATTTAGAAAGCACTAAGCCTTTTAAAGCTTACTCAATTAAGGGATTTAACTGTTGTAATTGTTAGAGAACAATAGGGGTTTGATGATCTGGTAACTAGTACTACTCTTCTTGATTAGATCCTTTTCATGCTCCTATTTACCTTCAAATATATTGTAGATACTCCTTCTGGTTCGGCAATCAATCACACTGACACTTAACCAAAATTTCCAACACTATTTAAAAATAACTCATCGACCTTATAAGAAAAACAACAGGTCACCTCTTATCATCAAACTTACCAACATAGTTACCTCTCTTTATAAAACATTTACTACCAAAAACCTTAAAGTAACCGACAGTAGGTGATTTACCATACCTGTATTCATAAAGAGTTTTATCCTTACCTCTTTTAACCAATATGTGGTTCATAGTGTAGACAGTTGTGCTGACAGCTTCTCTCCGGAAATTTTTTGCTACACCTCTTTGTATTAGCATAATTCTAGCTACTTCAACAACTGACCAGTTGTTCCTCTCTACAATACCATTCTACTATGATGTCCTAGGTGCATAAAGCTACCTCTTAATTCCATTGTCTTCACAATATCTAGTGAATTCCTCTGAAGTAAATTCACCACCTTGATCAGTTCTCAGACATTTTATCTTCTCACCACTTTCCTTTTTAGCTAAGGCCCTGAATGCCTTAAACTTACTAAAGGCTTTTGTTTTGTCCTTCAAGAATGTGACCCACATCATTCTTGATCAATCATCAGTGAAGATAATAAAATATCTATCACCTTGAATACTTCTAGTCCTTATTGGTCCACAGAGGTCTGTATGAACCAAATCTAACAAATGTTCTGCTAAGAAAGATTTTCTCTTAAAATTTGAGGATGTCATCTTCCCTAACTGATATTCCTTACACACAACATTCATCGGTTTGTCTAACTAAGGAAATCCTCTTACTGACTTGGACTTACTGACCTTGACAATGTTATCAAAGTTTACATGACAAAATCTTCGATGCCAAAGCTAACTATCTTCTACTTTAGCAATTAAACAATTGTTGAATTTAGGATTTAGGTGAAACAAGTTACCTTTTGTCCACTTGCTGGTTGCAATCAGTTCACCTTTGCTTCCATAGATTTTGCACATTCCATTCTTGAATTCTAGTGGATAACCTTTGTCATTGAGTTGAGCTACACTCAAAAGATTTTTCTTTAATCCTTCAACCCAATAGACATCATCTGCACTGCTCTTTCCATTAAGAGAAATGGTTTCCTTTCCTTTAACCATGTAGGTTGAGTCATTTCCAAATCTCACAACTCCTCCATCAAATTCCTTCAAAGTAAGAAATTTACTCCGATCATCGGTCATGTGGTGTGAACAACCACTGTCTATGATCCAATCATCAGAACTATCCATGCCAGAAACTAATGCCTTCTGATCAGATGTCTCCTCTTTAATGGCAACAAAGTCAATGTCTTCATTTGCATCTCCCTCATATTCCTCATCAATGATTCCACCATCAACTACAATGAGGCAATCTCTTTTGCCTTTTCCTTTGTACTTCTTATACTTCTCATGCTTATTCTCATTGTCTCCATTAGAACAATTAGCTGCAATATGTCCAATCTTGTTACATACAAAACACTTCAAAGGTAATTTACCTCTGTACTTACCGGTACCTCTAGGTAACCACTTAGCTGACAATGCTTCAAGATCGATCAAACTATCTTCATCATCAACTTCTCTGCTCGATCTAGACTCATAACTGTGACTAACATCTTTGCTTCTCTTCACAAGTGGATTAGAAACTGAAGCTTTGAATGTAGACTCCGATTTCTGAACACTTCCATCAAAACTATTTAATTCAAATGTAGTAAGTTTACCAATGATGGAGTCAAGAGTTACCTTAGTTTTATCAATAGACTTTAGCTCTTGAATGGCTGCAACTCGGATAACGTAGACTGGTAGAAGGGTTCTCAACACCTTACTAAACATTGTGGCATTATCCACTTTACCACCAATACTTTTGATCTCATCAACTATCTCTTTGATCCTTTGACCATATTGTTGAATATTTTCACCTTCAGCCATCTGCATGTCATCAAATTTACCTCTCATACTCTCTTCTTTGGCAATCTTCACATGCTCATCACCACTATAGATATCCTCAAGTTTCTTCCATACATCTTAAGCAGTCTCCATACCATGGACATCAACATACACTGAATCAAACAAGGAACTGATAATAGCCTCCAATGCTTGATTATTCTCTTATTGCTCTTTCTTTTGATCTTCAGACAGAATCCCAATAGGTAAGGTATATTTGGTAACAACATGTTCCTAGTATTGACTTCCTAGACTCTTGATATAGATTTTCATCCTATCACTCCATATTCTATAGTTTTCCCTATTGAACTTCAGACATTCTTTCTTCATCATGTTCTCCTAGATCGTTACCTTAAGATGTTAGGCTTAGACACTAGAGGAATTGAAATTCTCTGATACCAATTGATGATATGATGAATCAATAAGGATCCAAACAACTACTAAGAGGGGGGAGGTGAATCAATAGATGGAAAACTAACTAAACTTTCACCAAACTCAAAAACAATCTCTAGACTAACTAGTTCAAACACTAAACTACAAACTGCAATAGCACTGTCAAGTATACCGATTGACTGGCATAACAAAATAACAGTATAACAAATCTGAAACTCTCAAACCATTTAACCAATACATCAAAATACTTTACTAGCATAAGTAAAAGCACTTTTCAAATTACTTCCGTTCATCTTAACACATCTAAGTGGATTTAACAGTTAAACAAATTAACTATATCAAAACATAACCACAAAAACCATTCACCACTTGACACAATGATTTTTGATGTGGAAACCCAAATGAGAAAAACCATGGTGGGGATGAATACCTACAAGTATTATGAACTCTTCAAAAGTTCACCCTATTAGGAGCCAAGCCTTGTTAGAAGCTTTATAAAAATGTCATGTTAGGAACAAATTGTGTTAGGGACCACCTGGTTAAGGGATTGACTATTATGCCTTGTTAGAAGCAATACCCTATTAGGAGTAACCTCAATAGAGGATCTGAAATCCAAGCTAATGGATCACCTGGTTAGAGGATTTAGAAAGCACTAATCCTATTAAACTTACCCGGTTAAGGGATTTAACTATTTTAATTGTTAGAGAACAATAGGGGTTTGTTGATCTAGTAAATAGCACTACTCTACTTGATCATATCCTTTTCATGCTCCTATCTACCTTCAAACATACTGTCGATACTCCTTCTGGTTCAGAAATCAATCACACTAATACTTAACCAAAATTTCCAACACTACTACAAAACAACAGGTCGACACAGTTTCCTCTTCATGCTATGCACTCGCTCATTCCCAAGATAAAACAATTATCTCTACACATCAAAAGAACTTTGAAACTCATCATGTGCAACATGCATACATGGCATGATCACCTCCGATCACCGTTTGATCATAGATCAACACAACTGATTCATCAAGCTCCATCGGTTAGGGTTTGGCACATCAATGGGTAGGGTTACTAGTTGATCTCACTATTTCTAAAGTAATATTAGTTTCCTTCACTTGCTCAACTGTCGGTTGCAAAACAACATCATTACCGGTTATAATTGACATCAAAGACAACACAATAGTACATCAATGCAATCTTCAATCAAATTCCAACAACTGAGTGTTAGTCAAAGAACCAGTAAGGAAGGTTTAACCAGCAAGGTTTAAGGTAACCGGTAGATAGTTACAAAGTGTAACAATTCATCTAATCAGCAGTGTCTGAATAGGTAAGATAGCAGTAGAGAGTGAAGGAGAGTAGACAGTGTGTCAAAGGAGATCTGACAAGGCAGAAACTAAGTTAAAAAGATACAGACAGAGTGAATAGAGAACTGGTAGAGAAGAGAAGTAGTCTAATAGAAAAGAGTTTAACGGGTAGAGAGAATTGTTTGTAGGAGTTACAAAACTCATTTGTAACAAGTGTTTAGCATTGTATTGTTTTATATCTCATTGTATTTCACTGAGTGGGTGCTCGATGTAGGGGTTGGTGCTCCTTTGGGTAGGTTCCCATAAATTGCTAGGGGTTGGTGCTATTAGATAGTTCAAATAATCGGAAGACAACTGAGAGGGGAGACATGAATAAGTGTCACAGATTACTAGAACATTTTACAATTAAAACTTTAATACCCGAAACCAAAACATTAATACCAGAATGCTTAAACCAAATACCTGAATAGAAGTTAAACCAATTAAGTATACACAATAATTAGAGAATAAATACCATCCACATGACACCAAGATTTATACGTGGAAAACCCGGTAAAGGGAAAACCCATAGTGGGAAGTCTACCCACAGTCAGATAATACTTTTGTAGTAGGTATGTGAATTACAATTAAGGGGCTTGCACTTATAGGAAGGCCAACAACCTAGAGTGCACTACTCTTCACAAAAGGAGTCTCACTTACTACATAGAAATCCATACTACAATCCAAAAGAATAAATGAAATGCAAAGATAGCATCTCCTATGCCTGAGTACAGTTTTGGTTAAGCTCAATATCGGAAGACTAAATCCTCTTACATAAACCCATTTTAGTCTCCAATGATCGACCAAATCCTCTGCCTGAATGATATTACATTATTCGCACATTACATATCCATAAACTATTTCCTAACCATATACCATGATGATCTACAATGAGATCTTGCATCATCTATACACAAACCCTCAACCATAAATAATCAGGTCGGCCACCAAACAATAAACCAATTACATAACTACAAAACATGTCGGCCTTAGACAAGACAAATAACATCCAACTTATAAGACATCCTAGAAACACATCGAGAGGTCCAATCCATATGTTACATTAAGTCGGTCCATAACCTAGATCAACTGAGACCCAATATAGGTCCATACGCTAAAGCAGTGATCTCCATCTGCCAAGTCTCAAACATGATCACCAACAACATCTTGAATCTCCACTAGAAGCTACACCAACACCACTTATGCAATTCATCAAAGATCTTCATCAAACTCTCTTCCGGTGAAACCCTTGTCGTAACCACAAGCCAAGATTCCAAGCAAATAGGATAGCATCTGATCACGAGACCAAACCAACTGACTAAATATGAATATGAGTATCATGAATAAGACAATTCCATAATCAAACCATATTAGAGCATACTGGATCATGTCGAATCTAGACCAACTAGAAACCACTCAACCTATCAGAACCAGAAGGGTGTCGATAAACTATCCAAATAGCTAGTATTGACATCAGTGAAAAACCATAAATGCACCACATAATAAATTCCTCCAAATGGCCAACAATCTCCTGCTTTGTAACTGATGGCAACACTAGATGTGAAAAACATCTAAGTACCAAGAAATCCCAAACAAGTCTCCCCCAATGGAAGACAACCAACAATCTCACACTCAAAGATATAGAAATGAAGTTCTAAAATGACCAAACTCCCCCTATGAATGATATCTTTGTAAAGTTCTGAATTACACATATATCTCTCCCCCTAATGTATACAACTCATTAAGCTTTTCTCTTTCACAATAATGTCTCTCCCCATTTGACATCAATGTCAGAAATCTAACAAAAATATCAAAGAAAAAACACAAACCACTGAATCACAAAGCTAACTACTCCCCCTGACCAGTAGCATCCCCACATCTGTTTCAGAATAAAAAATATCTCTGATAATTCATACCGAACTGATGCCAAAAAGCATCAATCAATTCTTTGTTGGAGGGGTAGAAACCCCTAACCTATCTGTTAGGTACTCAAATAGTTCTATAGGCTAAGGTTTAGTGAAAATATCTACAAGCTACTCTTTAGTGTTCACATAAACCAATCTAACTTCATTTTCTTCCACCTTCTCCTTCAAAAATTTATACTTGATAGATATGTGCTTTGTCTTAGAGTGAAATACCAAATTCTTCAATATGTCAATAGCAGCAGAGTTATTATAGTGAATAACTATCAGTCCAATGCAATGCACTTTGATATCCTTCAACATTTGCTTCATCCATAAAACCTATGTTCAATTAGTAGCAACAACAACATACTTAGCTTCAGCAATAGATAAATAAGTACATGACTTTTTCTTGTTGATCCATGAAACCAACTTCTTTCCAAGAAAGAAAGCTCCACCAAAAGTACTTTTTCGGTCATCAACATCTCCATCCCAATCAACATCTGTATATGCACATAAAGTAAAGTCATCATCCTTAGGGTACCACAAACCATATTCTGATGTACCTTGCAAGTATCTAAAAAACCTTTTCACCGCACTCTCATGATTTTCTCTAGGATCACTTTGAAATCTAGATGTAATACAAACAACATTCATTATGTCAGGCCTAGTCTGAGTCAAATAAAGCAGACCTCCAACCATAGATTTGTATCTTGTAGGATTTACTGGTGCAGATCATAAGAGTACTTATTGATTTAAAATCTCCCATACCAAATTTCTTCAACAATTCTGTAGCATACTTAGTTTGATAGATGAAAATACCTTTGTTATTTTGAGTAATCTGCAAACCTATGAAAAAAGATATTTCAAATTATTTCTCCATATTTTTAGAAAATTCCATGCACAACTTATCTTCACCTCCAAAAATAATGTCATCAACAAATACTTCAATAACCAATATATCATCATCAATGATCTTATCATATAAATTATTGTCAGCATTACCCTCAGTAAAATGAAGCTTCAAAAGATATTTATCCAACCTTGCATACCAAGATCTAGGTGCATGTTTCAATCCATATAAAGATTTCCTTAACCTACAAACCATGTTTGTATCAACTGATAGTGAAAAAACATCGGGTTACTCAATATAAACTTCCTCATCAAGATCCTCATTCAGAAATGCACACTTAACATCCATCTAATAAATGTTGTAGTTTGTATGGGAAGCATAGGCAAGAAATAATCTTATAGCTTCAATCCTAGCTATAGGTGCAAAAGTCTCACCATAATCAATTCCTTCCTTCTGAGAATATCCTTTACAAACCAATCTAACCTTGTTCCTTACAACTTGACCAACCTCATTCAATTTATTCCTAAAACCCCATTTAGTTCCAATAACATTCTTATTTTTAGGCCGCAAAACCAAAGTCCATGTGTTATTTTTCTCAATCAGATCTAATTCTTCTTTCATAGCTTTCAACCAATATTCATCTTTACATGCCTCAATTACTGATACTGATTCAACTTGAGAAATTAAACATACCTCATTAGTTTCCAATCTTTTTCTTGTCATCAATCCATTGTTCTTATCCCTAATGATCTGATCTTCTGAATGATTTAATCTCACATACCTAGGAGTCCTCTGAGTCTTTGTTCCTCTTCCCGGTTCTTTAGTTACTATAGAATTTTCTGATACTGTTGGAGTAACTAGTTCAACACTTTGTTCCAGTAAAGATGCTACCAGTTCATATATAATCATTTCCACTGTCGGTTTCTTCTCATAAACTCTGATTTCACCTCTATTCAGCTCATCCACCTTGACATTAGCACTCTCCACAATTCTCTGCAATCTCTTGTTATAACATCTATATGCCTTGCTTTCATTAGAATAACCAATAAATATGCCTTCATCACATCTAGGATCAAATTTTCTAATGATATCATTTCTCCTGATATAACATTTACTATGAAAGATTCTGAAATACTTAACTATATGTGTATTGCCAAACCATAATTCATAAGGTTGCTTACCGGTTTGTCCTATGGTATGTACTCTATTTAATGTATAAACCATTGAGCTCATTGCTTCTCTCTAGTATTTATGAGGTAGACTAGCTTCCATCATCATTGTTCTAGCAGCATCCAAGATAGTTATGTTCTTCCTTTCCACAACTCTTTTTGTTGAGGTGTTCGGGGAGCAAAAAATTGTCTCCTTATACAATGCTTCTCACAAAAGTTATTAAACTCAACGGGTGTGAATTCTCCACCATGATCTGACCTCAAATATTTAATCTTCAATCCTATCTCAGTTTCCACTTTAGCTTTAAAGATTTTAAACTTTTCAAAAGCCTCAGATTTCTCTCTTAGAAAAGTAACCCACATCATTCTAGAATAATCATCAATGTTTAGCATGAAATATCTATCACCTTTAAAACTTTTAACTCTAGTAGGGCCACACATATCAGTATGAATAAGATCAGGAACATCATTAGATTTATCTTGTATACTCCTAAAAGAGGTTCTAACCCATTTACCCATTTGACATTCTTTACATATCGGATTATAGGGCTTCACAATCTTAGGTATATCTCTAAATGTCTTAGTTGAACTAATTTGTACAATGCAATCAAAATTCACATGACAACCTTTTATGCCATAGACAACTATCATCAATTTGTGCAATCAAACATGTCTTCTCACCAAAATTCAAATGAAAAATATTACCTTATGTCTGTGTACCAGTTGCAATCTCCAATCTAGATCTATTAATGATTTTTCATTTTCCATCTTTAAACTGTAATTGAAATCCCTTATCCACCAATTGTCCTACACTCAAAAGATTATGCTTTAAACCTTCAACTTAATAAACATTATCAGTATTATTTTTACCATCCAGTGATGTAGCTTCCTTTTCCTTTGATCATAAATGCTTTGTCATCTCCAAATCTAACTAGACTGCCATCAACTTATTGTAAAGATAGAAACTTCCCTTTATCTCCAATCATATCATGTGAACAACCAATGTCAATTACCCATTCATCCTTGTCTTTGATTTTAGCAGCAAGTGCCTTCTCTTTAGGTACATTCTCTTCTAGTGCCGGAACTTCTTCCTTGATAGCCAAGAACACCAATTCCTTCCCATTGTCAGAGCCACTAGCAAAGTCTTCTATCGGTTCATCATCAGAATCAGTAATGCCTTCCTCATCTACTATGTAGCATGATTTATCTTTGTTTTTCCTATACTTATATTTGTTCTGATATCCAGGGTTAGGTTTAAATGATCTTCTAACTCTTTCTTCAAATCTTGAATTCTTTTCAGGAAATTTAGATGCAAAATGACCAATCTTATTACATGCAAAACATTTAAAAGGTGATTTTCCTTCATACTTACTTCCTACTGGTCCTTTAGGTTCTCTTCTAGAAAATAGTGCTTCAAGTTGCTCAAACTCATCATCTTCTCTCTTCAGACCATCCAATTCCTTTGCATATAAAGCTTTCCAATATTGCTTATCAATTGCTGATGCAGATGCATGAAAAGAAGGTTTAGTATTCACAACTTCAGAAGGTCCAAATTCTTCAAGCTCAAAAGAAGATAATTTACCAACCAAGGTATCTTTGTTGATAGATTTATTAGCCATTGTTCTCAACTCATTAATAGCAGTAGCCTTCATCTTGTAATGTGGTGGTAGGGCTCTCAGAACTTTAGAAACAATTTTATCTTCACTCAGAGTTCCACCATAACATTGAATTCCCATAACAATCTCATTTACCCTTTCCATAAATATAGTAATCCTTTTATCTTCTTCCATCTTCAGGTTTTCATATATCACTCAGTAACCATCAAGTTTAGAAATCTTCACTGTAGGGTCACCTTCATTAAGAGTCTCCAAATTATCCAATATAGCCTTTCCAGATGATTTGTCAGTTAATCCCATTATTTGTTGATCAGAAAGTGCACACAAGAGGGCTTCTCTTTATCTATAATCATTCTCAAGCTCTGTATCCAATTTTTCTGGAGGAGGATTTCCAGATGCCAGATTATGAGGTGTAACACCATTTTGTGTGATCTCCCAAATCTCCTTGCCAAGACATCTCAGATGAGTCTCCATCTGAATCTTCCATACTTTGTAATTGGTTCCATCAAGCCTAGGAATATCTCTCTAAAAGATAACTCCACATGAACTAGATGAACTTGAACTATTAGTCATCATAGGATCTTCCTCAAGTAGTTAATATTTATGCAAAGATGACCAAAGCTCTTATACCAATTGTTAAACAGTTCAAATAACCAAAATACAACTAAGGTGGGGTGTGAATCAGTTGTCATAGATTACCAAAACATTCAGCAATTAAAACATTAATACAAAAACCCAAAACATTAATATCAGAATGCTTAAACAAAATACGAGAATAACAGTTAAACCAATTAAGCATAAACAATAATTAGAGAATAAATACCATCCACATGACACCAAAATTTATACGTAGAAAACCCAATAAAGGGAAAAACCACGGTGGGAAGGCTACCCATAGTCAGATAATACTTCTGTAGTAAGTATGTGAATTACAATTTAGGGGCCTGCACTTGCAGGAAGACCAACAGCCTAGAGCGCACTGCTCATCACAAAAGGATTCTCACTAACTACATAGAAATCCAGACTACAATCTGAAAGAATGAATGAACTGCAAAGATAACATCTCCTATGCTTGAGTAAAGTTTCGATTAAGCTCAATACAGGAGGACTAAATCCTCTTACATAAACCCAATTCAATCTCCAATGATTGACCAAATCCTCTACTTGAATGATATTATATTATTCGTACATTACATATACATATCATATTTCCTGACCATATACCATGATGATCTACAATGAGATCTTACATCATATATACACAAACCCTCGACCATAAAAAATCAGGTTGGCCACCAGACAATAAACCAATTACATAATTACAAAACATGTCGGCCTTAGACCAAAAAAAAATATCCAACTCATAAGGCATCTGAGAAACACATCAAGAGGTCCAATCCACACATTACATTAAGCCAATCCATAACCTAGATCAATTGAGATCCAATATAGGTCCATATGCTAAAGAAATGATCTCCATCCGCCAAGTCTCGAACATGATCACCAAAAACATCCTGAATCTCCACTAGAAGTTGCACCAACATATGCAATTCATCAAAGATCTTCATCAAAATCTCTATCAGTGAAACCCTCGTTGGAACTACAACCAAGCTTCCAAGCAAACAAGATAGCATCTGATCACCAAACCAAAACCAACTGACTGATTATGAACATGAGTATCATGAATAAGCCAATTCTATAATCAAACCATACTAGAGCATACTAGATTATGCCAGATCTAGACCAACCAAAAACCACTCAACCTATCGAGACCAAAAGGGTGTCGGTAAAGCATCCAAATTGCTAGTGTTGACATCAATGACAAAACATCAATGCAACACATAATCAATTCCTCCAAATGGCCAATAGATGCTCCTTGGGTTGGTGCCCTAAACTTTATAAACCTGTTATTTCATTGTGAGGCTGGATTGGACCAGTAGATCTCCAGGAGCATTTCTCACCAAGGTTTTTCCCACATTGGGTTTTCCTTGTATATCCAGTGTTATGTGATGTGCTCTTGCATGTGGTTTTTTGTTAGTGTTTTCATTATCCTACCGGTTGCGCACGTTGTTGTTTATAATCACTGATTCACCCCTCCCCTCTCAATGATATCTTGTGTTCTACAAATCCTTTGTAGGTGAAGACAATGATCTTATGCCTTTTTGGAATAAGAAGTCAAATCATCCTAATACACAACCATAATAACATCAATTAATCCTACAAATGCCACATCCATAGCCCTCTAAAAAGTGTCTCCTACATTTATTAGTCCAAAAGGCATTTTGACATATAAATAAGTTCCCCATGGAGTAGTAAATGTTGTCATGTATTTTTTTTATTCTTTAACCTTAACTTGGTCATACCCTAAAAATCCATCCATCATGGATAACAATTCACAACTAGTAACCTTTTGCAGCATAGCCCTTATGTTAGGTAAGGGATAGTTGACCTTTAAAGAATAAATATTCAAGTTTATAGAATCAACATAGAGTTTGATATCCCCATTCGTTTTCCTAACTAGGACCAAATTGGATACCCAAGCTGAGTGCCTTATAGGCTTTATAATTCCCCCATCTTTGAGCTTTGTTAGTTCTTCCTACATTCTAAGAGTTAAAGTGGGGTTTATTAACCTTTGTTTTTGCCTAAAGGGTTTGGCATCTAGCTTCAAAGGGACTTCATGTTGGAAAAGGTCCTCCCTATAAGCCTTCAAATCATCATAGGACCAAGCAAAAACATGCTTATATTTTCTCAATAAGGTCACAAGTTTTGACCTAATATCGATACTCAACCTTTTTCCAATAAATACCTTCCTTGGGGATGTGTCAGTACCCAGATTGACTTCTTCTAGATCTTCATCCTTAGGTGGGACACTTTTCATGATGTTTCTATCATTTGCATCAAATATTCTTTTTAATGCAACCAATCCATTAGGAATTTTATTTGTTCTTAATTGAATGACCTCACTGCCAAAAATAGTCTATTTGTCATCTACAACTTGAACAAATGAGTCACGGTCAATTTCTTGGGATTCATAACCATCTATACACTATAAAAAAATTAACAAATCAACATCATATTGAAAGGCCTACTAGTTAGTCACTTTATTGGGTACTAATGGCCTGGTCTTTATTTCTACCTCTGATATACATGCAAGTGTCATATCAGATTCTCTCAAGGCAACATTGGCAAGAAAGTATGTCGTTATTACTTCTTTCCACCCATTCAATTGGAATCAAGAGTGTCCCAAATAGCCTTCCTATATTTCTTTAACCTCTTGTTCTTTGAATATTACTTTGATCTTAATTGGGATATAATAAGTTTTGAATCTTCAATTGCTTTCAATATCTTTATTCCATGTTTCTTAGCAATATTAAGCCCTAAAAGCAAAGCTTCATATTCTGAAATGTTATTAGTACATTCAAAACTTAATGAAAATGAATACTTGAAAGTTTTACTACTTGGGGATATAAATAAAATTCCTACACCTGACCCTTCCTTAGAGCATGCTCCATTAAAATACATTTTCCATAAACCTTGTTGATCAGATTGTAGCTCAAGACCAATTCCCTCCATATTTTTCAACAATATTAATGGTTGATCAACCCTAAAATTGTTAATTTTTACATAAAAAAAAAACACAAGTTCATTTGGAGGAACTCCTTCTATCACCACTAGAGACCTAGTTTCTCTATAAATTTTCACATCACCCCCATTCATAGGGATTGTAGCGAATGAAAGATCCAATTGCATGTGACCCCCCATTGCCTTGATAGTAGCATACCATATTGAGGAAGAATGTTAGCCACAATCAAATCCATCCTATAGGGTGCTTTAGGGTGTACAAAAAATCTTAATTAAAGGTTCGTAATTACCCCACAAACTGGGATCTCCCTATTATCCATAGCATATTATTTCCCATAGGCACTGTCAACCCACAATCCCAACTGTTTCATTATACCCAAAGGAATTATGTTAATAGCTACTCTTGAATCCAACATGTAATTCCTCACTAACTTATTATTAATGACAAGTGTAATATAAAAAGGGTCTACTTGGGAAGGGGTTCTGTCAACCATTGTCCCTAAGTAAACCTCAGGAGTCTTCATGAGTTTGATTAACTTTTTATATAGGTGTATATCCTCCATTATCAGTTTCAACCTTATTTGATGGTCTTAAAGTGTTGGCTATCATTGACAAATCAACATTTATATGATCTTGCACCTTCATTAACTCAAGAAATGGAACTTAAAATTTTACTTGATTCAATGCTTGACCCATATCAAAGCTTAGTAAATTGATCATATTAGAGAATGAAGAATACTTACATGCCTCTATTAGGAATCCCACAAATACTAAGAGGGGGGGGATGAATTAGTATTTAACCAGTGAGTAGAATTTCTTGAATTAAAACATGCAGAACATATTATAATAGTGTACCAGTATGCAAGAATAATGCAATAAACAGAATTAAGAACATCCACATGAAAAGAACACCATAATACAAGGTTTTAACGAGGAAACCCAGTGTGGGAAAAACCTCGGTGGGATTTGTAACCCACAATATTCACTAACTGGCCAATAAGAGAATATTACTTACAATAGGGGCCTGCACATGTAGGAAGGCCAACTGCCTAGAGCTCACTACTCAATGGGAAGTCTCACTGACTTACAATGAGGATTATACAAATCCAATATCTTGTACTGCTTTACAATGGCATCTATAATGCCTAATCTAGTACCGGTTGCTGCTCTGCTTCTTACATAAACCCTTGGCCTATATTTCGCATAATAGGTCTGCCTAATAATTTTCCTTAATGCTCTCTCACACTTTTTTTAAATGTCTACAATGATCTCTCTTATATATAAGTGTAATTTTACAATTTGCCAAGTCAGCTTACAAAGTTTTTACAATAATAAACAAAATATAATATAACAAAATCCTGTCGGCTTCTGTGTTGGTATACTTCTTTTCTTTGTGCCAGTGTTGGTGTCCTGAGTGCCGGTGTAGAGTGTGATCTGCTGATGCCGATATAATGCCTTTGTTGGTGCCATAGGATTGCAAGGTTGCCATCAATGACAAAACCTTCAATCACATACAATGTCTCATTAGAGTGTGCATATGCCAACAATCTCCCCCTTTGGCATTGATGGCAACACTCATGAGAAATTTCAAAAATGTATCCAAAAATGTGAAGTCCAAAAATGTTACCAAAAATGTGTGTGCTCCCCCTGAGCATATGATTCCTATGATATTGAACTTTCTCATCCCACTACTCCCCCTTTGGCATCAATGACAAAGGTTGTCAAGATGTCAGTATAGTTTGTAGTTTCAACCTTGTAACTGGGTAGTTACAATTTGAAAAAGATCTCCCAAAATGAAGTTTATACTATCCATAAACTTCTTGCTATCCTTTATTGTTGTCTCTGTTCTCTTCACTATACCGGTGAGATGCTGCAAATGCTCTACGGTGTTTTTTGTCCCTATATTAGTGCCTCAGATACTTCCTTCCATAGTGATGCTAGATAGTCCAATCTTGGACTTAGTTTTAATCTCAAATGTTTTGCCTTATTCACTATTCTTTCTCTCTCTCTTTCCAATTTAAGTAAATCTTCTTCAAAATTTGTTATCTTCTCCTCAAAAACTGATAGTGTATCAGGTGAGTTAACAAAATTATCTGCAAGTTTATTGATCTCATCCTGTACCTTGCTCATTTTTTTGTCTATATCTATAGTCAAAAAGTTTGTCTTACAGCTCTTTCAATAAATTACACAATTCTGGTAGAAGTGTGTCAAAATCTCTGTTACACTTCTTTATTTGTTCATCAAAGAATTTTTGTTTTTCAATTTCTACTTTATCTTTCAATGACTCTTCCTTTATTTTCTCAATGTTTTATGTGATGTATTTACACAATGTATCAAGTTGTCCTAGAGAATCTTTATTATCTATATTACAGTTAGGAGCAATTACCTTCAAAATTGGTATGGTATCATCAATTGCCTTGTAAGCTTGTGAGTTGCAGTCTGTTATCTTTTTTATTGAATCTAATAGTACCTCAGTCACCTTAGTTGATTTGTAGCCTGATGATGAACCAACATTCTGAGTACCATCAATGGAAGTAACCAAGCTTGTATTGACCTCTGGTAGGTCTGTTTGTGTCTGCATTTCTTTAAGCAATGGTTTTTCTATTTCTCTAGTTACCGGTGGCACTATTTCCTTATGTTGTTGTTGTTGTTGTTGTTGTTCCTATTCTGGAGCCTTTTGCTGTATTTTTTTTTCTATTTGTTGTATTGTCTCAGTCTGAGTGTGAGTCTCTACCTTTTTTTCTTTGTTATCTACCAGTTTCTCCTGTGTGTTTTCAGTTTGCTCAGCTACTGGAGGCTCACTAGCCATGTCAGTCTTATCAGTTGTATCTTTGTCTACCACTATGTTGATCCTTTGAGTATCAACATCCAAAGTATATAAGACTTTAGGATTAGGATTACCATCCTCTACATCCATACTCTCAGCTATCAGTTGATCTTTTGTAGCTATTGTTTTTACCAGTGGAGTAATCAAAGGAGGTGGGGGTAAGTTGTCTCTAACCTTAATACTAGGTGGTCCACCAACTTTACCTTTACCCTTGTCTCTATCTTTCTGATAAACTTTTATGGGTTTGGGGTTCCTGTATTCTTCTTGTTTTTCTTTTTCAACTAGGAATATATCCCATCCATTTTCTATTTCCTCAATCACCTCATTAACTCTTCCAATCATTAAAGCAATGTGTCGGTGTGCAGTGGAAAATACTGACCGGTTGGCTTGAGCAATTAGGTCATCAATTTTTTTGGGTGAATTTACCAGATAAACAACAAGTAACTTTTCAATTTTTATTTTCTTGGCCAGTTCTATTACTGCTTGACTTCTTGCTTCCAGTCTCTTAAATAGTTCATCTGGAATTTCATTTACTACTTCCATCAAAAACTTCTTATACATATCCATATGCAATATATCACTATTTTCAACTTGTTCTTTTTCATCAACTGTTAAAGTGTCATATATTTTCTCTATATTTTTCAATTTACCTTCCTCTATAATTTCATTCAGCAGTATATCAAGAGGGGCCAAGTCTTTGTTTGTCCTCTTCTTCTTTTTGGGTGTCAGTTTCTTCTTCTTTGGTGTAGCCTTTCTTACCAGAGATCTCACTGCTTGTTGTTTTTTGTCTTGTCCTCCTAGGTGAGGGTGTGGTTTCCGGTGAGGGATCTCTTTTCCTTACAACTCTTTTGAAAGTTGCAGGCATGTCAATCCCTGAAGAAGTACCTACTGGTGATAGGTGAGTTTCAGGTTGTGGAGCTGTTAACTCATCCTCTGTTATACCAGTTTTCTTCAACACATCTTCTTTGATGGCCTTTGCTTGTCTGGAACCTTTCCTTACAACTGCCTCAACCTTTTTCTCTCTTTTCTTTGATTATATTTGGCTTTCAATAGTTTTGCACTACCAAATATTTCTTCCTTAGGTTCTTTGGGGGCTTCTAGAAGTGCTTTAGCATATGTTTCAATTATATGATCATTTGTTTCATAGACCATCTCGGTTACCCAAGCTGTCCTAGGGATGACTGCTTCCATCCAAATTTCATCCTTCTTGATTACAAAGCATATTTCATCTTTGTATTTGTCAACAATCTTTTATGATAACCTGATTCTTTTCTTCATTTTGGCCTTTAATGCTTGAAAGATGTCATGAATATTATTTTCCTTGTTTTCTCCCATGTTATTGAATAGTTCTATTAACTGTTTACCTACCAATATATCATATCCAAGTTCTTTGTAGCCTATACCAGGAACCTGTTTGGTTATATGTAGCATTAGACATACTAACAGATTTCTAAACCTGAAAGTTCCTTTCTTATCCTTCTTAATCTTTCCAAGGTTGTCAATTAATTCATCCTTTAACCACTCACATATATCAATCTTTTCATTATCTGTGACCATATCATAAGAACTCTTAATGCATAAACTTGAAACTGAATTGAGTCTATTTGCATGAGTAGCTTTATACCTTAATATCATGCTGATAAATCTCACATTAATGTCTATTACACCATTAACTCTTAGGGACCTTTTCTCGAATGTTGCACCAGTTAGGTTTGTAACTAGGTCATTGGATACCTTCTTGGTTTTATCTGGCCTCTTACCGATGGTTGGTAACCCTGTGATGGCTTTCACAGCTTCCTTAGTGATTTTGTGGACTGCATATAACCAGAAAAATTCACCATGTACCCTACTTAAGACTATCCTAATCACATCCTTGGGGAATTTAGGAATGCTAAGGATCTTTGTAAATCCTAGGGTTTCAATGATCTTGTGTTCATCTTTTACATTGCCGGTTTGATCACATATCACAGTTTTAAACATGGTTTTAATCTCTTCATCTCCTAGTTCCTCAATGTTGCAGTGGATGTAAATTCTGGGGTCTTCAACATAGACAACTCCCTTAGGAATTTGAGAAAAAGCACCTAAGGTATCATCTTTCTTTGCTACCTTGGGAACTAACTGAAATACGGGCCTAGGTCTTTTTATCACTTTGACACTAGTAGGGTTTGCTATATATTCAACTGTAGAGGTGGTTGCCATGATAAAATACCTTTTACTGCTTTTGGGATGGATGAATGCTTGGAGTTTTCTTGCCTCTTGCTTGAAATGCCTTAGCTCGGAAATTTTGTGCTCTTCGTAGGTTTGAAATCTCAGTGAAATGAAATGGAGCCAAAACCTCAATTTTATAGTGTCTTTTTGACATCTACCACATTAAATGCATGTCGGTTAAGTATTCACTTAACATTATCTGCCAAAAAAAAAGTAATTTCCAACTTCTTATCTCTTAACCAAGGGAATAATAGCACATGTGTCATTAGACTGCCAAACCCTCAAGGAAAATTTCTTCAATTAGATGAAGAACTTCCTACCGGTGGAGCACTGCTCTGTCCTGCCAGTGAAGCATCACTCTATCCTTCTGGTGAAGCATTGATTTGTTCTACCGGTGGAGGAGTATTCCCAATATTTAGATCAGCTTTTCTAATCCATTGTTTTGATAATTCTTGCTTAACCTCTTCAACTTTTTCTTTACCTTTCAAGCTAGAACTTTTGTTGTCTACTGGTGTTCCTTTACTTCTACAGAATTTTGCAATATGCCCAATCTTGTTACATGCATAACAAGTTACATTATTCTTCTGAATAGCTTTCTCATAACCTATGTTGGTTTATGTTCTGCATTGATTAGATAAATGTCCAAATCTTCCACAAACATAACATCTCACATTCATTCTGCAATGTTTAGAGTTGTGACCAACTTTTTTGCATTTAGAACATTGATTGGTGGGTGTGTTGATATTTTGATAATTTCTAGATCTACAATCATTTTCTCTATGACCATACTTATTATAGTTAAAGCATTTTCCATTGAATTTATAAGCATTAGGTTGTCTTACCGGTTTGCTGTGATCCTGAGTATTTGCAGTACGGGAACTTTCACCAACTTCAAAGCCAATTCCAGAAGTGTCACCTTTAGGTTTTTGATTCTTCAGCAAGGTGCCAAGTTCCTTTGAGCTTTTCTTGAATTTTTCTTTATGTTGATTTGCAGTTTCTAGTTCTCTTTCTAAGACTTCTTTCTGTCTCATTAGTTCATTTGAGTCATTTTGATTATGCATCAGATCTGTCTTCAACATGTCATTTTCATAGCTAAGTCTTGTGTTCTCATTTGCTACATCACTTAGTCTTCTGGTCAATTCTTCTTCATTCTTCTTCCTATCCTCAATCTCTTTGCAAAATCTCATAGTCATATCCTGCATCTCATTCTTTGTTGTCATGTTCTCTTGTTTCAACTTGCTTATCATATCATTAAGTGATTCCTTTTCATCATTCTCATTTTGCAATTTTTCACAAAGTTCTCTTCTCTTATTTCTTGCAATAGTAAAATTTTCTTGAAGTGCCTAAATGATATCCTGAGTTGCCCTTAAATCATCTTCTAGTTTGATATTTTTCAATTTCTCTGCATCAAAGTCTGAAAGAGCTCCTTCAAGTTGCTTCATCAGATTCTCCATCTTTACCGGTGTCAAGATCTTCCTCAAGTTGTTAGGCTTCTGAAAATAGAGGACCAAGCTCTGATACCAATTGTTAGGAATCCCACAAATACTGAGAGGGGGGGGTGAATCAGTATTTAACCGGTGAGTAGAATTTCTTGAATTAAAACATGCAGAACATATTATAATAGTGTACCGGTATGCAAGAAATAATGCAATAAATACAATTAAGAACATCCACATGAAAATCACACCATAACACAAGGTTTTAATGAGGAAACCCGGTGTGGGAAAAACCTCGCTGGGATTTGTGACCCACAATATTCACTCACTGGCTAATAAGAGAATATTACTTACAATAGGGGCTGTAGGAAGGTCAACTACCTAGAGCTCACTGCTCAATGGGAAGTCTCACTGACTTGCAATGAGGATTATACAAATCCAATATCTTGTACTGCTTTACAATAGCATCTATAATGCCTGATCCAGTACCGGTTGCTGCTCTGCTTCTTACATAAACCCTTGGCTTATATTTCGCATAATAGGTCTGCCTAATAATTTTCCTTAATGCTCTCTCACACTTTTTTTAAATATCTACAATGATCTCTCTTATATATAAGAGTCATTTTACAATTTGCCAAGTCAGCTTACAAAGTTTTTACAATAATAAATAAAATATAATATAACAAAATCCTGTCGGCTTCTGTGCTAGTATACTTTTTTTCTTTGTACCAGTGCTGGTGTCCTGAGTGCCAGTGTAGAGTGTGATCTGCTAATGCAGGTATAATGCCTTTGACAGTGCCATAGGATTGCAAGGTTGCCATCAATGACAAAACCTTCAATCACATACAATGTCTCATTAGAGTGTGCATATGGCAACAACCTCTAATTTTGGAAGCTTCTCCTTTTCTTTAGAAGCTAGTGGTGTTATATCATATGAGGAATGGTTGTCCTTATACAACTTGTCCTCCTTTTTAGAATCATTTAGAATGTTGAATTGAACCTTCTTTTGATTTTGAGCCTAAGTCCTTTTAGTATTTTGGATCATCTACTCAAGCTAATGTGTTGTTTTGATAAATAGGCTTCCAAGTTTTCCTTGTTCTCCACCTATCATCCTATTCCTCATATTATAATCTCATCATTTGTAGGTCTTCTGAGTCCTAGACTTGAATCTTCATGAAAAAGAGAAGAAATTTTTTTACCAATATTTACTAAGTTATCATCATCAGAGAAAACTTGTTGATGATAAGCATCATTCCTATGCCTTTTATGTATTTACAACAATTTCATCCCCATCTTCCTTAGAGGTTGCATCACTATTCCTTCCATAACGCATAGAGGATAAAATGTTTATGGAATTATAATCTTGGACATATTCATCATTAGTATCTTCTTCCATCACATCAATTCCTTGCAAGGATTGGGATATTACACATTTGTCTAGAGAATTAGGCAATTGACAAAAAAGACACCAAGGAGTTTCATCAGTATAGTGAACATTTGAGTGTTTCAATGGGTTAGGAGTTTCCCTAATTTTAAATTCCCTTGAATTATTTGGCAAGGGCCTACCATCCTTCCAATTTGTATTATAAGTCATAGTATGCAAAGTTTGACTCTCATACCTATAAGGATTAGTCCTTTCCTGGGTGACCCCCTTTTCATTCTTTGCAATCTTATGGTTTATATCCCTTAATTGTTTCATCACCCTATCAAGTATGTCATCATCCTTTTTTTGTCTTACTTAATAATTCTTAGGATTCTACAAAATTTTAACTCCTTCCCTCTTTCCAACTATACCATAAGCCTTCCTATTGTTTTAGGAAACCTTGAAAGCTTCTCTCAAGTCGGGAAGGTTCTTATTTCTCAATTCATATCTAGTTTTGGGGTCATACGCATTGACATACAAATTCAAGCATATAGGATCTGAGGGCCTTATATGATGTGGGATTATATTAAAAAACTTAATAAACCTTGTGTTAAAACATGTCACTGACTCATTACTACCCTTTTGAATACTTGTGAATTCATTTAAAGCAAAGCTAGGGTCATAATGGTCACCATATTGCTCCTTGAACATGTTTTTAAATTCCCTCCAAGAATCAATAGAGTTATCAAGTAAACTCATATACCAATCCCTAGCATCATCTACAAGAGATTGCATAAAAATATTCATTATAACATCCTCATTTTCCAACACATAATTACCAACAAAATTTTCAAATACCCTTAAATGATCCTCTCTCGATAAAGAATTATTCATTGAAAACTTAGGAACTTGTAGTCTGACCTCATTGCTAATCAGGTTAGGGAATCTTGGAATCCCATTAAAATTCAATCGCCTATACCTATCCACTTGCATAGGATCCCTAACAAATGGATTTACCCTTTGAAGATCCTAATGGAGGCCCTAATTTTGAGATTTTTTCTATTGACCTTGTTGTTGAAACTGATGCCCAACCTAGACTTGAGGTATTTTTTGTTCTATTTAAGGTTGTCAAATAAGGACTTGTTGCCAATTCTGATTTTGGAAGTTTTGTTGACTAGCAAATGGATTATATCCCATGTTTTGTAGCCAAAAGTAGTCATACCCATACTTTGTGATACTTGAGTCATAGGAAGGGTTGTGGAATTTAGGGGCACAAAGAAGGCTTGAGTACTAAGTGGCACAGTGAAATTAGTGTTTTGAGTCATTCTAAAGGCTTGTGTAGATGTGGAACCCTAAGTGGAATACGTAAAATTATTAAATATTAGCTATTTTTGGGTAGTGGCTCCAACTAGGGTAGACATGGTTGATGAAGTAAAGGTCAGTGTATTTGATGGTCTAGCTTGGATAGTCCCCATACAAGAAGTAGTTTGGATCAAAGGGCTAGTTGTGCTAGTATGGATTTGCAAATTCTCTCCAAAACTTACCCTCGGATTTAAGGTAAGTAATTGTTGAGAGAGTCCCTCCCTTTCCTTTTCTAATCTGATTATCTCCACCTAACCTTTTAAAGATTGAATTTGCATTCTAATCTCATCATCTGTCAGTTGAGGGGTAGAAGTAGAGAAACTATTAGCATACGTATACTGTGGGACAATGGGAGAGCTGGTTTTTGGAAATTGATTCCCAATTATGTTTTGGACTTGGGTTAGCTATTGAGTTAAAAGATTATGATCTCGATGGGGAACAACCAATTGGGTGCCCATATTTTGATGTTATCACTGGGTCATAGAGAGAGATTCATTAGATTGTTGCAATCATCTAGTCAACTCAAAGGATTCTATAATATTAAGAACTACACTATCTGCAATCATAGAATAGACATTCATACTCTCTTTCATGCTTTAAGTAACTTCAATACCCCCTTCAATTGTCCCCATAGGTACTTTTGGAACATCCTCTCATTTATATCTCCCACTGGTCTTTGTTCTATATTTGATGTGGAAACATGCTCCTGAATCATAGTAGGAGTGTTTCAAGGTGTAGACATGTTTGGCTATCTTGGCACCCAAGTTTGATTTGGAATTTCTTGATTTGTATATCTTTATGATTTTTTGGGGCTCTAGTCTTTACCATTCCCCGATAAAGAGAAAATAAAATTCTTAAGGATCTTGATCTAGTTGGTTCAGAGATGTAGTGAGTCACTGCCCTTAGGATTAGGGATAGAAGTAAGGTGAAATTTAGTTGGGATAGTAAATTAATTTCAACCCTTAATCCTTTTTTCCAAGATTCTTATCAATCCTAATCAATACAAAGTCTGTGATTAATCATATAGGTTGGGGATGAAGCAACCTTTTAACTGCATCATCAATTTCTTGTGCCTTATGCTCTTCCTCAACTAAAACCATATTAACCCTCATATAATCCACAAGACTTATTCTATTATCCTAGGTAGTAGTACTAAGATGAGAGAACAAAACTGTGAGCTCCTCTTGCCTCCAATTAGTTGCAACTTGGGCAACTAGTAAATCATGATTATGAGGTAACACCATTGTGTTGAGTCTTAAAAAACCAATATTTACTTGTTCAATTCCCCAACAAAGTTTCCATTTTGTTGGTGTTTCCAACTAATGTCTCCAAATAACCTCTTTGAGAAGCCAACGTCAATGTTCAAGGGTTTGGATGAGTGACCAATCGACAAGATAATAACTAGGGATATGGAACTAATAAAATCCTCTACACTTCAAGCTTTGTTAGACCTAGGTGGGTGTCTATTTAATAGTACTTTTACAATCCTACTTGTCTTCTTATAGTATTGTAATAGCTATGCTCTCAGTACATGAAGTAAATCAGAGAAATATTTAACTTTTATGGACATGGCTTCTTCACCTAACTTGTGTACTTTGAATCACTTGAGAGTCAATCTATCCTACTACTGAAAACAAATTTAAAATAAAAATTTATTGTGAGTAATGATAGATTTTCTTTCTTTCCAAGTGACAAGGTTAGAAATACATAACATATGACCAATGCCTATTCATTGGGCTAGATGAACCATTATTACAATATAAAACATGTGTATACTACAAAATTTCTTGCCTTGTATAACTAAAACCTGATATTAGTCATAGCATAAAATGAATTATCTAGTTGCATCCCAACCAAGTATGATCTCTACAATTTTTTTTGTGAACGGATAAAGAAATTTAATCTCCTACTTTAGAAGAAGCTAAGACTCATGCATAATCAACAACACAGTACAGAGGTAAAATAAAATAAAAACCCTTGATTTATTGATTAAACAAGATTTTGGAGCACAAATGATGAGAACAACTTGAAAACCATTAAATTTGATTCCAAGATGTTTTTGTAACTATATATTACTTCATATATCCATTGCAAAAAGATTACATATAGGACATGAAACTGGAAAATAGTACTGTATTGCAGATGCTATGGACTTTTAGTATAAATCTTCATCCTTAGTGAAAAATTCTCAAAAAGACTTGAGTAATACTTCTAATCTCAACCTAAAGAGTCGACACAAGTCCTTGAATATCCTTTTATATAAAAATAAGGATGCAACAAGCTTTGGGCCTTTTATAATCTCAAAAGGTATTAGGTGACTTCCTAACAGATTAAGACAAACCTTTTTGGATTTTTTGATAGGGACAAACATTCTCCTTCTTTGCTCTACAGGTAGTTGTTGTTATAGATGGTCTGGAACACTTATTTTCTTCACATGAGCTCTCTTATCAAGTTAGAGGGTCACATAACCCTGTAGACCTATTGAATACATATAAACAGAGAGTAGCTTACCATATGCTTACAAAAGATATACATTAAGAAGAGAAAATATAAGTCAAAATTCTTTGAAACTATCATAAACATGCCACCTAATTAAAATTAATATCCCTTTACATCTATTCATACTGAGAAACCAAGAAAAGGCAAAAATTCAAAAAAGGTAGGTAATAATAGCTAACTACTAAATTCAAAATTCAAAATTATAGAAATAGAGAGAGAAGAATTAGAGAGCCCCGAATCCATTTTTCTTATATTGTTGAAGTCTCTGAATATGTTGCTTCTAGTCTTCATCATCTATTGAAGTCCTTGATATCTCAATTCTAGTCATCCCACTATCAAACTTTGATAGTGCATTAAAGTAGGTCCTCAACTTTTTCAATATCTGTGTTTTGTTAGCAAAAATATCAATCAGCATGGGATCTAAGGTAGTCTTGATCTCTACCTTCTAGTCTTATTTTGATGTCAAGTGATAAGATATAGGAAGCATGATAGCTCTGACTTGATCTTCTAAGTATATATCCTATGAGTGATGAAAACTTGTTTCATCACATTATTCCCTGATATGAAACTCATCATATTCTCATGTAGATGGGGAGGGAGAGGTCTAACCAAAGCAATTTTCAGCATTGTGATTGTCTTGCTCAAATAAGACAGAGAGCAAGCAAGAAATCTCTACCATCTCAAGTTCTTCAGATAAAACCACAAAATTTCCCTGTGCTCATCCATTGTTGCATCAACATGATCAATACTTTCATCAAAATTAGATTCTAACAAGGCCCATATCATTTCTCTGACTTCCCTCTTCTCCATTCTTGAGGCATCCAATCTCAACTAGTCAATTTTGTTATTAATTCTTGAAATTCCCACTCTATCCTAAGCTACATCCCTTCTTAATATCACACCCTCCTCGGAAGAATATTCTTGTAAGCCAGGAGGCTTGTATTTTGGCCTTGGATATAACTTCTCCTCAAGTTGCTTCACTCTCTCCCTTAGGATGTGAAGTTCCCCATCAATTTTGAGTGCCACCTTATGGGCAAACTTAGCCATATGTATTGTCATATCTATGGCCTTTGTCGCAAAAGTATCTACCACTCCCTTAAAAATTAGACTTGCAAAAGTTTCTATCCATTTCCTTACTTAGTGCAAGTCTTTGTGTAACTGGATGCAAGCACCAAATAGCTAGTTGATCCAAGTGATCATTAAAAATAGTGCCAAAAAGCAATTTATGCCTCTATTTAGGATCCATAGATTCTAGATCAATATCATGTCTTCTTCTAAGGGAACCAATTGCAATGGCAGAGGAGATATCCCACCCTTCAAGAAGAAGCACACCACTTCTCTTCACCACATGCCTCCCCATTTTAGGGGTCACGGCAACTAAATCTTCCTTTGCACTTCTCAAAAGTTCATCCTTGAATCTAAGTCTCTCTTCCTCCACCAAAAGATCAAGTTGAATAAATTTCCTTCTTTACATTTGATCCATCATATTCCTTATCATAAATAGTTGAAACTCCCTTGTATGGATAAAATAATCACTCATAAATTCCTCATAGGCATTAAGCCTTATATCATCAATGACGTCCCCACACTTGAATTCATATAGGGCCCATTCTTGAGAAGGGTCCTCTATCCTCACACCAAGTCTATTGTCAAATATATGTGGGGGCATAGGTGCCTCACCTTGGAAGTCAAAACCTTAATAGGGATGAAAAGAAATTTCTCTACCAGGAGACAAGGTATGTAGAGGAGTTATAACCCTCGGACTTTCCAGAACATGATGGGGTTTTCCACTTGAGGAAGAGGATGCAACCATAGTCTTCTTCATGACAGCTTCAGCAAGTAACCTTGGTGGTTGAAGGGGCTCTTGAGATGGTGGTTGAAATGTCTCAGCAATGGGAGAGATAGATGATGGTTCCTCAATGCCAGGTGGAGGAGATAATGGAGGGGAAGTAGGGCTAATATGAGAAACAATAGACTAAGGAGAATCAAGTTCCTTCTATTCCACTTATTGAACATGGGGTTGTACCACTCTAGGCCTTTGATGGGGAAAAGGCATCTGATCCGCATCTATATAAGCACTGAAAATACTTTCCATCCTTGCTTTTGGTATTAGGAGTAGTTCCCATGCAGGGGAGTATGAACCATCGACTCTTCTTTTCTAGTACTCCTCATACTATATTTTGTACCATTTCTTTTTTATCTTCAACACCTCTCTATAATCAAGAGAATTCCTTATGATATCTTCCTCATCATCTTATTGATATTTTTGGGTGTTTACTTTCCCAAGTTCCTATACAAACTGTATGAAGGAAAATGTGATGACCAAAATGAATAAATGAAGATCAAAAGACCCACATACCAATGAGACTCTTGGTGAAAGTATAAACTAATTGAACTAGTTTAACTTCCCAAGGGGTGCCCCATTGTTCTCTATCTCACAGGATCCCTAAAGCCAATGTTTTTCTCTCAGATCATTGAGCAAATGACTTAGGAATGACAATTTCAAGAATGAGTGATATTGTGATCTACATGCATGAATGCACTCTAATATCTATATGATGTGTTAAAAATATGATGATTAAGTTAAGATGAATATAGTGATATGATTAAAGATTAACAAATTATCCTAACATGATATACTAGCCTAGCATGAATATTCTATGATATGAAAAATGCTTCTAAATGCTATGATGATGTTTTAACAAAGAGAGGCTAAAATGCTTAGAAAATTAGGCTATAATGTAGATACATAAAAACTTGGATATGAAAAATGAAGAATGAGAGCTCTATTTTTAGGTAAAATAGAGCAATGGATGGTTAAGATTGAATAATATTAACAAGGGATAGGATTGAAAGTTAATCAATCCATGTTTACAATCTTCACCAATGAAATGGTGACAATTGTCAACAAGAGGTTGCTTGAGAGGAGATGCAAGAGGCAATAAATGCCTGAGAAGACATGAAGGTTACCTTAGGAGGTAAGGGTTAAGCTTAGGTTAGGGTTATCCAATGGATAAAGCCTTTACCCAAGGGGTAAACTCCTGTGCAAGGGTTCAATGGATAACTATGGTCAAAGCCATAAGTTCTTGATGAGACCCTTGAGTCAAAAGGATGGTTAAGTTAGAGGAAAGTCTCTAACCAAAGGTCTAAGGTGAGTTAACCAAAAATGGTTATGTAAGAGCCTTTAATAGTTTGGAAGACTTTAGAGGTTAACCATTTGAAGACATAAAGCCTTTAATGGTTATTGAAAACTTTGGAGGCTTTTGAGAAGTGACTTCTTTTTACTTATGAATATGACAATGATTAGGAGATGAATTAGGCTAAATTGGAAGTGATTAAAAGAATCTAGAAGGGGTTTAGGAGGAAAGTGGGAGATGTAGGAAAGGGCAAGTGGGTGGGGGAAAATAGAATTTAATTAAAATAAAATTGATTTATTTCAATTATTGGTTGCAACTTGCATTTGATAGATTTAAATAAATATTGATTTATTTAAATGTGAATTTGAATTTTGCAAGTGGGGGGATTTATAAATAAATTTTGATTTATATATTTGCAAAGGGGTTTTAATAAAATGTGAATTTAATTAAAATGGCTAGGGAGGGGGTATTTAATTAAATGGTTTGGATAGAAGAAGGGGAATATTAATCAAATCTTTAATTTGAAGAATAGGGATATTAATTAAATCTTAATTTAATTAATTGGAAGAATTAGGGATAATTAAATAAATAAAATTCACTCAATTCATTGTGCAAGTTTTAGGTGTCTACATTTTGCCCCTCTTTGAGTTAACGTGTGACCACATGTTGATTCAAATAAGTTGCTCAATTTGTCATCAAAATTTCTCGATATGATGTCGTTACCAAATTTTTTGATGATGCCCCAGATATGAAAAATTGATTTGTTATGAAAATTCGATATGCAACCAATGTCGATATAAGACTGATATGATGATGTTGATGCCCTAGATATGAAAAATTGATTTCAACATGAGATGTCGATATGGAATCGATGTCAATATGTAACTAATATGATGATGCCCCCTTGAGAGATTTTTCATTCCTTAAGGGCATGAATGATCTCTCGAAAGAAGAAGAATGTTATATGAAAGATAGAATAGTGAATAGATTGATGACATGCATGGGTTTGATAAGATTGATTATATTGATCGGATTGATAAGATTGACTAGAATTGATAAGATTGAGGTCAAGTCTGGTTTCAGGAATGACACCTCTTGTATAAGACAAAGATGATCAAAGCATCGAGTTTCAGAAAAGATACATCATGTATAAGACCTAATCAAAACATCTGGTTTCAGGAAAGATACATCATGTATAAGATATGATAGAATGGATTAGATGAAATGGATTGATAGAATTGATAAGATTGATATCAAGTCTAGTTTCAGAAATGACACCTCCTATATAAGAAAAAGATGATCAAAGTGTCTGGTTTCAGGAATGATATTTCTTGTATAAGACTTGATCAAAAAGTCTGGTTTCAGGAAAGATACATCCTATATAAGACATGATAGTGTTAGGAACTAGGAAGGACAACTAAGAGGGAGGGGTGAATCAGTTGTGAACCAGTTGTCAATAAATTGTAATCCAAATGCAAATTAATCCAACTTAAACTTAGTGTCGGTAAACCAAACTTAAATGAAGGTGAAATAGATTAACGGTTATAGTAGTACCAGTTTAACTTAATGCATAAAAAAATAAAGAGAAACAACATCCACAACACATGAAACAAAGATTTTCACGTGGAAATCGGGTAAGGGGAAAAACCAAGGTGGGCAACCTTACCCACAATTAGCTAATACTATTGTAGATTGTAAGTGTATATAAATGGGGTTTGCACATGCAGAAAGGCCAACTGCCTAGAGCTCACTGCTCAATCACAAAATAGGAGTCACACTAACTACAATTGGATGGTTAAATCCAATGATAATGTACTGCTCAAAATAGCATCTCCAATGCTGGATACAGTACAGGTTTAAGCTCTCAACATGAGTTCCAAACACCTTCATAACCTTCCTTCAACCTTCAAATAATTTCTGCATGATTCGCACATGGATTGGCTTATTTTCGCTCTTCAATATTCGCACACACTCATCATGATCTTGTATCTCAATCTTCAATAAGATCTTACAATCATATATACAAAACCTAAGACCAAACCTATAGGTTGGCTCACTGAAGATTATAGGAGTTGAGAAATACAACCCCACAGTAGCCTGAAGATCTTCTGCAAACCGTATAACCTGTTACAAGGAGAAGCAATGAAACAAAATCTAAAGAACATACAAAACACAGAAAACTATTCTCAAAAGATGAGAGCTCCAATTTACCAAAAAAGTATTGTGAAAAGATAATACAAAGAAAAGAAAAATCAACCTTTAATAGGTCAATAAACCCTAAAAAGGGAAAACCCTAAGGTTGTACATAATAATTAATTAAAATAATTAATTGTATGCACCTAATGTTAGCTTAAGTGTAAAAAGATAATTGGGAACTTAAAGAATTAAACAAATATTGTTTAATTAATCAAGTAAAGACCCAATTACTCTAACACCCCCCCTTAAGCTAGACTTAGGGAGAAGCTAAAACCTAGAACAACTACTGAAAGCATGAAAGATGGGTCCCGACAACAAGGCCTGATCAGGTACCCATATACACAAAAATCTCTATGAAACGGAGACAAAGGAGAAAACCCAGTGGGAAAATTCTCCTCTCCAAAAAGAGATAAAAGAACATGCTGAAAGAAGAAGAAGGAAGGAAGGCCTCATAAAGACACCCCAAGGACAACTTCCTTCACCCCAATCATAGAGCAGAACTGAAGATAGCACGGTGATGCAAAAGGTTTCGTGAAGATGTCTGCAACCTGCTCGGAAGTGGGAATGTGCTCCAGAATGAGAACACCATCCTGAATCAACTGATGGATGAAATGCATGTGAAGCTCAATGTGCTTTGTCCTCTGATGCTCTATTGGCTTGCGGGAAATATGAATAGCACTTTGATTGTCACACCAAAGAATAGTAGGACTATCAGGAGGAAAACCAAACTCAGTCATCAACTGTCGAAGCCATAAGATCTCCTGACTAGCGAGCACAGCCGCTTGGTACTCAGCCTCTATAGATGATAATGCATGATAACTCTGCTTCTTGCAAGACCATGTGATAGGACCAAAGCCAAGAAAAAAAACAAATCTAGAAGTAGACTTCTAATCAGTGACATCACCAGCCCAATCTAAGTCAATGTAGTCAACAATGTGAGGGTCCCCTGATGTGTAGTGAATGCCATGAGAACTAGTGCTCTGAATGTACCTCAAAATACATTTGGTAGCTTTCCATTGACTCTCATGAGGATCATGGGAGAATCAAGAGACAAGATCAATTGCAAAGGAAATATTAGGACGGATGTGAGTCAGGTACAAAAAAATGCCAACCAACTGCCTGTAAAGTGTAGAATCGACTGAAGGAGTGGGACAAGCTGTAGTCAAAACAACCCCTGACTGAAATGGAGTGGGACCAGGCTTGCAATCAAGCATGCCGAAGCACTGAAGAATGTCAAGAGCATACTTTTGCTGGTAGAGAGAGATCCCATCAGAAGACTGAATCACCTGAAGACCAAGGAAATAGTGCAAAAGACCGAGATTTGTCATCTCAAACTGATCCATCAAGGCACACTGAATATGCTGAATCATAGAGGATGAGCTACCCGCGATGAGAAGATCATCAACATATAGTACAAGAAATGGGATTCCACCCTCAAGAAGTTGAATGTACACTGTTTGATTAGAATGACTATGGGAGAACCCAATGCAGAGCAAGAAAGAGTCCATTGTCTCATACCAAGCCCGAGGGGCCTATTTGAGATCATACAATGAACACCGAAGTCTGCAAACCAAAGAACTATCCTACACAAATCCCTGAGGTTGTTCCATGTAGATTTCCACCTATAAATCCCCATGCAAGAAGGCACTCTTCACATCCATCTGAAAAATAGGCCAACGCTGAGAAGCTACAAGAGATAGTACAAAGCAAATGGAATTCATCTTGGCAACAGGGGAAAATGTCTCAGAGTAATCAATACCCTCAACCTGTGAAAATACCTTCACAACAAGACGTGATTTGTACTTATCAATGGAACCATCAGTAGCATATTTAGTGTGATACAACCAGCGACACCTAACCATCTTTCTACCCTTAGGAAGAGGACAAAGATCCCAAGTATGAATCCTCATCAAAGAAGAATACTCCTCCTCCATAGTACAATCCCACTAAGGGTGACTTGTCGCCTCTGAAAACTTTTGAGGATCATCTAAAATAGCATGACTCAAAAGACTGGAACCCATTGTATGAGAATGAGTGCGACGAGTATCTGAAGGATCACTAGCCATAGGACTGACCATCTCAACAGTAAGGCGAGCCCACTTGGGCATCTAAGGTGGAGCAGGGGGAGGTGGGGATGGTGGATCATTAGCACCATCATCAAAATCATCCTCAAAAAGATCCTGAAGGGGTGCAGAGGTCGGAGGAGGCAGAGGAGTAGACACTGGAGTTGGGGTATCCACTGTGGGAAGACGCTCATCAAACTGAACATCCCGTCGAAACAGGACCTCTTTGGAATCAGGATCAAACAACTTGTACACCTTAACATCCTCATAGTAGCCAACAAAAATGAGTGGTCAACTCTTCCGCTCCATGGCTTTCCTCTGAGCATCAGGAATAAAGGCCCATGCCTCACTACCAAACACTTGAAAAAAGGAAACATCAGGCTTGTCATGAGACCAAGCCTCCTCAAGAGTCATATGTCGAATAGCCTTGTGAGGCATCCGATTCTGAATATAGTTGGCACAATTGATGGCCTCAGCCCAAAAAGCCGAATCCATGGACTTGGACTGAATCATACAATTTGCCATCTCCCATAAATTTTTGTTCTTATGTTCAGTGACACCATTTTGCTAAGGGGTGTAGGGAACAATGAACTGATGCTACAAACCATGCTCAGTGCAAAAATCTCTGAAAGCCTGATTCTCATACTCCCCCCCATTATCTATATGTATTCGTCGAATAGAATAGCCAGACTACTTCTCTACATATGTCTTGAAGATACAAAATGAATCAAAGACATTAGACTTGTACTTAAGAAAGTACACCCATGTGCATCTGGAGAAGTCATCAATAAATGTGAGTACATACTTGGCCCCTAAAAAAGGAGTGGGAAATGACATGAGGTCACTGTGAATCAACTCCAAGGGTGCCAAAGCACGAGAGGCTCTCCCCTTCGGAAAGGGATCTCTGTGATGCTTTCCAAGCACACAACCATGACAAACACCATCAGTGCAGGAAATTTGTGGGAACCCAAGAACAAGTGCCTATGTACTCATGTGCTGAAGATATCTGTAATTGACATGGTCCAATCACTCATGCCAAAGCTTACTCATTAAAATCTGCATGTGCTATGAGAGATGAACCTATACCCAAAGAGGGCTAAAATTCATCAAATCTGTAGAGATGAGATGTAGAATCCACACTACCAGTAGTCGCAACCAAATCAGGGTCATGGAGGTCCCGAATAACCACATCATGTGGTGAGAACTTAGCTATCTTACCAGAGCTAGAGTGGAAAATCTAATAAATGGACAAGAGGTTCATCGAGATGTCAGGGACAACCAAAACATCCTGTAGAGTACCCCCATCCAAAGAGACAGAACTTGAACCCAAGATGAAAAGCTAAACTGAGTCACCCACTACAATATGTGAAATACCACAAGAGGCAAGAGAAACTGCTGAGTGTGTGTCATATGGTGAGAAGCACCAGAATCTAGAATTCATGTGAACCCATAGGTCGAAGCTCTAGCAATGAGAGAATGACTTTTCCCTATGGAAGGAGAAGATGCCTGAGGTGAGGAAATGTGATGCTATTGCATGGCTTCCTCTAAAGCCTCTAATCATTTCCAACACCTGGAAACTGGATGTCCTTTCTTGCCACAAAAACTACAAGTGTCTAATGATTTCTTCTTAGTCTTGGAGGAAGACTCACCAGACTATGAAGATTTCCCTTGTTTGGGAGGAAATGGTTTTGAATTAGACTTAGGAGTAGGCTTAGAGGAATTCTCACTACCTGCAGAAGGCTTCTTCAGCTTTAGTTTCTGCTTCTATTTCTCCTTCTCCTTAGAGGGCTGAGCAACCAATGCTTTGTTCTTGGAGCCTAAGAGCGTCTCCAGCTGAGAAAGATGAGACTGCTCATGAGACAATCGCTCACAAAAGACATCAAAGGTAGGCGTGTTGAAATGAGTACCCAAGCCATCCATGGTGGAGTAGAAAGTAGAGAAAAAAAAATGAAAGTGACCTCGAAGCTTTGAAATAATCAAATGAATGCACTCAGTATCAGTCTTGTTCTTTCCACATCCCTGAAGAATAGATCTAGTAGTCTTGAATTTGTTCAAAAAATCCTCAATGGTGGGAAAGGATTCAGGTAACAAAGAAGCCAACTTTGCCTCAATCTGTAATGCCTGAATCTCATTGACCCTCCCGAAGAGAGAATCAAACTTCAACCACATATCTCGAGGAGTAAGAAACTTATCAAGGTGAAACAGAAGACTGTCAGAGACATGCAAAGAGATCAAACCCATGGCCTCATCTAGCTTGTTCTGGTACATAAGAATCTCATAAGAACACTATAGTACTAGCTAAACCTCATCCAAAGAAGCCCACAACCCTCATGCCCTGAGAAGCCTCATGATGCGGGGCTTCCAGGTGTGATAGTTGTGTGAAGTCAACAACTCAACTGAAGGATCTGCCATGAGAACAAAAAAAACTCTGCACCTGCACCTACTTGTTGATTGTTTTTATTATGTGATCTTTCAGAATAGACAGAAGATGCAAAAGGGTTTATTTGTTTTGAGAGTTTCGATGTTCTTGATTTCTGATATAAATGATAGAAAGCGATAAAAAAAAAAGCCCCACAATAGATAAACCCAAGCCCTAGTACAAACTGCTGAGAAGGAAGTAGTGCATAAGCAAAAAAAATTCAAACTGATATCTCATGTAACTATTGAAAATTCTAAGAAAAAAGATCACAAATCTGAATAGAGCATGCTGAGAGCTTTCCAATGCCTAATCATTTTTGAAAAACAGAGTCCATTTGTCCATTCTACAGCTCTAAAAGTGCAAAAAGGAAGCCCAACTTTGACTGGTAAAAAATAGTCAAATAGAAGATTCAGGAAAAAAATCCACCACCACAAGGTCCGGCTCAGAATCACCTTTCCAATGCCTATTCGTTCGCCAAAATCCGACTCCGGATGCGCAATCTAGGCCCAAAAAACCAATCCCTTCTCAAAAAGGGGAAAGTAAGGGGCTCCAGTGAAGAAGCCAAGATCTAGTGGTGCAGCTTGGCAGAGCAACCGGTGCAGCAGAGCAGAGGTGGCGGCAGCACTGGGCTAGAGGTGGCAGCCACACTGGGGCGGAGCAACCGGTGGAGCAGCCGGAAGGGACGGTTAGCGGCGGTCGGAGGCCGGGCAGGGCTGCCAGAGGCCGAGCATGGTTGTCGGAGAGACGGTGGTGGCCAAAGACTGCAGCCGGTGGGGGCCAGGGTGGCCAGAGAGCTGACAGGGCCTGTGGGGCTGGCCTGACTGGTCTGCAGGCACCGTACGGCACCGGACAGTTAGGTCCGGTGCCCAAAAAACGCAAAAAAAAAAAAAATTCTTTTTCAATTTTCAATTGATTTTTTTGATTTTTTTTGTAAATTTTTTTTAAAATAAAATAAAATCCGGCTAGCAAACCGTAAAAAGGCAAAAAAAAAATTGTGAAATTTTTTTTCTCGATTTGCATGTCAGGGCCGTATGGCCTAGTGGGGAGAAAAAAATCACCTAGATGCTCAGGAGTCAAAAATGGACAAATTTTATATGACTATAGCAGATTTTGGGCCTTCTGAGCACGATGGTGAGGTCCGTTTAGGCCCAAAGTGCTCAAAAAAAAAACCTTAACCCTAAGCACACAAAAAATGCCTGAAACCCCAGATCTGCTTCAAATGCAAAATTCTCAAAAAACAGGAATAGGTAGCTACAGATCTAAGCTCTGATACCATATAGGAGTTGAGAAATATAACCCCACAGTAGCCTAAAGATCTTCTACAAGCCGAATAACCTGTTACAAGGAGAAGCAATGAAGCAAAATCTAAAGAACATACAAAACATAGAAAACTATTCTCAAAAGATGAGAGCTCCAATTTACCAAAAAAGTATTGTGAAAAGATAATACAAAGAAAAGCAAAATCAACCTTTAATAGGTCAATAAACCCTAAAAAGGGAAAACCCTAGGCTTGCACATAATAATTAATTAAAATAATTAATTATGTCCACCTAATGTTAGCTTAAGTGTAAAAAGATAATTGGGAACTTAAAGAATTAAACAAATATTGTTCAATTAATCAAGTAAAGACCCATTTACTCTAACAAAGATATTATAATTAAATCAATTACAAATAATTCTTGATGTGATACAACATGTCGGCTCAATACATTTACCATATTATCCAATCAATAAACCATCTCCATAACATGTCGTGCTGATTTGGAGTATCGGTCCATAACCTAGACCTATTTTCTGGTAAAGAAAAATCTATCAACCTGATTAGACCAATAAGAAAAACACAAAATCCAAACATCTATTCCATGTCTTTGACATAACCAAATGATCTCCAAGTTATCATCGTTGTTGGTGAATCATATAACTTGTTGGTGAACACATACCGATGACTGTGCATAAGTCACTAACCATACCGGTGAACATAATGTAGACCTCCAAGAAGATAAGTGTTGACATAAATGACAAAACCAATGCAATACATGATGAAGTCATCCATAATACCAACAATCTCCCCCTTTAGAATTGATGGCAACACTAGATGGAAAAACATCTAAGTGCCAAAAACAGAATGCCAAAAACCAATAAACCAACAATCTCCCAAAGGTAAATCAATACAAAGTTATGTAGCAAAAACATAAACCAAAACAAAAATACATATATCCAAAGAGTATATCTCTTCCTCAAGGTATAATTTTATTCCATAGATATCTCTACCCATTTGACATCAAATGCCAAATAAGTTAAGAAACAAAACATAACATTCAGCTAACTACTCCTCCTGAGAAGTAGCTCTCCTTCATCAAAGCCGGAAAAAGATTTTTCTTTTAGTCCCTACCCGTTTGATGCCAATCTTCATCATTCAAGTCTCTGTCAGTGGGGAAATTACCCCAAGATGCTCTCTTAGATATTCAAATGTTTCCTTAGGCAAAGGATTTGTAAAGATATCTGCAATTTGCTCTTTAGTATTCACATAAACCAATCTTACTTCATTTGCTTCAACATTCTCTTTCAAAAAATTGTACTTAATAGAAACATGCTTTGTCTTAGAGTGAAATACTAGATTATTTGATATATCAATTGCTACTGAATTATCACAATAAATGATTATTTGTTCTTTGCATTTTACCTTTATATCCTTCAAAATTTGCTTGATCCATAATACCTAAGTGCAATTAGTTGTTGCTACAACATATTCTGATTCTACTGTAAATAATGATGTACAAGTCTGCTTCTTGTTTATCCATGAAATCAATCTTCTGCCAAGAAAGAATGCACCTCTAGTGGTACTCTTTCTGTCATCTACATCTCCTGCCTAATTTGGATCGGTGTATGCACATAAATCAAAATTTTCATCTTTAGGATACCATAAACCAAGATTTATTGTGCCTTGTAGGTACCGGAAAATCCTTTTTACTGCTGATTCATGATTTCTTTAGGATTGCTTTGAAATCTAGATACAATACATATTTCATTCATTATATCAGGTCTGGTTTATGTCAAATACATAAATTTGTATCTTGTCGGATTAATAGGAGTTGAATCATCCTTCAATGTCAATTTATCAGTTGTAGTCATAGGAGTATTTACCAGTTTGGAATTTTCCATACCAAATTTCTTCAAGAGTTCCTTTAAGTATTTTGTTTGACATATGAATATACCTTTATCTGTTTGTGAAATCTACAAACCTAAAAAGAATTTTATCTCTCCAATTATAGACATTTCAAATTCTTCCTCCATCTTGCTAGTAAAGACCTTACATAATCCATCTTCACCTCCAAAAATGATATCATCCATAAATACTTCAATAACCAAAATATCATCATTGGTAACTTTGTAATACAAATTGTTGTCAGCATTACCTTTTGTGTAACCAAGCTTCAAAAGATATTTATCCAATCTAGTATACCAAGCTTTGGGAGCTTGCTTCAATCCATATAAAGCTTTCCTTAACCTGCAAACCATATCCTTATTATCTGCCAAAGAAAATCCATCAAGTTGTTCAATATAAACTTCCCCCTCAAGATATCCATTCAAAAATGCATATTTTACATCCATTTGATAAACTTTATAGTTCTTATAAGCTACAAATGCAAGAAATAGTCTCACTGCCTCAATTCTAGCTACCAGTGCAAAGGTTTCATTATAACTATTCCTTCTTTCTGTGAATAGCCTTTACAAACTAATCTTTCTTTGTTCCTAATTACTTCACCATTCTCATTAAGTTTATTTCTATATACCCATTTAGTTCCAATTACATTTTTGTCTTTAGGCCAGGGAACCAATGTCCAAGTATTGTTCTTTTAAATTTGTTCTAATTCATCTTCCATTGCTTTTATCTAATGTTCATCCTGACATGCTTCAATAACACATGTTGGTTCAACTTGAGAAATTAAACATACCTCTCCATTTGCCAATCTTCCTCTAGTAATCTTCCTCTAGTCATAACACCTTGATTCTTGTTTCCAATTATCCGATTCTCTGAATGATTCAATCTTACATACCTGGGGTTTTTTAATTTCCACTTGCATGTTGTTGTTCTTCAATCACAGTTGAGTTTTTTGATGATGCTGGTGTGACTGGGTCTTCACTCTGTACCAGTGCAATCTATGTCGGTTCATTTATAATCATTTCAACTGTCGATTCTACAGATCTTGAATCTCCTCTAAAATGTTCATCTATCTTCACATTAGTACTCTCAATGATTTTATGTAACCTTTTATTATAACATCTATATGTCTTGCTTTTAGATGAATAACCAAGAAATATTCCCTCATCACTTCTAGGATCAAATTTTCCAATATACTCATCTCTTCTAATATAACATTTGCTTCCAAATATTCTGAAATACTTAAGAGTAGGAATATGACCAAACCATGGTTCATAAGGGGTCTTACCGGTTTCACTTTTCATATGAACTCTATTGAAAGTATAAACCATTGTATTCACTACTTCTCTCCAGTACACATGAGGTAGATTTGCTTCCATCAACATGGTTCTTGCTACATCCAGAATAGTTTTGTTCTTCCTTTCCACAACTCCATTTTGCTGGGGTGTCCGGGGTGCTGATAGTTGTCTTTTGATTCCATTCACTTCACATAATGCATTAAATTCTCTAGATGAAAATTACCCTCCTTGATCTGATCTTAAACATTTGATTTTCTTGTTGGTTTCATTCTCTACCATTGCCTTGTATATCTTGAATCTTTCAAAAGCTTTTGATTTTTCTATGAGAAAAGTAACCCAACACATTCTAGAATAATCATCAATTATTAGCATAAAGTATATATCTTCTTGTAGACTTCTTGTTCTTGCTGGACCATATAAATCAGTATGAATTAAATCAATAATATTATTGGATTTCTTAGTAATTCTCTTAAATATTGTTCTAACTTGCTTTCCCATTTGACATTCCTTACATACTGGATTATGAGGTTTCACAATCTTAGGTAAATCCCTTACTGCCTTAGTTGAACTAATCTTTTCAATGCAATCAAAATTCACATGATAGTCTTTTATGCCATAACTAACTTTCACCAATTTGAGCAATCAAAAATGTCTTATCACTGGTATTCAAGTGAAAGATATTACCTTTAGTCTGATTATCGGTTGCAATCACCAATCCAGTTTTGTTTATGATTTTGTATTTCCCATTCTTGAATTGTAATTGAAATCCTTTCTCAACTAACTGACCAACACTCAAAAGATTATGCTTTAAACCTTCTACATAATAAACATTGTTAGTATTATGCTTACCATCCAAAGATATAGTGCCTCTTCCTTTGATCAAACAAGCTTTATCATCTCCAAACCTTACTAGACCTCCATGAATTTCCTGAAAAAGATAAGAATTTTCTTTTATCACCAGTCATATGATGCAAGCATCCACTATCTAATATCCATTCATCCTTTTCTTCAATTTTTGCTGCCAATGCCTACTTTATCAGTTTGACAATAGGTGTCGGTTGATCTTCTTTTATTGCAACATAATCCCATCCGTTATCTGTTGGATCTTCATCTGAGTCATCAATAACACCTTCATCTGCATGGTAACATGACTTATCTTTGTTTTGCTTAAATTTGTATCTTTGATATTTAGGGTTAGGCTTATATGATCTTTTTGCTTCCTCCCTTAGTCTTGCATGTCTATTAGGACATCTAGAAGCCATATGACCAACTTAATTGCAATTAAAACATTTGAAAGGTGCTTTACATTCATACTTACTTCCTATTGGACCTTTAGGCATCTTCCTTGCAAATAGTGCTTCAAGTTCTTCAAGTTCTTCATTTTCTCTCCTCATATCTTCAAGTTCTTTTGCATAAAGTGCTTTCCAATCAGTTTTATCAGATGATGATGATGTTGATGATGATGATGCTTTCGAAGCTAACTTGGTCTTTATAGTAGCAACGGGACCAAACTCTTCAAGTTCATATGCAGAAAGTTTTCCAACCAAAGTATCTCTAGAAACTGAAGTATTAGGCATTGTTCTCAACTCATTATTAGCAATCACTTTCATTTTGTAAGCCAGTGGCAAAGCTCTTAAGACTTTAGACACAATTTCATCTTCACTTAAGGATCCTCCACAACATTGCATTCCTAAAACAATTTCATTAACTCTTTCCATAAATGCAAAAATTCATTTATCTTCTTCCATTTTTAAATTTTCATACCTAACCTAGTAACATTCTAATTTTGCAATCTTGACAGTGGTATCTCCTTCATTCAGTGTTTCTAGTTTATCCCAAATAGCTTTGGCAGTAGATCGGTCTGATAATCCCATGATTTGCTGATCTAATAATGTGTTCAGAAGTGCTTCTCTTGCTTTGCAATCATTCTCCATGTCCTTAGCCAATTTTGGTGGATGAGGTTGATTTGGAGTAGGACCAACATAGTCATTCTCTGTAACATCTCATATATCTCTTCCAATGCACTTTAGATGTGTTTCCATTCTGATCTTCCATATACCATAGTTAGTTCCATCAAGTTTTGAACTATCCTTCCTAAAAATATTTGTTGCTATAGGATCTCCTCAAGCTATTAGGCTTCTACAAAAAGAGGACCTAGCTCTGATACCAATTGTTAGGAACTTGGAAGGACAACTGAGAGGGAGGGGTGAATCAGTTGTGAACCAGTTGTCAATAAATTGTAATCCAAATGCAAATTAATCCAACTTAAACTTATTGCTAGTAAACCAAACCTAAATGTCGGTAAAACATATTAATAGTTATAGCAGTACCAGTTTAACTTAATCATAAAACAAAAAGAGAAATAACATCCACAACACATGACACATAGATTTTGATATGGAAACCTGGTAAGGGGAAAAACCATGGTGGGAAACCCCACCCACAATCAGATGATACTACTGCAGATAGCAAGTGTATACAAATGGGGTCTTCACATGCAGAAAGGCCAACTTCCTAGAGCTCACTGCTCAATCACAAAATAGGAGTCACACTGACTACAATTGAATGATTAAATCCAATGATAATGTACTACTCAAAATAGCATCTGCAATGCTGGATTCAGTACCAATTTAAGCTCTGAACATGAGTGCTAAACACCTTCATAACCTTCATTCAACCTTCGAATAATGTGTTTGATTCACCCAAGGACCTGCTTATTTTTTCTCTTCAATATTCGCACACACTCATCATGATCCCATATCTCGATCTTCAATAAGATCTTACATTCATATATATAAAACCTAAGACCAAATGTATAGGTCAACTCACTAAAGATATTACAATTAAATCAATTACAAATAAGTCTTGATGTGATAAAACATGTCGACTCAATACATTTACCATATTATCCAATCAATAAACCATCTCCATAACATGTCTTGTTGATCTGGAGTACCGATCCATAACCTAGAACTATCTGTCGGTAAAGACAAATACGTCAACCCGATTAGACCAATAAGAAAAACACCAAATCCAAACATCCAATCTATGTCTTCGACATAACCAAATGATCTCCAAGTTATCGTCGTTGTTGGTGAACCATATAACCTGCTGGTGAACACATATCAATGACTGTGCATAAGTCACTAACCATATTGGTGAACATAATGTAGAACTCCAAGAAGATGAGTTTTGACATCAATGACAAAACCAATGCAACACATGACGAAGTCATCCATAATACCAACAGATAGAATGGATCAAATGAAATGGATTGATAGAATTGATAAGATTGATATCAAGTCTAGTTTCAGAAATGACACCTCCTATATAATACAAAGATGATCAAAGCATCTCGTTTCAGGAATGATATATCTTGTATAAGACCTGATCAAAATGTCTAGTTTCAGGAAAGATACATCATGTATAAGACATGATAGATGAGAGAACGCTTAGTTTTAGGAAAGATAGATCTTGTATAAGACATGATAGATGAGAGTTGGATGAATGATGAAGATATGAAAGTGAAGAAAGATTCCATGATGATGCATTGATATGTTATTGATATGAGTTTTGAATGATAATGATAATGATGTGAGATGTATCCTGAAAATGAGATGTAAATGATAATAATAATGATATGAGACTAATGCGAGATTTAAAATTATATGTAACTTACTACAATTTTAAGATAATATGCAACTACATGATCACTTTAATTTTGTCTTTGTCATTCTTGTTAGTCACTTTTTTGTGCTCTTTTTATCATCATTGAGCTTTTGATATGTCAAAAGTTAATACAAGAATCATGGTATAATTGAACCATAATGACCTGAGTATAACTTACATATTTTTGATATTGCAAGACGATACAAGCATTGAGGTATATTTGGACCAAGCGACCTGAGTGTTACTTACGTAAAACAGACAAGAGTTAACCGCTTTAATGTGCAAAATGGAAAATATCTTCAATGATATGTTTCCAATCATGTCTCGAGACAAATTTGCACCATGCAAATGATTGCCTCACAAAATAGAAAACCAAAGAAAAAAATCAAATTCCTTTGTTGCTTCTCTAGATTAGTACATCCTTGAGTAGCTCACAAGATCTAATGATTCAGAAATCAAGATATAAATAGTCAAAACTTCATGCCAAATGTAAACAAATCACAATTCAGAATAAATCATCCATCATGTGTGTGTTGAAGTTGTAGCTGGATAATGATCCTGTTTTCTAGTCCGATGAGAAGTTTTAACAATGGTTTCCCTAGTATTATGTGATCCTTGTTTGTTGTCTAAATGATAAAGCGAGATGACTAATTCCCCCAGTTATGGACACTTGTCAATATGGATATATACATTGATAACCAAGCCATGGTGGGATATGATATAGATAATTGTTAGAGAATCAAGGACAGTGACTATGCTAAGATATGATGTGAGTACTGATAGATAGAGGAATTGTTTTCTCACAAATAGCACCTATTGCAAGGTTTTTAACACTTGTTTTTATTGCACTTTTTTATTCATTTTTTATTGTTTTTGCATTTTTCTAATTTTTTATTTTTTTGTGTCACAAGGTGCCTGTTTCCTTCATTTTCACCATAGTGATGATTTTTTATACTTTTTTTATTTTTTTCTGTTTTTTTGTTTTTTCAATGTATTGGACGGCTAAAGTGTAGAACTTATTCAGATGGATGTTGTTGGTTGGTTTGTTGAGCACATCCCCTTCTGAAGTTGACAACTGATACACTTCTAATCCATAGGTTGATATGATGACAAAGGGTCCCAACCAGTTGCGCTCAAACTTCCCCTTCTTTTCTCAATCAAGCTGATTTATGGGATTTTCTTTTAGGACTAGATCACCAGCTTTGAAATCCCTTGGGATGACTTTGTGATTATAGCTTCTGCACATTTGTTGTTGATATGCCTTGAGATGATCATAGGCACGTTATCGTTTTTCATCAAGAAGCTCTAGTTCCTGCAACCTGTTCACTCGATATTCCTCATCTAGTATGAGGTCCTTCAATGATACACTAAGAGATGGGATTTCTACCTCAAGAGGTAGAATTGCTTCTGAACCATACACCAATGAATATTTTGTAGCCCTTGTAGGTGTGTGGATGCTCATTCTGTAGGCCCAAAGTGTCAGATTGAGTTGTATATGCCAATCCTTGCCAGCATCATTCACTATTTTCTTGAGGATTTTTAGGATTGTTTTGTTTGATGATTCTGCTTGGTCATTTCCTTGTGGATAGTACAGTGTGGAAAAGAAATATTGGATTTTGAATCATTCATATATCTCTTACACATCTTGATTCTTGAAAGGATGCCTATTATCTGTGATGATGTAACTAGGAAGCCCATATCTACAAATGAGATAGTTGAGGATGAATGATGAGATCTGATTTCCATTCACGGTGGTCATTGGGACTGCTTTGATCCACTCGGTGAAGTACTTCATGGTGGTGATAATGAACTTATGTTCATTTGAAGAGGAAGGATGAATATTTCCTACTAGATCATGTCCCCATTGATAGAAAAACCAAGATGTGGTGAATGGTTGCAGCTCCTATGCTGGTGCATGTATGAGGTTACTGTGAATTTGACATTTAGGACATTTCCTAGCAAATTGATAGGACTCTCTTTCTATTGTCGGCTAGTAATATCCCATTCTCAAAATTTTCTTGGCGAGAGTAGGAACACTTGAATGCATACCACAAATACCTTCATGAAGATCATGTAAGTAAAAGTTAGATTCATTTCAATCGAGGCATCAAAGAAGAGTACCATCTAGACCTCGGTGGTAAAGTATGTCAGCAGTTAAGGTATAGCGGGTGGCTTGTCGGATGAAGCTTCATTTTTGGTTGCGAGATAGGTTGGGTGGGAGAGTATTGCTTTTTAGATAGTTATATATCTTCCCGTATAGAGGGGAATTAGAACCAGTCAGGGTACAGATGACTTGGGATGTGGATTTATCACGGGCTGGGAAAAATAATTGCTCCACCAGGAATTTGTAACGATTATGTTTATCTGGAATTTGTAGAAGTGAGTTGATAGTGGACATTCCATCGACAACTCTTTTGTCCATTCTTGGAATTTTCTCAAAGGTGATGTGTACAAAGTACTTTTTGAAGTCATCCACCATTCTCTTATAAGGAATTAGCTTATCATCTTTCATCTGATAGTAATCATTGATTTGGTTGATAACTAATTGAGAATCCCCATAGACTCTTAATTCTATGATTCTCCATTCTACAACCACTTTGATTCTAGTTACTAGGGCTTCATATTCAACAATGTTGTTGGTGCATGGAAACATCAGTCTATAAGATCTTAGAATTGTGTGCCCCTCTGGAGTGACAAACAAGATGCCGGTATTATGGATGTGTTGCATTGGTTTTGTCATTGATGTCAACACTTGTCAACACTTGGAGATCTTTGGTTATGTTCACCGACATGTTCAATCACTTATGCACAGTCACCAATATCTGGTTCACCGATAGGTTATATTGTTCACCGGCACTAAGGACGATCTGTTTTCATCTAGAGATTACTTGGTTATGTCGAAGACATTGTTTGGACACTTGGTGATTTGATTATTAGTACAATCAAGTTTGCATATTTGTTGTTATCGGCAAATAGGTCTAGGTTATGGATCAACAAGCATTATCTATTCCAGATCAGCACGACACATTATGGAGATGATTTGTTATTTGTTGTAAATGCATTGAGCCGACATCATGCATCGCCTATTGATTCATTTGTAATTGATTTTATTTTAATATCTTAGTAAGCCAACCTACACATTTGGTCTTAGGTTTTGGTATATATGTAAGATCTCATTTATGAGATTAAGTAGAGGAGTGCAAAAATATTTGTAATAAGGTATATGCGAATATAAGTAGAGCTTTACATGCAGACATCATTTGAAGATTCAAGGAAGGTATGAGGAATCAAATCAGAGCTTAACCGGTATCAAATCTAGTATATGAAGATGCTATTTTGAGCAGTACATTATCATTGGATTTAACCATCCAATTGTAGTCAGTGTGACTCCCATTTTGTGATTGAGCAGTGAGCTCTAGGCAGTTGGCCTTTTTGCATGTGCAGACCCCATTTGTACACACATACTATCTGTAGTAGTATCATCTGATTGTGGGTAAGGTTTACCATCGTGGTTTTTCCCCTTACAGGGTTTCCATGTACAAATAACTATGTTATGTGTTGTGTATGTTATTTTTCTTTCTGTTTCATGCATTAAACTTTACTGGTACTGTTATTAACTACTAAACTGTCTATCGGCATTAAAGTTTGGTTAAGTTATATTTGGGTTGAAATTAATAGACAACTGATTCACCCCCCCCCCCCCCCCTCTCAGTTGCCTCTGGGACTTAACAATTGGTATCAGAGATAAGTCCTCTTTTTGCAGAAGTTTAACAACTTAAGGAGATCCTATGTCTACTAACTATTTTAGGAAGGATAGTCTGAAGCTTGATGGAACCAACTATGGTATATGGAAGATCAAAATGGAGACACATCTGAATTGAATTGGAAAGGACATATGGGATGTTACAAAGAATGGATATGTTTCTCCTACTAAAGGTCAACCTAATCCACCAATCTTGGCTAAAGATGAAGAAAATGATTGCAAAGCAAGAGAAGCACTTTTGAGCGCATTGTCAGATTAGAAAATCATGGGATCGTCAAACCGAACTACTGCTAAAGCTATTTGGGATAAATTGGAGACATTAAATGAAGGTGATACCACTATCAAAATTTCAAAACTGGAATGCTTCCGAGTCAGGTATGAAAATCTAAAAATGGAAGAAGATGAAAGGCTTTCTATTTTTATGGAAAGAGAATGAAATTGTTTTGGGCATACCATGTTGTGGAGGATCCTTAAGTGAACATGAAATTGTTTCTAAAGTTTTAAGAGCTTTGCCACCAGCATGCAAAATAAAAGTAACTACTATTAATGAATTGAGAACAATGCCTAATGCATCAGTATCTAGAGATACTTTGGTTGGAAAAATTTCAGCTTTTGAACTTGAGGAATTTGGTCCTATTGCTACAATTAGGACAATTTTGGCTTTCAAAACTTCATCATCTGCAACATCATCATCATCATCTGAAAAATCTAATTGGAAAGCACTCTATGCTAGAGAACTTGAAGAAATCAAAAGAGAGAATGAAGAACTTGAAGAGCTTGAAGCACTATTTGCTAGGAAAATGCCTAAAGGTCCAGTTGGAAGTAAGTATGAAGGTAAAGCACCATTTAAATGTTTTAACTACAATAAAATTGGTCATATGGCATAGACATGCAAGATTGAAATAAGAAGCTAAAATAACATACAAGCCTAACCCTGAATATCAAAGGTACAGATTTAAGAAGAATAGAGACAAATCATGTTACTATGTTGATGAAGGAGTTACTGATGATTCTAATGAGGAACACGCAGATAATGGATGGGCTTTTAATGCAATAACAAAAGATCAACCACCACCTACTGTTCAACCAATAGAGCAGGCCCTGGTAGCTAAAATTGAAGAAAAGGATGAATGGATCATTGATTCCAGATGTTCACATCATATGACTAGTGATAAGAGTAAATTCTTAACCTTTCAAGAATACAATGGAGGTCTAGTAAGATTTGGAGATGACAATGTTTGTTTGATCAGAGCAAAAGGCACTATATCTTTTGATGGTAAGCACAATACTGATAATGCTTACTATATTGAAGGTTTGAAACATAATCTTCTGAGTGTTGGTCAATTAGTTGAAAAGGGATTTCAATTACAATTCAAGAATGGTAAATGCAAAATCATGAATAGAACTGGTTTGGAAATTGCAACCGGTAATCAGACTAGAGGTAATATCTTTCATTTGAATAAGGATGAGAAGACATGCTTTATTACACATATTAATGAAAGTTGGTTATGGCGTAAGAGACTGTGTCATGTAAATTTTGATTGCATTGTGAAAATCAGTACAACTAAGGCAGTAAGAGATTTACCTAAGATTGTTAAACCTCACAATCCGGTATGTAAGGAATGTCAATTTGGAAACCAAGTTAGAGCAACTTTTAAGAGTTCCAAAAAAATCCAATAATGTTCTTGACTTAATTCACACTGATTTATGTGGTCCAGCAAGAACTAGAAGTTTACAAGGAGGTAGATATTTTATGCTAATCAGTGATGATTATTCTAGAATGTGTTGGGTTACTTTTCTCAGGGAGAAATCAGAAGCTCTTGGGAAATTCAAATTATTCAAGGTCATGATAGAGAATGAAATTGGTAATAAAATCAAATGTTTGAGATTAAATCAAGGAGGTGAATTCACATCTAAGGAATTTAATACATTCTATGAAGTGAATGGAATCAAAAGACAACTATCAACACCTCGGACACCCCAACACAATGGAGTTGTGGAAAGGAAGAACATAACTATTTTGGATGCATCTAGAAGCATGATATCAGAAGAAAACCTACCTCATGTGTATTGGAGAGAAACAGTCAATATAATTGTTTATACATTCAACAGAGTTCACATCAATGGTGAAACTGGTAAGACCCCTCATGAACTATGGTTTGGTAATACTCCTACTCTTAAATATTTCAGAATATTTGGAAGCAAATGTTATATTATGAGAGATGATTATATTGGAAAATTTGATCTTAGATGTGATGAAGGAATATTTCTTGGTTATTCATCTAAGAGCAAGGCATATAGATGTATTAATAAGAGATTGCAGAAAATCGTTGAAAGTGCCAATGTGAAGATTGATGAACAGTTTAGAAGGTCTATAGACTTTGAACTGGCAATTGAGATAATCACAAATGAACCTACTATGAGTTTGTTAGGATTCCCAAAGATATTGAGAGGGGGGGGTGAATCAGTATCTAACATGTTTATGGATTTTCTAAACTTATCAAATAAATTGCATGCTAAAATAGTGTACTGGTAAACCAGAAATAATGTTGTAAATAAGATTAGTAAACACAACATAGAAAGCACACCATAACACAATATTTTTAATGAGTAAACCCGGTGTGGGAAAAACCTCGGTGGGATTTGTGACCTACAATATTGACTCACTGGCCAATAAGTGAATATTACTGATACAATAGGAGCCTGCACATGTAGGAAGGCCAACTGCCTAAAGCTCGCTGCTTAAATACAAAAAGGGAAGTCTCACTGACTTACAAAAGTGGATTATGTAAATCCAATGTCATGTACTGCTTCAGTTCAGCATCTTCTATGCCAGGTTCAGTACCGGTTTAAGCTCATACAACTTCCAAAACCCTATTCCAAGGTTTACCTTAATATTTGCATCTTCCTATTACATTCCTTTCATGTTTTTCACTTCATTCAAATGATTTAGAAGATATCATACTTATATGATTCCTAATACAATTCGCTTTGTCGGCTTACAAAAAAATTTACAATTAAATACAAAATACAATAAACAAAATCCTGTCGGCTAGGGTGTCGATAAACATCTTTGCTAATGCTGATGCCGGTGTCTGTGCCTATGCCGGTGTCTATCAGTGCCATAGGATTGTAAGGTTGGCATCAATGACAATACCTTCAATCACTTACAATTTCTCATTGGATTGTGCATTTGCCAATAATCTCCCCCTTTGGCATTGATGGCAACACTCATGAGAAAAAGCCAAAATTATATCCAAAAAGTGTTGTCCAAAAATCTTACCAAAACTATGTGCTCCCCCTGAGAAGATGATCTCTTCTCTCTTACTCATTTTTCTCATCCTCTACTGCTCCCCCTTTGGCATCAATGACAAAGGTTGTCATTCAATGTCAATTAAGTGTAGTTCATGTCTTGATCCCTATAACCGATTGGTTACAATCTGATATAACTCTGTTGCTACAAAATTTAGGGTGTTGTAGAATCTCTCACTATCCTTTAGTGCCGCTTCAGTCCTCTAGATTGTACCGATGAGTATGTGCATTTGTTCTTCTGGTGTCTTAAGTCCTGGAACAAGAGCCTCAGAAATCTCTTTTCAAAAAGAGATGAGGATATCTAGTTTAGGACCTAGTCTACATTTCAGTTCCTTTGCCTTAAACTTTAATCTTTCCTTATCTTTTTCAAGTTTTTCAATTTTCTCTCCAAAGCTAGTAATTTCTTGTTCTACTACCAATATTGAATTTGATGAACCTATTAAATTATCAGCAATGTCATTGATTTCCTTTTCAGCTATGTTGATCTCTTTATCTATATCCTTGGTCAAAATGTTTGTCTTGCATGTTTCTCTGTACAATTTCTTGAAGTCCAAAATTGTCTTTCCTAGTGCCGGTAATAATGTGTCTATATGTTCCTTACTCTTCTTTATTGTTTCCTCAAAGAATTTTTCCTTCTCTTTATTCATTTTCTCTCTGAAAGTCTCCTCATTGATTTGATCAATTGTTAGAAGATTGCCGGTTATGTAGTTAGACAATGTGTCTAGTTGGCCTAAAGAATCTTTATTCTCTATGTTACACTTGGGTGCAATCATCTTCAAAATTGGTATGGTGTCATCAATTGTCTTATATGCAAGTGCATTGCAATTAGTTATTTTCTTAATTGGGTCAAGCAATACCTCTGTTACATTAGTCAGCCAGAATTATGTTAGTGAAGAATCAGATGATTGGCCAACTGTCTTAACAATCTGTAATCCGCCAATGTCAGGAACCTCTTTGGTTATGGTGACCTCTGGTAGGTTAATTTGAGTCTGCATTTCTACAAGCAAGGGTTTAGGTTTCTCAAATGTTGCCAGTGGTATAGTCTCTGCATTAACCTTTACCTCATCCTTCTTCTCATCTAATTTCTCAATGTGTACCTCAGTCTATTTCTCAGATCTTTCCACTGCCGATTTTTCTGATTGTGACTCTATGTTTTCTACCTGTTTCTCTGTGTTAACCTCTGAAATGTCTATAGCCGATACCTCAAAAGATTTGTTAGTACTATCAATTGTCGGTTTCTCAGTAGATACATCAGTATGTACATCAGTGGTATCTACCTTTCCCATATCCAGGGAATCAGTTGCCTATTCAGTTTGTTGTTTAGTCCCAATTTCAATGTTTACAACTATATCCTCAATATTTGTCTCAACTGTAGTGTCTTCTACCGATGGCTCAGTTTCCACATCTCTCTTCTCACTTGTTTCCTTATCCACCATAATGTTAACTTCATGTGTGTCAATATTCATTGTAAACAACACCTCAGAATCAGGGTTTGTATCCTCATGTGTTGTCTCCATACTCTCAACATTATCTGTTGTCGGTAGTGTATCAACAGTTTGTGTCAGTGGAGTATCAGAAGGAGGTGGGGGCAAGTCATCTATTATCTTTATGCTCTGAGGACCACCTACCTTACCTTTATCTTTATCCTTTTCCTTTTGATAGAATTTAAAAGTCTTTGGTCTCTTAAGCTCTTCTTGTTTCTCTTTCTCAACAAAATATATCCCACTTATCTGTTGTCTCTTATGTGATCTCATTAACTCTACCAGCCATTAGTGCTACATGTCGGTGACCGGTTGAAAATATTATTTGGTTAGCCTCACTTATCAGTTCATCAATTTCTTCTATTGAATTCACTGGGTGAACTGCAAGTAGTTTCTCTATCTTCATCTTTTTATCCAATTCAACAATTGCTGCTCTCCTTGCTTCTAACCTTCTATACAACTCATTGGGTAAGTCATCTACAACCTCAATCAAAAATTTCTTGTAGATATCCAAGTGTAGGATAACATTGTTTTCAATGCTTTCCTTTTCATCACTATTAAAAGTATCATACAACTTGCTAATGTTTGATAAGTTACCATTTTCCATTATCTCATTCAAAAGTTTGTCAAGTGGAGGAACAAATTGTTTTTCTTTTCTTTTCTTTGGTGTTAAATTCTTTGTTGGAGGCCTAACTACCTGTTGTTTTTGTCTTTTTCTCTTAGGTGTAGGAGCAGGTATCGATGAAGGTTTCCTTTTCCTTAATACCCTTTTAAACTCTGTCAGTATTTCACTATCAGAGGAGGTACCAACTAGTGAAAGATGTGTTTCTGGTTGTAATCCTTCCAAGTCACTCTCCTTAATACTAGTTTTATTCAATGTCTTCCTTGATTGCTTTAGTCTGCCTTGTTCCTTTCTACCAATACCGGGAACTTCCTTGGTGATATATAGCAATGTACGTTAGGAAATAGGAAATCATCACAAAACAAGATAGAAATACCAATAGCTCAATCACAAATGCATTCATTGCAATGAATCTATCCTAAGACACATTCAATAGAGACATGAAAACAAAGCATACAAAACTAGAAATTATGCAAACCAGATGACGATTTGAATGCTCCTTCCATGCAGCTCCATTGTTCTTCTTTCCTCTTCAAATGGTTTGGTTGTGGATCTCACCTACAAGTGCACATACAATTGAAAGCAAGTAGACGGGATTTTTGATCAAGAGTACTAGAAGCATAAATTCGATAGTCTGATTAAGGATTATTCTTATTATTAGCCAAGATTGAAGAAATTCATCCAATTTATAGAAGAATTGGAGAGATGACAAGATTAGCATGATAGTGATTCGAATGGAAATTCAAATCAAGAATAGCAAAATTATGACATGTCTATGACAAATTGCTATGCAAGGGTTTATGACAATTTATGACAAATTCTTTGTCAAGAATTTATGACAATTTATGACAAATTTCTATGTCAAGAATTGATTGATTGTCAATTATGACAAATTTCTATGTCATTTCCATGAATTTAGGAGAGAAATAGGAGGAAATTGAAATTAGGAAATTAGAAAATTAAGAAATTAGAAAATGAGGAATTAAGAAATTAGGAAATTTGATGGAAATTAGAAATTAGGTAAATTAATTAATAATTTGTCATTTATTAATTAATTCACAAAGAGGAATAATTAGCCAATTAAATGAACATTTAATTGCAATGAGAAGACTTAGGATAAATAAACAATTTATTAATCCTAAAGGAAGAAATGACACACACAAGGTTAAATGATTAAATCATGAAACCTTAGAAGATGAATTAGGTCTTGATGAAAGATAATTGACTCGATCATGATTTGATTTTGGATTGATAAATGACCAATGTGATAAATGTTTTGATTGAGAAAATGCGCCAATTGACGAGGAACAATGACAAATTGATCCAAATTGACATATTTGAGACAGATAATGATCGATGAAAAATCGATCGCAAAATGACAAGATTGAACAAGATGACAATAGTTGATGATAAATTGATCCAAAATGACAAGATTGAAAATGACCACGATCAATGATGAATTGATCGCAAAATGACAAGATCGAACATGACAACGACCGATGAAAAATCGATCGTTAAACGACAAGATTGAAGGATTGATGATAAATCGACAAGATTGATAAGAGGACAATGATCAATGACAAATCGATCGCAAGATTGACAGGAGGAAAAAACCCTAATTAGGATTGACAATGTCCAAAATAATGACAAATAAGCATGCACATTGATGCAATAGGATAAGATCGATTAAAATCATGACTGGATAGTGTTGTCGACAAGACCAAATTCAAGAGCGAGATAAATGAAGAATGTAGAAGAATGACTCGATGTTCGCAAATGATAAAAACCAAGTACGAATCATGGGAGAAATGTTAATGCGACGCAAAAACCTAAAATGGGGCAATGCGCAAATGTTAAAGTATGACTCCGCAAGCGTTGACCAATTTTAGGTGTCTACAAGTAGTAAGCATACAAGTAAGTTGCCAAATCTGAATGTACCTTTCTTATCACTTTTGATCTTCCTTGGATTGTCTATCAATTCATCCTTCAACCATTTGCATATGTCAATCTTTGTATTATTGTTTACCATGTCATAGGCACTTTTGATACATAAGCTAGAAATAGAGTTTAATCTATTGGCATGTGTAACTTTGTATCCAAGAATCATGCTAATGAACCTTACATTGATATCCTTTACATCGTTTACTCTCAAGGATCTCTTGTCAAAGGTTGCATTGGTTAGGGTCATTACAATGTCATTTGGAACATTTTTAGTCTTGTTAGGCCTACTACCGGTGAAAGGTAAGTCTGTCACTGCCCTAACTACTTCTTTTGTTATCTTGTTAATGGAATCCAGCCAAAAGAACTCCCCATGAACTTTGCTTAACACAATCCTTATAACATCCTTTGGAAAATCAGGGATACTAAGAATCTCCACAAAACCTAGGGTTTCAACTATCTTATGTTTCAGTTTCACATTTCCATTAACATCACAAATTATTATTCTATACATGATCATAATCTCTTCAGGTCCTAGTTCTTCAATATGACAATGTATGTAAATTCTAGGATCCTCAGCATAAGCAACTCCTTTGGGTATTTTTGAAAATGCTCCTAGGGTATCATCTTTCTTCATAATTTCAGGAATAATTTTAAATACGGGCCTAGGGTGCTTAACAACTTCAATTACAGTAGGGTTTGCGATGAATTCAGGTGCAAAGGAGGAAGCCATTGTATAAATACCTTAATATGCCTTTAGGTTTGAATGCTAGAATGATTTTCTTCACTTCTCATTGTGGATGCCTTCTCTTGGGATTTTCGTGCTCTAAGGAAATTTGAATGCTCGATGAATGAAAAAGAGCCAAAACATTTGCTTTATAATGTCATTTCCTTCAACTACCATATTAAATGCCTGTCGGTTAAGTGAAACTTAACACATCTACCGGTAAAGAAGTATTTCAACTTCTCACCATCAATCAAGGGTAAATTAGCATGTTTTTCAATGCATTTCCATACCCCCAAAAAGGTTTCTTTTCAACTAGATGAAGAATCTCCTGCTGGTGGAGTGATACTCTGTTCTACCGGTGAAGGAATAGCTTCATTAACATTCATATCTGACTTTCTAATCCATTGTTTTGAAAATTCTTTCTTTACTTCTTCAACCTTCTCTTTACCTTTCAAACTAGGTCCTTTTTTATTTAATGGTGATTCCTTATTTCTACAAAATTTTGCAATATGTCCAATCTTGTTACAAGCATAACAAGTCACATTGTTTTTCTGAATAGCTTTTCCATATCCTATATCGGTATGTGTTCTACATTGATTAGATAAGTGTCCAACCACAAACATAACATCTTACATTCATTCTATAGTTTTTTGAATTATGACCAACTTTGTTGCATTTAGAACATTCACCAATGGGTGCATTGGTGTTTTGAGAGTTTTTAGATCTACACTGATTTTCTCTATGACCATACTTGTTACAGTTAAAGCATTTTCCATTGAATTTGTAGGCATTAGGTTGTCTTACCGGTTTACTATGATCATGATTGTTTGCAATACCAAAGCTTTCACCAACTTCAAAGCCAAGACCATTAGTATCTCCATTAGGTTTTTTATTTTTCAACATATCATCAAGTTCTTCTAAACTTTTCTTGAAATTCTCCTTGTGTTGATTTGCAGTAGCCAACTCATTTTCTAAGAAATCTTTCTATCTCATGAGTTCAGTTTTATCATACTCCAAGTGAATTATATCTGTCTTCAACATATCATTTTCATGACTGAATCTTAGATTTTTATTTCCAACACCATTGATTCTCCTAGCCAACTCATCTTCATTCTTCTTTCGGTCTTCAATGTCTTTACAAAATCTCATAGTCATATCTTGCATTTCATTCCTCAAGGCCATGTTATCATGCTTCATCTTGCTTACAAGATCATTAAGAGTTTTTTTTTCATCATCATCACTCTGTATCTTCTCATGAAGTTCTCTTCTTTTGTTCCTAGCAATAGTGAGATTTTCCTGAAGTCCTTGAATGATTTCCTGTGTAGCCTTCAGATCATTTTCAAGTTTCATATTCTTCAATTTTTCTGCATCATAATCTGCAAGAGTTGTTTCCAATTGCTTTCTCATGTTTTCTATCTATACTGGTGTTAGAATCTTCCTCAAGTTGTTAGGATTTTGAAAATAGAAGATAAAGCTCTAATACCAATTGTTAGGATTCCCAAAGATACTGCGAGGGGGGGTGAATCAGTATCTAATTGGTTTATGGATTTTCTAAACTTATTAAATAAATTGCATGCTAAAATAGTGTACCGATAAACCAGAAATAATGTAGCAAACAAGATCAGTAAACACAACATAGAAAGCACACCATAACACAATATTTTTAATAAGGAAACCCAGTGTGGGAAAAACCTCGGTAGGATTTGTGACCCACAATATTCGCTTACTGGCCAATAAGTGAATATTACTGATACAATACGGGCCTGCACATGTAGGAAGGCCAACTACCTAAAGCTCATTGCTTAAATACAAAAATGGAAGTCTCACTAACTTACAAAAGTGGATTATGTAAATCCAATGTCATGTATTGCTTCGGTTCAGCATCTATTATGCCAGGTTCAGTACCGATTTAAGCTCATACAACTTCCAAAACCCTATTCCAAGGTTTACCTTAATATTCACATCTGCCTATTACATTCCTTTCATGTTTTTTGCTTCATTCAAATGATTTAAAAGATCTCATACTTATATGAGTCCTAATACAATTCGCCTTGTCGGCTTACAAAAATATTTTACAATTAAATACAAAATACAATAAACAAAATCTTGTCAGCCAGGGTGTCAATAAACATCTTTGCTGCAGCCACTACCGGTGTCTATGCCTGTGCCGGTGTCTGCTGGTGCCATAGGATTGTAAGGTTGCCATCAATGACAATACTTTCAATCACCTACAATTTCTCATTGGAGTGTGCATTTTCCAACAGAGTTCACCGGTACAAAATGTTGATCCAGTCACATCAGCATCATCTGAGAATTCCACAGTGACTGAAGAACAACAGCAAGTGAACACACCCAGGTATGTAAGATTGAATCACTCTAGAAGTTAGATAATTGGGAATAAGTATCAAGGTGTTATGACTAGAGGAAGACTAGAAAATGAAGAGGTGTGTCTAATTTCTCAATTTGAACCAACAACTATTAATGAGGCATGTGAAGATAAACATTGGATTAAAGCTATGGAAGATGAATTGGACAAATTGAAAAGAATAACACATGGACATTGGTTCCCCAACCTAAAAATAAAAATGTAATTGGAACTAAATGGGTATTCAGAAATAAACTTAATGAAGATGGTAAGGTAATCAGAAACAAAGCAAGATTAGTGTGTAAGGGATATTCACAGAAAGAAGGAATTGATTACAATGAAACCTTTGCACCAATAGCTAGAATTGAAGCAATCAGATTATTCTTAGCTTTTGCAGTACACAAGAACTATAAAGTATATCAAATGGATGTTAAATGTGCATTTCTAAATGGTGATCTTGAAGAGGAAGTTTACATTGAACAACCTGATGGATTTTCTTTGACAGATGACAAAGATATGGTTTGTAGGTTAAGGAAAGCTTTATATGGATTGAAGCAAGCTCCTAGAGCTTGGTATGCTAGATTGGACAAATATCTTTTGAAGCTTGGTTAGACTAAAGGTAATGCTAACAACAACTTATATTACAAAGTGACTAATGATGACATCTTGGTTATTGAAGTTTTTGTTGATGATATCATTTTTGGAGGAGAAGATGATTTATGTAAAGATTTTTCTAATAAGATGCAAAAAGAATTTGAAATATCTATGATTGGGGAGATAAAATTATTTTTAGGATTGTAGATTTCATAGACTGATAAAGGTATATTCATAAATCAATCAAAGTACTTGAAGGAATTACTTAAGAAATTGGCATGGAAAACTCTAAACTGGTAAGTACACCAATGACTACAAACTGATAAACTATCATTGAAGGATGAATCAACACCTATTAATCTGACAAGATACAAGTCTATGATAGGAGGTTTACTATATTTGACACAAAAAAGATCTGATATTATGAATGTAGTATGTATTGTTTCAATATTTCAGAGTAACCCTAAAAAAAATCATGAATCAATAGTAAAAAGGATTTTCTAGTATCTACAAGGCACAACAAATCTTGGTTTATGGTATCCTAAAGATGAAAATTTTGATTTATGTGCATACACAGATGCAAATTAGGTAGGAGATGTAGATGACAGAAAAAGCACCATGGGCGGAGCACTTTTTCTTGGCAGCAGAATAATTTCATGGTTGAGCAAGAAACAAAGTTGTACATCTTTATCAATGACAGAATCAGAATATGTTGCAACAACAACTAATTGTACATAAGTATAATGGATTAAGAAAATGTTGAAGGACATAAAGGTAAAATGCAAAGAACCTATAATCATTTACTATGATAATATGGCAGCAATTGATATATCAAAGAATCTGGTATTTCACTCTAAAACTAAACATGTTTCTATCAAAATTAATTTTTTGAAAGAGAATGTTGAAGCAAAAGAAGTGAAATTGGTTTATGTGAATACTAAAGAGCAGATTGCAGATATCTTTACTAAGCCTTTGCCTAAGGAAACTTTTGAATATCTAAGAGAACAACTTGGAGTTATACCCTCACTGGTAGAAACTTAGAGAGTTGGACCATGGCATCAGACCGACAAAATTAACAGAGAAACTTTTTTTCGGCTTTGATGAGGAGAGCTACTTCTTAGGGGGAGTAGATTGAATAAAAGTGGTTATAACAATTGGTATATGTAACAAGTTCTGTAAACTGATTGTATTTTGTTTTGTATTGCTTTGGAATTTGATGTCAAAGGGGGAGAGATATCTATGGAAAAACTATTAGGCCCAATATGGAAAGCTAATGTACTAAGAGGGGAGGGGTGAATCAGTACTCCAAAACTTTTCTTGAATAATAACTTTATTGTTATGCATAAACAGAATAGTGCAGTAACATAAAATAAAGTTAAAGCAAATAGATAACAATCATACATGATTCACTCCATAACACATATATTTTGGTTATGCAAAAACTCTTGGTTAGAGAGAAAAATTGTGGTTGGGATGACACCCACAACTTCACTACTGCAATAATAAAAAGTGCTCGGTTAGAGCTACATTTTAGCTATTTCTGATAGCTTACCCAGTTAGGAGTAACAAGATCTGTTAGATCTACCTTGCTAAAGGATTTTACAACATTTATTCTAAATGTTGCACCTGGTTAGAGGCTTTACAATTTATAGACTTGATTAGAGTCTTTTACCCTGTTAAAGGTTTATCTTTCAACTTCACAATATTACAATAAAATCATTACAAATATCTGCAACTTTACATCTGAAATGTTATAGCAGATTCTATGTGCTCATAATAGATTACCTTGCTTATAGAATACCTTGGTAACCCATATAGTAACTCGGTAAACCCTTATGTTTACTCTATTCTTCGACTATTCTCTGAAAACCTTCTTGGTGACCTATGTGTCTCTATAACAGTCTTCTTACACATATATACACACTCTTAATTCATACTGTATAAATAGATCTCTTAAGACAGTGATCTAATTCATTGTTTCGATCTTACAAACAAGATTCCTTGAATGAATAACTATACAAATTATTTCATTGGTTAGATTGATCTCAAAATCATACACAATCTTCTGGTGCAATTTCCAATGTGATAACGGTTAGATGTGCCTCGATCTTGTAACACGTTTTCATATGCATGTCCAAGTTCAATGTATCTGGTAACACGTTTCACTCAGTGTATATCAACTTGGTGTGTCATCTTTACTTCTCGGTAGTTATAAAAAGATACTCGATAGATAGCTCGGTGTATACTGCGTTCTGTGACTGCTTTCTTTTGTAACTGACTAGATTGTGCATATTGACTTCTCTATGTGTACCGACTGCATGATTCGGTAGTGTTAACCGACTAGAGTATATAGTATGACTTTGAATATAAAAACTAATGGCAATTTGATGAGTAGTAACAATCTCCCCTTTTGACATTAGTTGAGATGTTTGACAAAAACTACTTTCAAAGTCATAACTCAAAAATCTATATACTTTGCAAAATGACTATACTTGACAATATATACAATAGTCAATAAAATAGTATATTCAGATATACTCCCCTTATCATTATACTATACATAACTCTAATTTTGCATGCTCGGTTATGTGTTTGTGTGCTCTGCTTTCTATCCTTGGATACTCTACATACTCTGCTCGGTATACTCCCCTTGTATACAATACTCTGAATACTGTATCAAAACTGTATTACCAAAAATTGTATCATTCCCTTAATATATTATATTACTCCCTTTATATAGTATCACTCCCTCTTTTTGAAAAACATCAAAAACTTAATTCCTATCCGGGGGTGGGAGCTGATCAAAAATGGATTTATACTTTGTCCGGGCCTTGGTGAGAGCGACAAAGAGTGCATCTTTGACACTTTCCATTAAAGAATTTTGTGCTTGAACATCAGCCAATAGTGATATTAAGCCATCAAGAGTGCTTCCCTCTTATGTAGTAGATAGGCGTGTGGCTCGGTTAATCTATTCTTGAACTGATGAAAGATGAGGAAGAAATAATGTCTGGAGTGTCATTATATCCATCTAGATCTTATGTTCTTCATTTCTGAGTTCCAGTTGTTGAGCCATGAGTTGTTGAAGCTTGGTATAAAAATTTTGAACTGAATTGGGCCCAGGAGTCAACTTATTTGAGAGATCGGTGATCTCTTTCTCAATTGCATCAGTTTTATTCTTGATATCTTTAATGAATATAGAAAATGTACAAAGTTTCTGAGAAAAATAAAGAATATGCTTGAGTTGAGGGGACAACTCAGCAATGAATTTGACAAGTTTGACTTTGCCAATAGCTAGATCTTTTTGTACCTCTTCAATCATTTTTGCAGTAAGCTCCTTGTCTTTGAGCATGCTCAAGTACTCAGATGCATCTACTTCAGATGTTTCTATTTGATTAAGGAGTTCATCCAGTTGAATGTGGATGGCTGCATCGGTTGACACTGTAGCTAAAGGTAGCATATCTGTTTGCAGTGTCTTCACCTTCTGAAGTACTTTATTCTTCTTTTGTATGGCCATCTATTTCTCTTATTTAGCCTTTTCTTTGCATAGTTCACCAAAATCAATGAGTGCTTGCCCCTTTAATTTTGATATATTCACACTGGGCAACACTATTGGTTTAGATAAATCAATTTTGAAACTATGCTTTTTCACCTTCTCTTTACCTTTGGTTGGTTGAACTAAGACAATAGCTTGAGAGGTTTGCTGACCCATGGTAGGTTTCTCGGTAGAGGCAACACTTTGGTTGGTTCCTATAGCTATTGTGGTGTCTTTTGGTGTCTCGGTACTGGGTGTCTCAGCTGCTACATTTTTGGTTCTTGAGGGTGCTTTAGAGGTCTGGTCTTGGGTAGTCTCTTCTCCTATTGTAGACTTGTGACCTTCAGTGCCTTGTGTTGTATCCTAAGGAGCTTCGGTAGAGATAGGTTGAGTGATTAGTGGGTAAGGCTGAACTTGTTCTAACACAGATTCACTAGATACAAGTTTTGCATATGTAGTGCCTTCTATCATCTCCTGCTCCTATTCCATTGTATCCATGACATCTTCATCAATTTGAATAGTGTCAGCAGGGCCTTGCTCAGTAGCATCAGGACCATGCTCGGTGACATCAACGATTTCAACTTTAGATTGTTCATCGGCATCTTTTATTTTCAAGATTTCTTGCCATTTTGCTTTTGTCTCATTCTCTACATCAATATATAGCCCATTCATCAATTTTAAGGCTCTTTGTTTGACAAGAAATTTTGAATTGTAGGTTATCAAATGTTCTTTTATTTCTACTATAGACATATCATGAAATAGATGGACTAGACTTCTTTCTCTAATTTGTTTCTCTGAGTCCATTGCATACTTCCACCTATTATCAATATGCAAGTAAAGTTCATTTAGAAGTGACTTTACTAGTTCCAACGGAGCTAGCCGAAACTTTAGAAGTGTACAAATGACATCTTCTTAAATTTTTCTCTTCTCATCATTATTTCTTGTTTCATACTTGACATATCTAAAAGAACCAAATCCACCATATTCTTTTAGATTGGCACAAAAATTTTCAACACTATGTATATTTACCTTCTTGCTTTTGACAATTTGTAACTTGTTGGCATCCTCAGATTCTGTATCACTAGACACTTTTGTCAAAATGAGTCTTCGAGTAGATTTCTTGTAGGTCTTGGTTACCTTGGGAGTAGTAACACTCTTTTGTTTCTTACTCGGTGATGCAGTTGATGCTCTTGTATTAGGTCTCTTTGTTGGAGGAGTCGGTAGGGCCTTTGAAATGTCCTATTTCTTTCTTTTCAATACTTTACCCTTAGGCAGTTCAGTGCTCAATGTTATTGTTTCCTCTTGAGCTTCTAATTCCTCTTTGGTGATGGCAAGAGTGCCTTTGACAGGTGTGGAGGAGGATTCTTCTCCAAATTTCTTCGTTAAAACCTTTATCATCTTTGTTGCTTTCCTTGTAGCTCTGGGTACTACAATGCTCATTTTTACTTTTCCCTTCACCTCTTCATAGGTTCCATACCTCAGTTTGGTAGCATGCCTTGGTAATGAAAGATAGGCATCAATTTGCTATTGTGTGATACCAAAGTCAATCTCATAACCCATAGGTGGCAAAGATTGAGTTCTCAGTTCCATAGCATTCACATAATAGTAATCAGTGTCTACCTCAAAGCATATATCATCTTCATATTTGTCCACTAGCTGGGGTGGAATCCAGTGCCTATTGTGCATCTTCTCTTGAAATTTGCTGAAATAATCATCCATTATATCATTGAAATTATCTCCTAATTTCTTGATAAATTCATTAATCTGATGGGTGATTGGTCAGTGTAGCTCCCAAACTATTTTACCGACTGATGGAAAGAATTTTTCAAAGTAGAAAAACATGCATACAAGAAGTAAGCCAAACTTTAGTGTATTTTCCGAGTTGTTCTTCTTCGGCTTCCTTATTGTGTTCAGGTTCTCAAACAGGTTCTTCAGTAATACTTCACATAAGTCAATCTTCATTCCCTTTTTCACGATTTTATAAGCTATGTCAATTGCAGCACAAGGTACACTGTTTTCCCTTGCTGATTGGAAGAAACAATAACCAATTACTCTAATGGAAAACTTAAATTCTGCATCAGTGACATTATTCAGTTTTAATCCTCGGTAATCAGATTCAACTCCAGTTAGGCTGATTAATTCCTTTTGTGATATCATCTTCTGTGCTCATGCATGATCATAGATAGGATAGCCTGTGATCACATGAATGATTTCCCTGGTGATTTTGAATGGTTGCTCTTCTAACCACATGAAATCATCATGAACTCTGCTTAGAATAAACTTGACCCATTGGGGCTTGAACACACGAGGGTAGGTTAGGGCTTCAGTCAATCCTTTGATCTTGATGTGTTCATACTTGCTATTTAATACACCATCGGTACATAGTTCATCATAGGTGTCTCTTATCTCAACATGACCGAGTTCTTCAACACAGCATTTGGTGAAGAATCTAACATCTTCAACTAACAAGACTCGATCCAGGATGAGTGGAAAGGCGGTTTTGTCATTCGATTAAGAGGCAACTTTAGGAGTCAAAGTGTATTTTAGTGAGGGCTTCTCTACATTCTTGACAACTATGGGATCTTGGATCTTGGGTGTCATTGTAGATTTCAGGTAAAACTTAGCAAACTATCCTTGGGGTTTGATGGTTTACAAATGGCAGATACTTCACACTCAGCAGATAATAACAATTTGATAAGATGGGTAAATCATCTTAACAATGCGATAAGATTTGATGTAAATAACTTGGATTCGCTCTGAATGAGGTTTGATTGCCTTGATTCACTCTGCTCTGCTCTTTCAAAAACTTGGTGAATGTAAATGACCACGAAAATTCTTTTAAGTACACAAAATACCTTATCAGGCTCCATGTGGGTTAGGTCAAAAAACATTAAATGCACTCAGTTCACCTTTAACCGATTTACTCTCTTTTTTTTTCATTTTAACTGAGTAACCAAATTTCCTTTATTTACCGACTTGACAGGCTTCCTGTATTCACTAACTTGATAGGTTTCCTATAAAGTACTTTTGATAGAATTTCAAACTTACTAATGCATCTTGACTATGCAGATTTTGAATTTAGTACATAATAGAATAGGAACTATTATGATTTTAACCTTCAGAGAATGCAGTCCCTTCATACCTTTGCTGATTAATTTGAAATAGGTGCACCTAACTTGGTAGGTAAGGTGCTTTGTTCATTTGACACAATTTCCTTCTTTTTCCAAATCATCTTTAATTTTTCTTTTATTTCTTCAGTGTCTCCTCTAGGTTGATCTCTACAATCTCCAACTAAATGTCCAACTTTGTGATAATGAAAACATGCCATACCAGGATTTCTCCATGATCTTCGATTGTTCATTCCAAACCTTATAAAATAGTTGGCACTAATATGTCCATATCTTCCACAACATTCACACCATATCCTTGTATTGTAATCCCATGGTACTACTGCATATTGTTGGTAAGGATCTGTGTGAGTTTGGTAGCCTCTAGTGTCTGCTCGGTGTGCAGACCACATGTAGTTCTTTTGCTTAAGCCAACACTTCTCAGTACTACATCCATATCTATTGTAGTTTCTACAAAACCCTTTGAATTTTTTCTTCTGATAGTTGTTAACAGACTTTGTCCTACATTGATTAGATGTGTGACCATATTTATTGCAATTGTAACAATAATCATTGGACTTAGTGATATTCGGTTGCTTATCTTTTCTGATTTGGCATATGTTGGTAGTGTGACCTTGATTTCCACAGTAGTAGAAAATAGGCTTCTTTCTTTTTATGTTATTCCTTTTTCCAGCTTGCTTTGATGATTCTTCTCTCTCAGTAGTATGAATCCCTTTCTCGGTAGAGTCTTTTCCTTTGTAACCAAGTCTTGCATCTCTGTTAGGTCTTCTTGTATTCAGTTGCTCATCCAACATATTGGATGCTTCATAACTCTTCTTCAGTGTTTCTTTGGATTTCTTCTCTGTTTCAAGTTCATCGATCAACCTTGATACTTCAAGTTTCAATGCTTGATTCTCATCATTCTTCAAAATTGCTTCATGATGTGCATAACCTAGTTGATCTATCATATTTTGTTGAATCCCAGTCATCCTTATGATTTCATCATTTTTATCAGATGCTAAAACTTCAAGTTGTTGTTTCTCTCTTTGTAGATCTCTTGCTTTATCCTTAGCTATCCTTAATGCATCTAGATTTTCAGTCATTTATGTGTTGAAATGTTCATGTTCTCTTTTCATTGTTTTTAGTTGATCAGCAAGTGCTTTGTTCTTTTCTTTCAATACTCCAATCATTTCTTCAGTCTCTTTAGATATACTATTCTCAAATGATGTCTCAATTTGTTCCACTAACTCTTGAGAATCCTACAAGTCATCAGATAATCTTCTTCTTACTTTCAGAGATTTTTGCATTTGCCTTTCAATGTCTGCAATCACTTGATTAGCATGATCCAGCTCTTCTTGCAAATATAAAATCCTCCAAGATTGTTTGTAGCCTTCCATTGATAAGATCTTTCTCTTTAGGCAGTTAAACCCTTTTCCAATATTCAAGCTCTGATACCAATTGTTAGGCCCAATATGGAAAGCTAATGTACTGAGAGGGGAGGGGTGAATCAGTACTCCAGAACTTTTCTTGAATAATAACTTTACTGTTATGCATAAACAGAATAGTGCAGTAACATAAAATAAAGTTAAAGCAAATAGATAACAATCATACATGATTCACTCCATAACACATATATTTTTCTTACGCAAAAACTCTTGGTTAGAGAGAAAAACTGCAGTGGGGATGGCACCCACAACTTCACTACTGCAATAATAAAGAGTGCTCGGTTAGAGCTACATTTTAGCTATTTCTGATAGCTTACCCAGTTAGGAGTAACAAGATCTGTTAGATCTACCTTGCTAAAGGATTTTACAACATTTATTCTAAATGCTGCACCTGGTTAGAGGCTTTACAATTTATAGACTTGATTAGAGTCTTTTACCTTGTTAAAGGTTTCTCTTTCAACTTCACAATATTACAATAAAATCATTACAAATATCTGCAACTTTACATCTGAAATGTTATAGCAGATTCTATGTGCTCAGAATAGATTACCTTGCTTATAGCATACCTCGGTAACCCATATAGTAACTCAGTAAACCCTTCTGTTTACTTTGTTCTTCAACTATTCTCTGAAAACCTTCTCGATGACCTCTATGTCTCTGTAATAGTCTTCTTACACATATATACACACCCTTAACTCATACTATATAAATAGATCTCTTAAGACGGTGATCTAATTCATTGCTTCGATCTTACAAACAAGATTCCTCGAATGAATAACTATACAAAATATTTCATTGGTTAGGCAATTTCCAATGTGATAACGGTTAGATGTGCCTCGATCGTGTAACACATTTTCATATGCATGTCCAGGTTCAATGTATCTGGTAACACGTTTCACTCAATGTATATCAACTCGGTGTGTCATCTTTACTGCTTGGTAGTTATAAAAAGATACTCGGTAGACAACTCGGTGTATACTGCGTTCTGTGACTGCTTTCTTCTGTAACTGTCTAGACTATGCATACAGACTTCTCTATGTGTACCGACTGCATGATTCAGTAGTGTTAACCGAATAGAGTATATAGTATGACTTTGAATATAAAAACTAATGGCAATTTGATAAGTAGTAACAAAAACACATTATCTTTTGGGGAATGATTATTCATTGGGGGAGAGATTGTTACTCTCTATATCTGTATTTTGAGTTCTGGTTAGTGATCTCTTTGGGAGCTTGTTGGTATTTGGTTTTTGGCATTTCTGCTTTGGCACTTAGATGGTTTTTCCATCTTGTGTTGCCATCAATGCCAAAGGAGGAAATTGTTGGTATTATGTATGTGTTGCATTGGTTTTGTCATTGATGTCAACACTTGTCAAAACTTGGAGATCTTTGGTTATGTTCACTAGCATATTCAGTCACTTATTCACAGTCACCGATATCTGGTTCACCAACAGGTTATATTGATCATCGACACTAAGAATAATTTGTTATCATTTGGAGATTACTTGGTTATGTCAAAGACATTGTTTGGACACTTGGTGATTTGATTATTGGTACAATCAAGTTTGCATATTTGTTGTTATCGACAAATAGGTCTAGGTTATGGACCGGAAAGCATTATCTATTCCAGATCAGCACAACACATTATGGAGATGATTTTTTATTGTTGTAAATGCATTAAGCCAACATCATGCATCGTGTATTGATTCATTTGTAATTGATTTTATTGTAATATATTTGTGAGCCAACCTACACATTTGGTCTTAGGTTTTGGTATATATGTAAGATCTCATTTATGAGATTAAGTAGAGGAGTGGAAACATATTTGTAATAAGGTATATGTGAATATAAGTAGAGCTATACATGCAGACATCATTTGAAGATTCAAGGAAGGTATGAGGAAGAAAATTAGAGCTTAACCGGTACTGAATCCAACATATGAAGATGCTATTTTGAGCAGTACATTATCATTGGATTTAACCATCCAATTGTAGTTAGTGTGCCTCCCATTTTGTGATTGAGTAGTGAGCTCTAGGTAGTTGGCCTTTCTGCATGTGCACACCCCATTTGTACACACATACTATCTGCAGTAGTAACATATGATTGTGGGTAAGGTTTCCCACCATAGTTTTTCCCCTTACAGGGTTTCCATGTACAAATAATTGTGTTATGTGTTGTGTATGTTATTTGTCTTTCTATTTCATGCATTAAACTTTACCGGTACTGTTATTAACTGCTAAATTGTCTACTAGCATTAAAGTTTGGTTTACCTGTATCATGCACTAATTTTGGTTAAGTTATATTGGGTTGAAATTAACTGACAACTTATTCACCCCCCCCCTCTCAGTTGCCTCCAGGACCTAACACAGGATGCTAGAACCCAATTTGTGTTGTGTATAGGATCCATCAAAGTATAGGTTCCATTGCTTGGGTGTGATAGTGGGCACACCCATATCTAGAAAATCCACCTATAGTGGGTGTTGGTTTGGTAGTGGTGCTTCTACCAGTTGATCTGCAATTGCTTGTCCTTTGATAGCTCATCGTTCTATGTATTGAATGTCGAACTCACTTAGGATCATGATCCATTTAGCTAATCTTCATGTGAGAGTGGCCTTACTAAGTAGATACTTGAGAGGATCGATCTTTTCTACCAACTTGATTGTGTGGGCTAGCATATAGTAGTTGAACTTTTGAGAAGCAAACACCATTGCTAAGAAAGCCTTTTCAATGAATGTATAATTAAGTTTATATCTGTTTAAAGTCATGGTGATGTAATAGATATCCCTTTCTTTGCCTGTTGGATCTTCTTGTGCTAGCAGTGCCCCTAATGATACTTATGTTGTTGATATATAGAGAATGAGTGGCTTGCCTGCTATCGATGGTACCAAAACTAGTGGATTCATCAGATATTGTTTGAGCTGGTGGAATGATTCTTCACATTTGTCTTCCCATCTGAAAGGTATATTCTTATGAAGTAGGTGATTGAATGGAAGACATTTATCTACTAACTCAGTGATGAATCGTCTAATGGATTGTAGCCTGCCCTGTAGAGATCATAGCTGGCTGATGGTTTTAGGAGGTGGCATCTCCAAGATAGCCTGAACCTTTGCTGGATCTACTTTGATGCCTTTTTCTAATACAATGTAGCCCAAAAGTTTGTTGGATGTGACCCCAAAGACACATTTCTTAGGGTTTAATCTTACATTGAATTGCTCCAATTGTTGAAAGATTTTATCTCGGATGCCCAGGTGTTCTGCTCTGGTGAATGATTTAGCTAGCAAATCTTCCACATAATCCTCCATGAAAGTATGCATCATGTCATGGAATATTGTTGTCATGGCTCTTTGATAAGTTGCACTAGCATTTTTCAAGCCAAAAGGCATGACATTCCAGCAATATGTTTCCCATGGATAGGTGAATGCAGTTTTATCTTGATCCTCAGGGGCTATCTTGATTTGGTTATAGCAAGAGAATCCATCCATGAGAGATAACATTGTGTGCCTTGTTGCTAGATCAACAATAGTATCGATGCTTGGCAAAGGAAAGTCGTACTTTGGACATGCCTTATTTAGGTCTCTGAAGTCTTTTCAAATCCTTATGCTTTTATTTGGTTTGGAAATTGGTACAATATTTGAGATCCATTCAGCATAGTCTATAGGTCGGATGAATCTAACATCTAATAACTTCTTTAATTCTACTTTGACTAATAATGCCACATGTGGATTCATCTTCCTTAATTTTTGTTTGGCAGGTTTAGCTCCAAGAGCAATGGACAAGTGATGAATGATTAGATTTGGATCCACTCCTAGCATGTCAGCATAAGACCAAGCAAAATTGATTTGCTTCTCCTTGAAGAATTTGATAAAAATTGGTTGTTCTTTTTCTGTGAGTGATTCTGCTAGATGTATGGTTTTGATTACTGCTTCAGTGCTGATATTTATTGATTGAGTTGGCTCAATCAAGATTGGTGACCTTTCCTAGTAATGTTCAGAAAGATTGTCAAGTCTCCCATCTTTATGTGCCTCAAAAAGGTTTTCACCTTCAGATACGTCCTTTATTTTTACTTTTTTTGTTTTTATGATCTAACACTGCCATTAAATGGTTTTCACCATTAGATTCATTTTTGTGATTGAGAGACTTGGCACTCCCCTGATTGTAGACATTGTTATGTGGTTCACTGGTGGAGCATGTTTCCGAGTTGACTGAGTATAGGTATTGGACAATTGATTCATCATTTGGGAATATTGGTATATCATGATGTTCAAGTTCTTTCCAGTCTATGAGGACAGGATATATGAGGGGTAAGGAGTCATTTGGCGGGTTAAGATCAGCTACTGTAAGTGTGATGATGGAGACATCGTCATAGTTGTTTGGGATATCGGTGACATCTATGATATTCTAGAGGTCTTCGATGATACTTTCCTCGACATTTCCTTGTTTGTATTGTCACTCCTCGTTCTCACTAGCCTCGTAGATATGTTGTGGTCCAAATTCAAATGGTCAAGATATTGAGCCTTGTCCCTCATGAGAAATGGGTATGTATGCATGGATTGTATCCACCTCAATATCTTCAGTGTAAGTGACATTTCCTCTTCTATTTTCTCTTTCTTATACTTTAAGTTATATTCCATATATATTTTCAAGATGTTTGAGAGGGGTTTCGGACCTCTAGGAATTATAATGCAAAATCTAGTTTTTGGAAGATCCTCCAAATTTCAGACATAGTCAAATTTCAAGGCATTTCAGGATCAAGAGTGAAAAATTTGTAACCAAGATTTGAAATTAGGCTTGTGTAAGCCCACCAAAGGTTTTTATTTTTCACTAACTTCTTTCCTTGCAGGTTTTAACTGTTTCTTGCAGGTTGGAGGAGTTAGAATTAGGATTTGTGATTTCTTTCTAGCTTTTTAAAGTTGGATAAAAAGAACTCTTTTTTTCTTTGGATTAAAAAGAACCCCATATTTCTTTTGGGTTTAAAATCAACTACATTTTTCTTTGGGATTAAAAAGGACAAGAGTGAAAAATTTGTAACCAAGATTTGAAATTAGGCCTGTGTAAGCCCACCAAAGGTTTTTATTTTTCACTAACTTCTTTCCTTGCAGGTTTTAACTGTTTCTTGCAGGTTGGAGGAGTTAGAATTAGGATCTGTGATTTCTTTCTAGCTTTTTAAAGTTGGATAAAAAGAACTCTTTTTTTCTTTGGATTAAAAAGAACCCCATCTTTCTTTTAGGCTTAAAATCAACTACATTTTACTTTGGGATTAAAAAGGAATCTCATTGCAAGGTAAAAAGAACAACAAATCAAACACTTTTCTTTCTTACAAGACTAGGGGAAAGCACTTCATTTTGGGCTCTAAAAAGAACAACAAATTTTCAATTTTCTTACAAAAGGTAAAAAGAACAATCAACTTGTTCATTTTTTACAAAGCAATTTACTTTCAAGGAATGTGCTTTCATTTTGTTGACCAAGATTTCCAATCCTAGTTAGAAAACAAATTTTTATGTGGAACTAAAATAAACACCATGCTTGTTGGAGCAACATCTCCAAATAGAGGATAGATCATCATTGCTTTGAAGGTTAAAAAGAACACTTGTATTATGTGTCTCGAAAGTGGTAGGTATATGCTCTCCCCTTAATTGGGTGACCATAAAACCAAACCACTTTTTATGCTTTCTTTTACTTTCAAGCAATTAAACCTTTAGAGGGCTTGCCTTCCTAAAGCCTCGAAAAGGCTAGTGTGAAGGGTATGACTCAAGTGGGAAACAACTTTATCACCAAGTATTCCAACCCACTATAATCAAATGTTGAGGCTTATGAAAATCCTCTTCAACAATTTTGCTTAGTGATTAGCCTTCCCCCAGTATCTTTAAGATGCGTAAAGTCTTTGTTCTAAAGGTTGGGAATCCTCCCAAGGGAGTTTATCACTGAAGACCAAATGAAATCCTTACTATGAACCTTAGCATTAGAAGCTTTGTACCAAGTCAGTTACCATACATTGGCAATATCATAGTACAAGGGTGGGGAAGAATCCACCCCCAAGATCACTCACCATATATCTCCCAAGATAACTACCCAATTGTGAAGCAATTCACTTTGGGTTAATTTATGGCAGAAGGCAAAAAAAATGGGTGCCCCCTAGGGGTGACAAGGTTGTTTGAGCTAATGGAGTATCGAGACTAGTGGGCTATGATATTGTTAATTACCTTTGAATAAAGATTCAATCTAAGATGTCTTCTTTTTAATCCAAACCAGTGGAAACATCAGGGATTTGAAAACATCCTCAAAAGAATATACACTATTTGTTTAGCATAGAAAAATTGTTATCACTTCTATCTGTTGTGTTTTCAAATCATTTTATCAGAAAATCATCCATCAAAGATACAAAAAAAATCATTTCTCAACATCTCAGTGAAATCATCAAAACAAAGATATCAAGACAGTTAGTGTGTAGGATCAACATCCTACCGCATCTCAACCATCTGATAGCGCATTCCAACCAATAGTTAGTTCTTTTGTCACTCACATTAGTACATGATCACTATCATACTGGTAAAAACTCACAGAGTTCTTGCCAACATCATTGCAGTGCATATGAGCATTAGCCTAGCGCATCTCAAACATATTATAGCACATTTGTACTAAAAATTAGTGCCTAAAAGGGACATATTAGTGCATAACCGATTCAACAATTGTGTTATCAAATAGTATAAAATAGTGCATTTGAGAGGTAGCATAGCGCATCTGGACCATTCTATAGTGCTTTGGGGGCATCCTTTAGCGCATCAAGTTTTTGTTCTAGCGCATGATCAAAATTGGCAAAAAATAGAGAGCAAACCAGTCACCTTGTGAAATTTTCATCAACAGTTTCGGATACCCTTTTAGGTCCTCTGACAAATCCAACAATGAAATTGCAAAGAAGGATCATAAGTGATAAATTTCCAAATCCAACCAAGAACCCATAGAAAGAGATATCAAATCTTCAACTATCTTAATATCAGATTTCATCCAACAAAATTGAGGAGTATCAAAAACAATGATCAAAGGTTCCACCGTCCAACGAATCCTATCAAACCAATACCTAGTTAGGTTCTCAAGTTGTCAAATTAAGTTTCTAGATCGTGAAACTTGACTCATATCATTTGGAACTCTTTATCATAGAAGCGAATCAAACTAAACTTCTACTTGATGAGTAAACTTGATTTTCCAAAATGAAATATCCATATCCAACATCATCAACATCAACATTGATCATTTGTGTATGACCACTCCCCATATTTTGAGAAGAAGAAGTCTTCATCAAAAGACTAAGTTGAAGAAGAGACAACCTAGTTCTAAGTCACTTATCAAGATGAGTGAATTTCTATATATCATCCGTCAACTCTATAAATCATATCGCGCATCCTTGCGTCATATGCGGTTGTATATCTAAGGAAAAACCAATAAATTTGACAAAGAACCTTTGAGAAGTAGGGCTTACGTTCAAAAAGAATCATTCAACCAATGCCTTAATAGGGGAGGAAGGATTAATTCCACCTTGTTTCCAAAGTTTCTTATCACTTACAACAAAGCTCGACTTGAGCCTCCAACTCCACCAAGAACCCCAATAGAAGAAGAAGAATTTACTACTATAGAGATATATTAATGCCCATTGTCACTCAATCTCATAGAAACAAAAAAAAACAATCACAACTAGAATCAAGCAGGAGTCGTATATTGTCCAATCCTTTTGATGAATATGCAAATATGGGAGAAACAGAGATCACTGAAGAGCTTCTCCAAGAATCTCAAGAGAATGCGGCTTTCCAAAAGCTTGTAGAAAGACTTATAGAAGAAGATAAGAAAAAATATCTACTCATGCTAACTAGTAAAGGAGTCAATATTCCCGAGGATTCTAACATAGAAAACTTAAGGAATACAGATGAGAGAATTTTAAGAAGGGCGATAAACTATGCTTATCAAGAATAACTGAGAGAAGAAGAAGCACATGATCAAGAAAACATACACAACCAAGATCACACCCATGAACAAGATAACACTCACGAACAAGATAATACCTACAATCGGGACAATCTTAATGAACGAGGGGAAATTCCCCATCGAAGGACAAATGCACTCCTTGTTGTTCTTACACAACTCCAAACACCTCAAAGACAAATGCAGGACATGCAACAAGGGAACATGGTACAATACTCATTAGATGATATTTTTCCTTATCCTTTTGATAGGATATTGAACATGGTACCTTTTCCCCCAAATTCATATATACCAAAGAATGACAAATACGATGGTAGGAGTGATCCCCATGATCATGTTCGGGAATTTTGTACTATGAGCTTGGATTTTGCTCACAATGACACATACTTAATGAGATTATTTCCAAGAAGTTTGGGAGGTAAAACAATGGAGTGGTTTTCAAAACTCACAGCTCCCATCAGATCATTTGATGAGTTGGTAAATAAATTCATAACGCAATACTCCTATAACATCCAACATGCAATCACCATGCTTTATGTGTGTATATGAAACAAAAGAACAATGAAACATTCATGGTGTTTCTACAATGATGGAGATGCATGGTCGCAAGGATCCACGAGATGTGCTTGAAAAGAAAAAGATGGAAATCTTCATAAACAATCTAAATAGTGAAATGAGTTATCATCTCAAACTACAATGTATACTATCTTTTACAAAGTTAATAGAAAATGGTATCCAAGTAGAGGATGCTTCCATCAAGAAAGGAACCTTGAAGGTCTTTAAAGAAGGTGTTAGTTCATCAAACAATAATACCTTTAACAATCAACACAATAACAACAAATTAGAAAAGTCCAGATTTTGGACAAGGAACAAAAACATTGTTAATGATGGGGTAATCGATACCAACAATGTAAAGTCTAAACAACCCGTGTTGAATTTATCAGGCAACCCACCATCCAATAATGATCAAAGAATTTATAATAAATTCACTAACACTTATCAACAAAATGTCCCTTTTACTGAAGATATTGAGGTGGATACAATCAACAAGGTGCCATAAATGTATGAAGGAAAATGTGGTGATCAAAATGAATAAATCAAGATCAAAAGACCCACATACCAATGAGACTTTTGGTATGTTGGCATTCTACACTCTTATGAGATAGTTGATGTTGTCATTGATGGCAACCATCTGGCAACCAACTGGAAAGTCATCGGCAATTGGTTTCTACATGCTCAGCATCACAAACTTCATACACTGTTAGCTACCGGTACTGACACCCACTTCACCGGTATTCAGATTACATTGGCAACAAGCATACCGGCACCCCAACCGACATGGGATAAAGTTTTGTTTATATGAATTGTTTTTGTAATGTAATTATCTTTTGTAAAGCCGACATGGTATATTGTAAAAGACTCATATATGTATGAGATCTTATAGGTCATTTTATAAAAAAAGAAAAAGAGAGAGAGGCATAATGTGTGATGAGGCAATTTTGTATAAAGTGATATAGTTGATAGTGAAGGTTTTGGTTATTGACTAAGCTTAAACTGGTATTGAACTTGGCATGAGAGATGTTGTTTTGAGTAGTACATTGTATTGGATTTAATAATCCATTTTGTAGTCAGTGTGACTCTTTATTGAGTAGTGAGCTCTAGGTTGTTGGCCTCCCCGCATGTGCAAGCCCCTCATTGTAAGGAGTATTTATTCATCGGCTAGTGAGTAAATATTGTCGGTCACAAATCCCACCAAGGTTTTTTCCACACCAGGTTTCCTTGTTAAATATCTTGTATTATGGTGTGTTTCTATGTTGTCTCTATTATTTCTATTTATTGCAATAATTCTTATTTACCAGTACACTATTTTTGGATGCAAAGTTATTAATAAGTTTAAATATTCTGTCAACCGATTAGGCACTGATTTGCCCCCTCTCTCAGTGTCTTTGGGACTGTCATTGAATCTAACATGGTACAAGTATATAAACAATTGAACTAGTTTAACTTCCCAAGGGGTGTCCCATTGTTTTCTATCTCATGGGATCCCTAAAGACAATGTTTTTCTCTCAGATCATTGAGCAAATGACTTAGGAATGACAACTCCAAGAACAAGTGATATTGTGATCTACATGCATGAATGGATTATAAGATCTATATGATGTGTTAAAACTATGATGATTAAGTTAAGATGAAGATAGTTATATGATAAAAGATTAATAAATTATCCTAACATGATATACTAGCCTAGCACGAATAATCTATGATATGAAAAATGCTTCTAAATGCTATGATGATGTTTTAACAAAGAGAGGCTAAAATGCTTAGTAAATTAGGCTATAATGTAGATGCATGAAAACTTGGATATAAAAAATAAAGAATGAGAGCTCTATTTATAGGAGAAATTGGGCAATGGATGCTTAAGATTGAATAATCTTAACAAGGGCTAGGATTGAAAGTTAATCAATCCATGTTTACAATTTTCACCAATGAAATGGTGACAATTGTCAACAAGAGGATGCTTGAGAGGAGATGCAAGAGGCATTAAATTCTTGAGAAGACATAAAGGTTAGGTTAGGGTTATCCAATGGATAAATCCTTTACCCAAGGGGTAAACTCTTGTGTAAGGGTTAAATGGATAACTATGGTCAAAGCCATAAGTGCTTGATGAGACCCTTGAGTCAAAAGGATGGTTAAGTTAGAGGAAAGTCTCTAACCAAAGGTCAAAGGTGAGTTAACCATAAATGGTAATGTAAGAGGCTTTAATGGTTGTAAAGAAATACCCTGTAAGGAGTAACCTCAGTAGAGGATTTGAAAATCCAATCTAATGGACCACCTTGTTAGAGGAATTGAATAGCACCAAGCATGTTAGAGCTTACCCAATTAGGGGATTTCAATTCTACTGTAATTGTTAGAAAACAATAGGAATTTGTTGATCTATCTGAATAGAACTACACTTGCTTGATCAGATCCATTTCATGCTCCTATCTGTCTTTACTCAAACTGTAGATACATCATTTGGTTAGGCAACCACACACTCAACTGAACTGTGTCTATCTCTTTGCCAACTCTTTTAAAAACTAAATAACTTCATCGACCTTAAATACAAATTGTATATGGTGAAAATGGATAACAATAATAACGATATTGAAAGGCTAAATGAATTCAACCACAAAACCCTAGCCTAACAACAACAAAGATCCACCATAACATATGAAGATTACCTAAGACAATGAAAATCAAATGAAATCACAAAGATTACACCATCACATGTCCAATAGGGTTTGGATCTCCATTCTTCCTATCTCCATTGATCTTGCTTGATGTATTTGCTCTCAGATTTTATGTGCACAAGAGCTCAACAAAGAACGAAATGTGGTTGCAAGTAGGATCGTAGTGTAGTCAAGTCCTTAAGATGATTCATTAGAATGAATGATTAGTTAGGGTTTGATAATGAGGGAAGCATCTCCTTATATAGAAGACACAATACGAAATGGAGGGATAAGATTGAGAGGTGTAAAAGGAGGTCGGCTTTGATTAGAGGGTAGGTAAAAGAAATAATAAAATAATGAAAGGGGTAGGTAGTGTATGAATTAAGAGATGAATGACATGTGTCATGGGTAGAAAAGGTTAATGAATTAACTAAATAAATAAAGATTTATTTAATTAATAGAAGAAGTGGGATCAATTAAATTAATAAGATATTTATTTAATTTAGGAAAAGGATAATTTAAATAAATAAATGTATTTATTTAAATGAGAAATAAGGCTAGAAGAGGATAAATGAATTAATTAAATAAATAAATATTTATTTAATTAATAGAAGAATTAGGCTTAGATAATTAAATAAATAAAATATTTATTTAATTAGACTGGACAATTTTAGGTGTCTACATTTTGCCCCTCTTTGAGACAATGCGGCTTGTCACGTTGTTTCAAAGAAGATAATATGAACTGATACAAAGTTGCCCCAAGATGGGAATGATATGCCCCCTCGAGAGATTGGATGAAAATGTTTGTAAAGATCGCAGACAATCTCTCGATAAGAAAGAAAGGCTAGAATGGACTAGCCGGATAAAGTGACAAAGTCACGGTATAAAGAAGACTGACTCAGGAAACAAGGGCTAGGGGTAGTCTATAAGATAGACCACGGGGGAAAATACATCCTCATTGTCATCTACACATCCACAAGAGAAGAGTGCAGAGTGAAAATAGAGTAGCAGCAGTCAGCAGTGATGGCCTTCATTCACAGATTCGACTGTGTTCACTGATTCTAGAGGCCAGCAGAGGCAAGAGAGCTGGTAAGTACCACCAAACCTCCTCGTACTTCGATGCATTTATTATTGTCATTAATGCATGGTAGATAGGGAAATAAATGCATTTAGAATAGGGTCCAAAAAATGTCCAAAAACATCCAAGCGCATCTGCGTTGGTGCTAGGCGCGTCTATACTCACGAGGCGCGTCTGTGTTTGTGCCAGGCGCGTCTGTGATGGAAACTACATCTGTGCCAAATGCGGCTGCGTTTGTGATGTGTAGGTGCATCTTTGCTAAGAAGGCACGTCTATGTCGCCCAGGTGTGTCTATGCAAAACATAGGCACGTCTATGTCAAGTAAGCACGTTTGTGTCCAAAAAATGTGAATTTGTGTCTTCTAGGTCAAATCGGTAGTTCTGTGATGAACATACGCTGTTGATTGGATAAGCTGCTGAGAGGATACACTCAAGCAGGTCCTCTAGGGAAGACTAGGATAGATCAAGGCACTTTGTGATGAACAGTGAGTACCAAGATAGAGTACTTTGTGATGAACAGGGAGTACTAAAATATGAGCAACACTTTGTGATGAACAGTGAGTGCAAATGTGAGTAACACTTTGTGATGAACAGGGAGTGCCACACACGTAGTATTTTGTGATGAATAGGGAGTACCACTAGGATAGAAGCAATACTTTGTGATGAATAGTGAGTGTCATTAGGATAGAATGCCATATGCATGTAGATAAAAAGTAGCATTTTGTGATAAATAGGGAATGCCATGATGACTGACATGATTGATTTGCTTGATTGTAAGAGTATTTGCCTATGCTGGAGTCATGGGAGAGATTCCCGTCGACTTAGAGATTGTGACCTAAGCTAATAGTCGAGGACCGAGCTGCGATTGAGGCTATGGGATTGAGACATGTTCTGTATGTTCCTGAGTTTCGCGTGAACATGGGACTGTTGACTGCACTGGCGAAGAGATGGCACTCTGAGACATGCACATTTCATTTGTCGATGGGGGAGATGACAGTCACCCTCGAGGATGTATATAGGATCTTGAGGATATCGATCGATGGGGAGCTGATCCCATATGATTGAGATGGAGACAGGGAGGCCCTGAGACGAGTGTTCCAGGACCCAGGACTGGAGATGGGGGCTGGACATGTGGCTTGGGATACTATGATAGCTACAGGGCTAGCACTGCCAGTAGTGATAGGAGGAGCGATCAGTGGGTTCTTGTGTCCTGATAGAGCGACACGAGGGTTGGCTATGGGCTGGGGAGGTGCACTAGAGACACTAGTGACACAACACACCAGATATGCCTAGGGACCGTGTGTGCTGGCACACCTCTACTATGAGCTGCATCAGTTTGTATACCACGGATCAGTGGGATTGGGCTGCAGGGTGACATTGTTGCAGGTGTGGGCTTATGAGCATCTGCTAGTGATAAGACCAATACACTTTAGAGGCAGAGGTCATGGACGCAGTTTTGTTCACTTATACAACATGATCATGTTGCAGCCACGGATTGGCAGGTTAGAGCACTGGCGGCGGGTGATTGATGATATGGACATGGTCATATGGCGGCCATACCTGGGATGCGAGTAGTGGGAGGACGATGCGATAGAGCTTCCCTACACCTTCCAAAGTAGGTACCTAATTGGGCGGACGCCCTATGTGCTGGAGAGGTAGCTAGTGGATAGGGTTGGCAGGCAGTTTGGCAGGATTCAGCGGATGCCATGGGGTTCAGGCATGTATGCACAGACTGTGAGAGATCAGGCACAGTTTGGACCCCTATTATCATATGATCAGGCCATTATGCAGCTGGTAGAGATGATGCCCATACCCTGGGATATGTGACCAGAGATTGAGGATGTTGAGTACACAGCCTACTAGGCCGAGCATCCATTCCCATGCCTGACGGATCTAGGAGATCTATTAGATGGAGATGGTGGTGGGGATGGTGATGATGATGGAGCTGATGGGGGCAGAGGCCGATGGAGGAGGAGGGGGGCAGTTGGAGAGAGGAGGGTTGCACCGCGGAGGGAGGGTGGAGAGGATAGGCAGGCTCAGGTGGTGAGGGGTCACGGTGGATTGCCGCTACAGGTGCCAGTAGCACAAGGTCCTAGACAGGTGCAAGTACAGGGATAGATACTAGTACAGGCACCAGTACAGGTACCAGTATAGGCACAGGCACAGGGGCAGGCACCCGTATAGGGGGAGCCATAGGGGGCTGAGGCCAAGGAGGATGAGCTGACGGAGTTGAGGGAGATCTGCCAGGGATAGGCAGATGAGATCCAGGAGTTGGAGAGGGAGAGGGATAGGCTCAAGAAGCGGCTCAGAGATACTGAGTGAGAGCCAGACTAGGCCATTCAGCGCTACACAGAGGCTGAGATAGCATTGAGGGCTGGGAGATAGGCAGCAGAGGACACAGGGGCCGGATATGCCTACGTCCTGCAGGCAGGGGAGGATATTGCCTACTGGCGGGATCTCTATTATGGTGTAGTACTAGCAGATCAGCAGGTGAGGAGCTTCCATAGACCATCACGGACAACGATAGCTACGGGAGGGAGCCGGAGGAGATAGGCATCTAGTGGTGGGGTTATGGATCCTCCACCACCACTAGATAGAGGGGACAGGAGGAATGATCCTGGGGTGGGTCCTTTAGGGGCTCAGATTCCATCGAGGCCAACGGCTCTGAGGGAGGGAGTTCATCATAGCCGTAGAGGGCTCCCTATGTATCAGTATTGTACCATTTTTGTATGATGATGTAGACACCTTCAGGTGATTGTAGCCATATGATTTTTTGACATCATTGTATCATGACACTTTATATATATATATGAGATGATTCATCTTTGCGGCAGCTATATGCATGTGTACCTATGTGATGTATGTTCTTATGTGATGTTTGTTTTATGTGATGTTTATGATATGGATGCAAATATGTACATGATGCAATGCAATATTTTTGTTCTTTTATGTTTTATATGTGTATGCATGATGCAAATGTGAATGTATGAAATGCAGATGAATATGATAATGCACATATAAATTGTGCTAACAGGTGTTGTGTGCAGGATGTGATGTAGTTGTGATATCTATATGTATGTATGAAATGCTAACATGTGGTAATGTAGGTGCAACTACATGAAATGAAAATGTTTTTGGTGTGTCATTATACTCAGTCATGTGATAGCAGGCTACGCAGACTCGAGAAGGACGATGGAAGTCAATCAAGAAAGGGGGATGAAAGATAGAAGATATGAAAGTGAAAGAGCTTCTTGTGTGTTATCATCATTGAGCTTTATTATGGCAAGTAGGTTATGACAATCGAGGCATATGTTTGACCCAGAAAGTCATTGTACCTGTTTGCATGGAGATAAGACAGTCACAAACAAGGAATGCCCCAGTTCATACTAGACCCATAGTGTCCTCATATCCTTGGACAAGTCATAGCATTACTAAGAGACAATCCACAAATAGAAAATACAAATAGGTGACGATACCCCATCCTTGCCTTTCTAGTCAAAGACATCCTGGAGATAGAATCTCTAGTCAGAGACATCCCAGAAAATCTAAAAGACATGTCACCAAAAAAGATGAAATCAAAAGAAAACCAAGACTCGACACCAACATCCACTGTAGTCCTCAAGTTTAGTGTCCCTTGTCACTTGTATAAGTCTTATTTGATTGTGGTCACAATGTTTACTTTCACAAAAAGGATAGATAGCACTGAACCATAATGTTGTCTGAGTCTGTTGAAAGATTTGATTTGTTAAAGCCCATTGTTTCTGCTATGTCTCATCTGAAACTGACTGAATCCATGAAACTGATACTTTATTGCGAAGAAGATGGAACTTTATTGAGGATTTGTGATGCAAATGTTGCTTTATTGCGGATTGTGCGCGGATAGACTGAAGAAAGCTGGAAGAAACTGTACTCCTTGAAACATGTGATGTTCTTAGTTCCAAACCCATCACTAGACGTAGGATTTGCCTTAGCCACAGATAAGAGCTGATTTATTATGGATGGAAAGGGAGGTGAAAAGGGAGGTTTATTATGAATGGCGAACCAATCTTGGGTAGATCAATAACAAGCCATGATGGGAGTGGGTAAGTTTATTATGAATGAATAGGTTGTGAGTGTGTGCAAAGTGAAAGGATGAAAGTGAATCCTGAAGGAGGGAGGAGCAATGTCTCTATGCATGGCGCTTGTGACCCAGTTTTCACCATGGTATTTGCCCAGGGCGCCACCAAAGTGGTTTTCACCATTGGACGAAATTATTTCTTTTTACTTTTTTCAATTTTTCAATGTTTTTTGTGTCACAAGGTGCCTATTTGCTAGGTTTTCACCAAGTAATGATTTTTTTTGTTTTATAATTTTTTTTTGTATTTTTTTGAATTTTTTTATTTTTTTTTATTTTCGAATTAGGATATTCTAAAGAGCTATGTGTAAAACCTGCGAAGCTGCATGCTATTGATAGGATCCTCCAAAGGTTCACCTTCTGTAGTTGAGAGCTAATATGTATAGTAACAGAGGTTGATCTGGAACTGGTGGCATCAGAACTGGTGGATTTAGAAGATAATCTTTGAGCGTTTGGAAAGCCTGTTGACAGTTATCATCCCATTTGAATTTGATGTTTTTATGTAGCAGGTGCTGAAAAGGATTACACTTATTTGCATGTTGTGCTATGAATCTTCATATGGACTAGAGTTTGCCTTGTAAGGATCAAAGTTGACTGATATTTCTTGGTGGTTGCATCTCCAAGATGGCCTTGACTTTTGCTGGATCAGCTTTGATTCCCTTTTTGGATACAATGAATCCTAGAAGCTTCCCGGAGGTTACTCCAAAGACACATTTCTTGGGGTTTAATCTTACTTTGTATTTTTCCAACCGATCAAAGATGACTGAAAGTATGTCTAAATGTGTATTTTTGTCTATTGATTTGCCCAAGAGGTCATCGACATAATCTTCCATGGTTACGTGCATGAGATCATGAAAGATAGTAGTCATGGCTCTTTGATATGTAGCACCTGCATTCTTTAGCCCGAAGGGCATGACATTCCAACAGAAAGTTCCCCAAGGACAAGTGAATGATGTTTTGTGTTGATCCTCGGGTGCGATCCTTATTTGATTATAACTAGAGAATCCATCCATTAATGATAACATTTCATGACCTACTATGAGATCAACAATCAAGTCAATATTTGGTAATGGGAAGTCATCCTTTGGACAAGCTTTGTTGATGTCTCTGAAATCTGTACATATTCTAATGTTGTGATCTGGTTTACTAACAGGCACTAAGTTAGAGATCCATTCAGGATAATCAATTGGGCGTATGAATCCGACATCCAATAATTTCTCAAGTTCTACTTTGACTAGTAATGCCACTTGTGGATGCATTTTTCTTAATTTCTATTTTACTGGCTTTGCCCCCGGTTTGACTGTCAAATGATGCATTACCAAATCCGGATCTAATCCAGGCATATCAGTGTATGACCATGCAAAGTTGATTTGTCGTTCTTTGAAGAAACTTATGAATTTTGACCTTTCTGACTCCATCAATGATTGAGCTAGGAATATGTTGTGTGGAACCTCTTCTGTACCAATATTTGTTTTAATAGTCTCCTCTACCAACATGGATGACTTTTCCTCATATGATGCTGGGAGAATGTCGAGCCTTCCATCTTCGGGTGCCTCAGAGAGGTTTTCGCCCTCAGATACGTCCTTTCTTTTTACTTTTTTGGGGTCAGACAGTGCCACAGTGTGGTTTTCACCATAAGACCCTTGATTTGTTCTTATTTTCACATTTTTGCGACTGGAAGGTCTGACACCCTCACCAAAATATGCCACGCTATTGAGTTCTATACTGTATCCCACTTTATGGTCCCCAGGGGGAAGATAATCTTGTATGCCAAGATAGTCAATAAAAGCTTCATCATTTTGGAATGTGTCAAACTGTGCAGGTCCTTCATGATCCCAGTCAATGAGTTGGTGGTGAACAAGGGGAAGGCCATCAATGTCTTCAAAGTTAGCGGGGCTAAGAGAGAAGATGCAGTTATATTCAGGTATGTCAAAGTAATTATCGAGGTCATTGATGACACTCTCCTCATCAGTCTTGATCGCGAGCGAATCCAAATTATCATCACTAGTAGCGCATTCTGGGATAGGTGTTCTCATCCTATGTGATTTCAACCTAGGACCTTGAGACAAGGACTGTGTGGAACCCTCATGGGTTATTTCTTGACCAACTCTGAACTTGTTATAGAATTCCTCTTCTTCTGTGGGTTCATCTGGCTCTCTGAATGTCTCGTCGAGCTCATAGTCATTGGAGGACTTACCTGAACCCCATTCCCATTCATTGGAGTCTGTGGAATAGTGATCCTCTTGTTGAATTTTGGCAGCTTTGATTTGTAAGGCTTCTTCTATCCTTTGAGTGTGGACCTTGGAAGTCAGGAAACCAAGTCCTTTTGAGTGTTCCTTTTTAAATGTCAATTTAGGTTGTAAAGGTTCAATGATGCCTTCCTTTCGTAAACCAAGAGGGCTTTTTCCATCATACCCAAACTTTTGTAGAATTTTGAAGCCTTTGCCATATTTCTCACATGGTAGACTGATGTGATCTTGTGTGTCATCTTCAATGTCTTTGTAAAGAATTTTGTATAGATCTTCCTCTTCCAGTTCGCCCCATCTTTGAAAGGTAGTAGGGTCCCATTTAAGTACCGGGATGGATACTTGCTTGTTAGGATGTGGTCTTCCATATTCTTTTGGGGAACTCATGACTTGTCGTAAGTACATGGTCTGATTTAAAGTGTATTCCCCCATGCCCTTGTCTTGAAACTTGCCTTTAAGCTCACCTTGTTTTTTATGTCAAAGGTTTTAATGACTCAAGATCAATGTATGCCGAAGAAGGAATAGATTCGCGATTACTGGGAATGATGGTCTCAGTTTTTGATCTCAGGTTATTGCAGTATATGAACAGATTAGGATCGCCGTTAACTATTACTTCCACTCCATTGTGAGGAAACTTAATGCATTGATGATATGTAGATGGGACTGCCCTCATTTCATGAATCCAAGGACGTCCTAGCAATATGTTATAAGTGAGATCTAGATACACGACTTGACAAACCACATCCTTTGTAACTGGCCCAACTCTGAGAGGCAAGGTGATTGTGCCCTTGGACAAACGTTCTTCATCATCATATGCCTTGATGGTGATTTGATTTGTAGAATTCACAGCCTTATCAGAATATCCCAATTGTTTAATTGTGCTCAATGTACAAATGTTTAGACCAGCTCCTCCATCTATCAAGACTCATTTTATTCGATGTTTGTGTATGAAGGCTTCAACATGTAGCGGTGCATTATGTGGCCGACTTACGGAGGTGTCATCGGCTTCTGTGAATGTAAGTGAATGTGGAATGGAAAGGTATCCCACCATGGCTTGAAACTGGTCCACGTTCAGATCAGTAGGAATGGCAATATCTCTCAAGATTTTTTCAAGAATGGCTTTATGAGCGGGGGATATGCGTAATAGCTCAAGGATGGAGATGAGTGCGGGCATCTTCCCTAACTGTTCTACAAGGTCATACTCAGGTTTGGTTGATGAGGAGGTGATGTTCTTGGCTGGAGCACCCTACAAAGTAAATTTAAATCAGCGGGTTGTGACAGTACATTTAGAGGTAGGTTCAGAAGAAGATCCAACACCTTTTAGGACAATCCTGGGTCTCCGGGTAGAATTCTCAGACGTTTTATCCTTGATGATAATGGTAGAGACATAGCTGTCCATTGAGATGTGATTGATGGTTGAATCATAGTTATAAGATGCTCTGGTATAGTTGGTTTGGTCATCTGTGTCTTTAGCTTTTCCCTTGTCATGTTTTGGGAATGGTTCCTTAAACATCTCATGTTTTTTATTAGATGAGTGTCCCTCAATCTCAATATCACCTCTATCAATGAGATCCTGTATGATGTTCTTCAGTCGATGACAATTTCCTATCTTATGACCCTTGCTCTTATGAAATTCACAATACTCATCATCATTTCACCACTTTGGTTTAACCTTTGGTTCATATGGAGGAAAATCTGGAACTGTGATTACCTTGTTTACCACTAGCTTTTTGAAGACTGATTCAAGTGGTTCTCCCAAGGGAGTGTACTTCCTTCATGATCTAGAAGTTGTTTGAGTATTCACTTGATTGTTTGTAGAACTTGATCCTGAAAAGATGAATTTGGGTCGCACTGTGTTGGCGTCAACAATACATTCATTGACTATGTTCTTGTTTTTGTTCCAAAATCTCGGCTTGTCTTTTCCCTTAAAGTCATCTTTGTTTTCCTTGAATATCTTAATGACTCGTTGTTCAATTAGGACCTTTTCTGTTGCTAAGCCTTTTTCAATGACATCCTTGAAGGTGGACAAACAATCTTTCCTTAGATCATAGCCAATGTCTTTGTTAACAATCTGGGTGAACATTTCTACCATTTGTTTTTGTGGAATTTCACAAGAGCATCTGCTAGCTAGATTTCTCCATCTTTGTAAAAATGATGAAAAAGACTCTCCATCCTTTTGCCTAGTGTTGCACAAAGTAGTGACTGATATGTCTGTCTCTATGTTGTAGGAGAAATGCTAAATAAATGCCTCTGCTAGATCACCCCATGACTTAATACCAGGTGGAAGTTGGGAGAACCATTCCATAGCTTGATTACCTAGGCTTTGTGGGAATAATCTCATCAAATATGTCTCTTCTGCTGCTACCTCAATGCAAGCTATGAAAAATTGTCTTATGTGTGCCTTAGGATCCCCTTTTTCTCTATACTTATCAAATTTAGGCGTCACAAAGTGTGTAGGAAATGGAGGCATTGGAATGCTCTTTTCAAATGGATAAGGACATATGTCTCTCATTGTGTATGTTGGCTTCGGTGTATTTATGTCCTCCATTTTCTTTTGTAAGTCCCTGATTTGTTGCTCCAAATTGCTCTTAGGTGGAGATCGACTTCTTGGACCATACCCCATGCTTGAGGCACCAATTGGAGGAGGAGCATGTTGCATATATGGATGATATTGATCATACACATGCTCATATGGAGGAGGTCTATAGTGATGCTACGTATATGGACCACTTGGTATAGATTCATGTTGAGGAATGCCATATCTATTTTGTCCATGCATACCATACTCTACAAGCATGTCATGTTCTAATGTGTTGCCCCCAAATTTGACACGAGGTTTCCTTGTGTCCAAATTTTGAGCATGCCTTTGAATATCCAATTGCTTTGGTGGTTGATCCTTAGCATTGGTATATGATTGAGCATATTTCTCTACATAAGACTTCCATAATGGTCTGCGAAAGTGAGTATCATATGCTTGACCATGTGTATGTGGGACCTCTGGTTTTTGAAACAAAGATGATGGTGATTCAGGTACCATATGTGGTCCTCTATTGCCTCCACTATTTGGTCTCCTTTGATCCATGTTGGAGTGAGTTTGTTGCAAAGGTCTATTTTCCATTATTTGAGACATGTCAAAATCATGAGGTATCTTGGCTCCACTTTGTGCCATCATTTGTAAGAAGTATTATCTATCTCTCTTCATTATTTCCTCAATCAATCGATTGAAGCGGGGGTCCATAATGGATTCTTCCACATCTATTGAATGTACTAAAAAGTTGCCCATATCGTCATTGTGTGTATCATTTTTGTTTGTAGTGTCCATGTTCTCAACATTTGGAATGTTTCTATAGGCATCCATGTCAGGTAATGTGTTATGATCAGTATTGAAAAAGACATCATTGTCATACTCATAGATACTCATGTTTGCGGACTCTTGAGCCTCTTTAGTTTCTCTCCTAGATTTTTGAAGATGGGTTTCAACCATGAACTAGGTAGTAACCGAGATGTGTGAGACTAGATGAAGAATGGAAAAAGTATGGAAGACCAAGAGTTGGATGGAATGTAAATGAATCTGAGGTTTACTTGCAATGTCCAAAGTGTAAGACCAAGTATGTATGTAGTAGAGTAGGTGTGACTTCCAAAGAGAGGATAGTTTCTCTTGATGAGGTAAATTGACCTTGACTCTAAGTAAGACCAAATGAGACCCAAAGGTAAGAAACCTTGATGAGGGACCACTTAGCAAAGTGTTGTTGTATGTAGTGTGTTGACAAAGTATAGTGAGGACAAGCAAGTGACCTTTTGATTCAAGTTTAGACAATTGTGAATGTAAAGTGAGATGTGAAGCAATGATGGACTTTGTGAGACCCAAAGACAAGTTGAATGCTAAATGAAACCCTAGAGAAATGACCTAGGAAGCTCAAGAATTCTGAAACTGACTGTGTTTGTTTGATGGACTGCAACAGTTTTTCAATTTTGAACACAGATGCACCTGTATACTTCACAGACACGGTTTCCTGACATAGACGTGGCTCTGTTCAACACAGATGTGCTTCTGAGATTTTTTTGCAAAGTGTAATGTTGATTCTGTAAACACAGATGCGTTTCTGCCCTTCACAGACACGGTTATACAACACAAACGCTATTATGTCAGACATAGACGCGTTTCTACAAAATTTATGCAATTTTTTCCAATCTGTGAAGTCATTTTGTTGTGACCAAATCTGACTGTTTGACTTCTTTTCGTGACAAGAGGACATAGTGTTGATGAAGACCCAATGTTTGCAAGTGTCTAGACTCAAAATGACTCCAAGAAAAGTGTGTTGTTTGATGTAAAAATGTTTTGCATACACTTGAAGACACAAAAGACACAATGTTTTGGTGTTTGGTCTTGAATGTTTTGAATGTTTAAAATAAGTCAAGCACAATTCTTATGGCTGGCCAAGACAATAGTTGTTGATCCCACGTGGGGTTTTACCCTCGAGGCTACGCTATTCAGAGCAGATACTTAGATGCTTGACCTCACTGGCTCCACCCTCGGCACTCACTTCTCGGGTCAGCCAAGTATCAGTCCCCACAAAAACTCCCCATGGCGAACTTTGTATCTCTACTAAGAACCGTATGTGTGTGGGCCACTACTAGAGGTCCGACCTCCTGCCCCAACAACTAGAAGGATTTGGGCTTCTAAAACAAAAAGGTGCTAGTAAGGGCATCTGCTCATGTGGCCATACATGCGGTACTTTCAACTCTATAAATATAGAAGGCTCCCAACCGGTAGGGGTTACGCTCTACAACTGATCAAATAAATTTGATCAAACGGGTTTATGGGGAGACATAGTGTCAGTATGAACTAATCAGCACACGTTATCCATAGTTTTCACCATGAATATAGTTGTTTATAGTGGTTTGGAAGAGGTGGGTTTTCCTCGCTACCACTTGGGTCGTTCTCTTCTCACTAGTAGTCCTAATGACCACACGGGAAGATAGGCCCTCTAAAGATTAAACAAAAAGAGCCTATTACTCAAGACACAAAAGACAATGATTCAATTTTAGTGCACCAATTGAAGTGTTTGCTAGTCTATGAAAACAAGGCACACAATAAAAATCCAAAAACCCTTGCCAAGGACCTGCAGCAAAGATTTATTAGTAGTTTGGATTGTTTCAAATAATCACCCCTTCCTGCAAGCACACATGTTAGATAAATTTTAAATCCAAAAGACTTTGTGAAATAGGGGCCTTCAATCAAACGATTTTGCTTTCAAGGCAAGCTGCACCAATTTCGTTAGCTAGATCTGAAAATGTTAGCTCAAAATAAACCAGATCTGAAACCCTAAATGCAAAAACCCAAAACTAAATCAATAAACCCAAAATTTGAAACTGGTGAACACAGACGCAATTACTTTCAACACAGACGTGACTTCCTATCATAGACATGGTTTTGTGAGACACAGACGCAACTCCAGAATGTAGATGCGACCTTTGGACACAGACGCAGCTAAAAACACCGCAGACGCGACTTAATAACACAAACACGATTCCCAGAACCTGCAAAAATAAAATACTACCAATAACACAGACGGGATTCTAGATGTTGCAGACGTGCCAGAAAATAAAAAACGCGATCCGAAAGTACGCAGATGCGCGAATATCAAAATGTTGTCGAAAACGTCAGATCTGCAACTTCAAAACACAAGATCTATAACAAAAATGTTAAATACAAAAGGGACAAGAGTCCCACCGGGCATGCCAAAATGTATATGGTGAAAATGGATAACAATAATAACGATATTGAAAGGCTAAATGAATTCAACCACAAAACCCTAGCCTAACAACAACAAAGATCCACTATAACATATGAAGATTACCTAAGACAATGCAAATCAAATGAAATCACAAAGATTATACCATCACATGTCCAATAGGGTTTGGATCTCCATTCTTCCTATCTCCATTGATCTTGCTTGATGTATTTGCTCTCAGATTTTATGTGCACAAGAGCTCAACAAATAACGGAATGTGGTTGCAAGTAGGATTGTAGTGTAGTCAAGTCCTTAAGATGATTCATTAGAATGAATGATTAGTTAGGGTTTGATAATGAGGGAAGCATCTCCTTATATAGAAGACACAATACGAAATGGAGGGATAAGATTGAGAGGTGTAAAAGGAGGTCGGCTATGATTAGAGGGTAGGTAAAAGAAATAATAAAATAATGAAAGGGGTAGGTAGTGTATGAATTAAGAGATGAATGACATGTGTCATGGGTAGAAAAGGTTAATGAATTAATTAAATAAATAAAGATTTATTTAATTAATAGAAGAAGTGGGATCAATTAAATAAATAAGATATTTATTTAATTTAGGAAAAGGATAATTTAAATAAATAAATGTATTTATTTAAATGAGAAATAAGGCTAGAAGAGGATAAATGAATTAATTAAATAAATAAAATATTTATTTAATTAGACTGGACAATTTTAGGTGTCTACACAAATCAATCAGGTCAGTAACACAACAAAAACCTAACTCTCATCGAGATTACAAACAAATTCAGTTCAAGTATGATCGTTGGAATACATAGCAATCTCTTCTCATCAATCAAGAAAACCTTGATCGCTCCTTGATCATCACTTCAATGAACTTAGTAACTCATCACACACTTTGCATTAGATGCAATATTTTTGCTCAATCCCTAAACAAAAACCATTACAACAACTCGCCAAAATCTCTTGGAATTGTCTTCATACAATAATCATGCATGTCATCATCATTACTGCTCATCATCAGATCATAAACTAATATAACCAATTCACCAAACTTAAATCAGTTAGGGTTTATCAAAAACAATTGGTAGGGTTTACCGGTTACAAAAATAGATATGGTTTACACCTTTACACTAGGTACCGGTTCTCCTCACAAATTCTTCCTACCGGTTACAGTAACAATATTACAACACTATCAACAATATCATTACCGATTAAATTGACATCAATGACAACAAAACATATCATTAATGCAATCTTCATGCAAATGCCAACATATGTAAGAGCCTTTAATGGTTTGGAAGGCTTTAGAGGTTAACCATTTGAAGACATAAAGCCTTTAATGGTTATTGAAGACTTTGGAGGTTTTTGAGAAGTGACTTCCTTTTACTTAGGAATGTGACAATGATTACGAGACGAATTAGGCTAAATTGGAAGTGATTAGAAGAATCTAGAAGGGGTTTAGGAGGCAAGTGGGAGATATAGGAAAGGGCAAGTGTGTGAGGGAAAATAGGATTTAATTAAAATAAAATTGATTTATTTCAATTATTGGTTGCAACTTGCATTTGATAGATTTAAATAAATATTGATTTATTTAAATGTGAATTTGAATTTTGCAAGTGGGGGGATTTATAAATAAATTTTGATTTATTTATTTGCAAATGGGTTTTAATTAAATGTGAATTTAATTAAAAGGGGAACGGGGGTAAATGGAGATTTTTAATTAAATGTGAATTTAATTAAAATGGCTAGAGAGGGGGGTATTTAATTAATTTTGAATTTAAATAAATGATTTATATAGAAGAAGGGGAATATTAATCAAATATAATTAAAAGAATAGGGCTATTAATTAAATCTTATTTTAATTAATTGGAAGAATTAGGGATAATTAAATGAATAAAATTAACTTAATTCATTGTGCAAGTTTTAGGTGTCTACACAAACCATTCAGAGTCATAATATCTACATTTGGCCTAGGAGAGATTGTATCTATTCAACATGGCACCCAAAATGTCATAAGCTTTTCTATTTGTAAAATGATACATTCCTACTATGACCTGAGATGGGAGAACCAAACCCTTCTTATGAGCTCCTCCAATCAAGGACTTTTCTGCTTCAACCAATTGATGCATAATTTTTAGAAAAGCAACTTTTCTAGCACTATTATAGGAAGGTGCCTAAGAATGACAGGGCTGCCAAAAATTCTTATAATTGTATGGTCTTTAAAGTAAAACCATGATCCAATTGTGATTAATCCCTAATGTGGGCAAAAGGTCCCTATGCCTCGGGAATTCCTTTGCCTCTTTACTCAAACCTCATCTCACCTCCCCTTCAAGGATACTCAATAATTTCCGAACAAAATGAATTTCAAAAGTAAGATAGCTAGACTCCTTCAAGTGCATATCCCAAACATAGGTCTATTCTTGGACAAGGAGTGATTCACCTCTTAGAAACGGTACAAATTTGAGTTCAGGTTGCCAAACCTTGAGACCTTTACACAAAAAAATGTGCATTAGGATAGAATAATACCTAAAATTCAATGAAGACCCCTTCTTCAAATCATAGAGGGGTTTGTGAAGTGCCTCATCCAATAGACTAGCATAGTCAAAAGGTCTATTTATATCCCTATTCTGAATATCTATACACACCACAAGCATCTAGTTAGGAATCATACTCTGAGCATCAACTCCACAAACTTGACATAAAGCATAGTAGGTATCTTTGAAGTATCCAACAAAAAGGTTTATATTGTAGGGTGCAACATCCTTTTAAGTTAAGGTTCTCTCATCCCTCTTCAAATGCATGGGCCTAAAAGCTGGAATCTTGTCCCTATATAATCTCTCATGGATCTTGTATTCCTTTTCAAGTTCCTTCGAGTTGATGGGACAATCAGTATTGACATTGAGCATAAAGACCTCATCAATCACATCCTTGGTGATGGCCACCAATCTTCCCTCGTCTTTAGCCACAAATTCTCTCACATATGATTTGTAGTTATGAGCAATCGCAGTAACCAAATTAACATTTACAAAAACATTCAAGACAACCAACCTTTCCAAATTGTGGCTCCAAATATTAGATACAAGAACCCGTTCCTTCTTCTTATTGTAGCCCCTCCTCGAGAGGCTAAACCCCTATGGTTCAATTATGGGGTCCCTGCATCCACTGGTATGATCAATTATGAATTCATTTGGTTGATCACTTGGTTTGGACCTGTTTTGATTCTGAATCAATCTTGAGAGTTGTGCAATTATCTCCTCTAAAAATTTCCCCTTGCCCTGGCTAGAGGATTCAGCCATCTTTTTAAAATTAGGGTTTATAAAATTAGGTACAAAAAATTTCTTGGGTTTCAAAATAGGACTCTATAGAAAGGGCTCCTGAGTAGCACATGACAATGCAACAATTTAGAAAGTTAAAGCCTTGAAAGAAAGTAAAAATATTATTGAATGAAGCAAGTTGAATCATTGTTGTGTATGTTATCACTGATTAAAATGGGATTTTCTTTTCCCATGATTGGCTATGGTTTTGTTGAATTTTTGAATAAGGTGTAGTTCCAAATGCTTCAGCTTTGTTTTAGACCTCAAGGGTTTAAGGGTTTTTTATTTTAGATCCTCTTGTGTTTCGTTCTAAAACCTCTGGTTTCTAATCTTTCGTTACTTTATTCACTTAAGTAATGGGTCATGGGGTCGTAGGAAGTGTTTCCCCTTGTTGTTTGCCTAGGCAGTTATGCTAATTAATCGAAAAATTTATGCCTTATATGTTTTTCTTCTAAAGTTGTCGGGCCCAATAACTAGTGCACATCTCGCGGATGGATCCATGGCTCGTGTTATTTTGTTAGGCGAAGTTGCGCATAGTTTAAAACCAGCGAAGTTGCGAAAAACACATGGCATGCCACATAGACGGTCCAGCTAGTGGTTGAAAGCAAGTAAGTTGGCAGCATGTGGCACAAGTCACAACAATCAGCAGGTCAGGATGAAAGGCTAAAAGGCAGGCCCCAAAGGTGAGTCAGGTCGTAGGTGAAGATGACCTGGAGGATATAGCTGTTATGAAAAAGGTGGGGCCCCATGGTTTCCTTTTGGCAAATGAGAGAGTGACAAGTCAGCTCCGAAAGTGACTAGGTGCCAGGTGTTCATGATGAGTCAGCGAGCCCACCCCTCTTGAGAGCCTTTTCAAAGGATTAAAAGCCGATCAGCTTAAGAGATGATCCGACGGCCCATGCTATTTCGCAAGGGTAAGATGCTCGTCCATTATATGCCATGAAATAGCGAGAGTGAACGCGAGCCATCCACGTGTCATGATGACACGTGGTTTAAGAAGAAAGTGTGGGCCCACCAAGGTGGAACCGGCAGTATGAAAGAAAGACATGTGGCTAGTATCAAGTGGAATGCAAAGGGAATTTCAAGGCCAATGGGTGGATACCACGTGGTATCATGTAGCCAATAGAAAAGCGCGACCCAGAGTAAAGCCAAAGCTGTCAGTTAACCTAATGCTCAATCAAGTTTCTTTTGATCGAATGGTTGGCGTTATTTTGCAGGACCAAGCTGCCTGATAGTTATGCTTCGCGAAGTTGCGAAAGAGAAGATTGAAACACTTGCAGGAATGTTGTGACCCGTTGGAGCGAAAAATACAAATTCTTGTATGAATTCAATTTTGAAGGGATGGCCGAAGCATGCAGAATCAATGTTATAGTTAAGGCCCTGAGTACATATATTTGATTTCCTAACAACCGGGTAAAGATATCTTTTAAAGGATTTTGCAGAAGAGCAGACGCAGAGTTATTTTCCTCAGATACAGAGCAAGTCGTTTTAGTTGCAGAGAAAATCCCTTCAAGCAAAGAACAGGTTCTCTCGTATTTTTGTGTAGCAATTCATGTGCAGTGTTCTAAATTAGATAATTGATTCTTCGCAGAGTTGTTTAAGAGTGGTATTTATTTCTTGCATTTTCAAAATGGCTCCTAAAAGAAAATTTTCTGGTAAGGTTAACTATTTAGAGAGGAGTGTTTGTGATGATTTTTTAGAACAGTTGACGTTGTCAACTAATCAGGCATCAAAGGCAAAAGAATTAGTACCCAAAGCTCCTCGTCTAAAGATAGGAGAAGGATTATATGACAAGGGTAATTGGTTGAGAGACCCACAGGTTGGACTATCTGGGTTGGGGTTGTTTAAAGTGGGATTCGGAATGAGAAATTCTCCTGCCCCGCAAAACTGTATCTCGGAACTAGATGTCGGGAAATTAGTTGTCCCAGGAGTATTTATGGACATAGATTTGTTAACCTAGATTGCATTCAACTATGATCCAATCACAAGAAATTTTCGGGATGTAAATGGGAAAACCCTTGTTGAAATTAATGTTGAAGAGTTTAGGACAACATTTGGGCTTAATGAGTTTACAAACTTTCTAGAACCTATAAACTTCACAGCATTAGCCCAAATTTACGGTGCACAGAGGAGTCATCTCAGGAATGGGCCTCTTAAGGAATTTTTTGTGAAAATAGGAGGGTTACCAGTTGTAGGACCCAACACACAAGAGCCTTTCTCATTAAGTCTATTCACCCTGAGGGCTAAAGGAATGTATTGGGCACTTTGCCAAGTTTTGGGAGAAGATGTTGAAGCAAATATGTCGAATCATTACTTGTTAATGATCGCTCAGATTTTGAATCCTTCTCTTGCAATCACATTTGATTATGTCACATATATTGTTGATGCTATTCATGGAGGGTTGATAGGAATCAAGAATGGAAAGGTGGACAGGCCTTTTGGATGGTACTCACTCCTGATGCATCTTTTTCTTTTCAAAGGTGGTGATTATTTTGCCAGTGGGCTGGACCAGGTTAAGGAGAAGGAAGGAGAAAAAATGTCGGTACAATTATGGAGTACTGTGTTGTCATGGGATAGAGAGGATGCTAGTTTTTTGAGGTTTGATAAATATTTTGCATCAAAAATAAGGACTCTCCTCTGCTCTGAGAACCCAAGAATCCCCAAAGTTCTTCTGGAATTCATGAGACCAAAAGAATTCGCAGAGAACATAAAAATTGTTCATAATGGGGGTGACATCTATTTATATCCAGTCTCCACAGTTTTCAGAGTTTTCGGTTTCAAGGGCACCCCATTTTTGTTACCTTACCAGGTCCCTCTCAAAGTAGGAATCGCGGTGATCCTCAAACAAATTGGTGGCTTGCAAGAGGCAGAGTTAATAGGCAGGGGTAAAGGGACTATTTTCCCTACAGCTACCATAGCCCACCAATTTGTAATAACAAAGGGAGGTTGGAATTGCTTTAAGGATTTCCTCAAATCTTCTCATTTATCCACTGCAATGTCCAAGTGTGCCGATCTAGAGGACTTCTTCAACGGTATGTTTAGGAAGAAGGTAGCATGCAGAGGTAGGCCTCATCAATTCCAGTTTCCTGAAGACCTCATCAGAAATGAATTTGATCTAGAGAAGCAGGAGATAAGGAAAGAAAAGTGGGTGGCTTATAAGAAAGCCCTGGATTTTGTGCATTAGTTTGATGCTAGCTATGACCCATTGTCTAGCTTTTTCTCACTAGAAGAGAAAATAAAGTTTTTGATTGTTTGTTTTGAAGATGTGACACAGACATTGAAGGAGAAGAGGGAAGCTGTAATCAAGAGCAACCCTAAGAAAGCCAGAATGATCCTTAGTAGGTCAGTTTCTAGCAAGCCAATCCCTCCTGGTGATTACACATTGCATAAGAAATCAGGTTATAGTGTGCTGGTGCCTACAACAGGGGAGCCCTCTACCTCCAAAGGAATGAGGAAGATACAAGATGTCATCGACATCCAAGAGAGCCCAAAGAAGCAAAGGGTGGGGAAAGAAATACAATCAGATACACCTTTGTATTCCCCATCCCAATCCCCTATCCATATAGGAAATGAGTAAGCAACAGCTGAGAAACTCATACAATTGGGTAGTCTAGGGGAAATTGCATACACCTATGATGAAGTGGAGGAAGGGATGCCAGAAGAACCCATTACTACTGGAATGGATATTACCTCCGCAGAACTTAAAGGCCAGGAGTGGGATCCAGAAATAAAGCAGGCAAGTAGTGCCTTTCTAGTTGATAACAATTTTGTCACATCAAAAGCATTTGTGCAGTTTATATGGAAACAACACATAGATATATATAATGCTAGATGTGAAACAAGAAAGGTTGAGCAACCCAATAAAGATCTAGCCTTGGTGGAAGAGGAAATAAAGCAAGAGATGATAGAAGATTTCAAAACCATCACCCCTGAGTAGGGAAGAGATATGGTAGCACAAGCTGGAGTGCTTATCTTACCTAAATGAGATATTACAGATGCCCTGGTATTAGATGCAGTAAGAAAAGAGACTAAACCTATGGAGGGGGTTACTTTCAATAAGGACAATGCTGCACTTGTCATGTGGTCTCTCAAGAGAAATGAGAGTAAGAAAAGAAAAGACACCCCAAGGTCAAGTTACCTTGGTGGAATGATAGTGAAAAGAGTGCAGAGTATAGGGGTAGTGGAGGCTGCTAGCACTATGTTAGAGACTGCAAAATTCAGTGTTGCAGTAGCAAAGAAGGAAGCCAAAGAGAAAGAGGCCCTCCAAATCAAATTGGAAATAGTTTTAAAGGCCTATAACAGTGCCAAGGAGGGGATAAGAGGTAAGGATAGCATTATTGCCAAGCTGCAGAGCCAGTTGACTGGACAATACCATTAAGGTGAGTCTTCAACACTAATGATCTCCTCTTCTCCTGCAAGACCTCCACCTACTAGCCCTATCATTGAGTTTCCACCATCTCCAGCACTCTCAAGCTCTCAAATGATTGAAATCACTCCCCAAGAATTAGAAAATTTGAAACAGGCTCAAGCCTTGTATGCAAAGAAATATGAGGAGAAAGTAAGGGCTACAATTTCCAGTTTTGCAGATACAATAAATGCCTCATTGCTCTACAACAATGTAGGTAAAATTATGGAAATATGGAATGAGCTCACAAGAGACAAGGCCATTTTGACACCTATTTTTGACAGATGGAGGCCTAGGGAGCAAGATCTAGAGTTCATGTGTGTATCCTGCGATGAAGCAAGGGCCAATCCCATCATTAAGTCCACTTTTGATGTCGCTAAAGTCTTAATACAATTAGCAGCAGAAGTGGATAATGTGGATAGGAAGATTAATCTGTGCAAGAAGGAATACACTAACCAAGTTTTTGAGTTGCTCCCAGGAGTTTTTGCTAGCCCAGATCAGTTAAAAGATAAACAAATATGGCTCAAGGAGATAGAAGCTAAATTGTCAGCAAGAGTTAAAGGAATTATTGATCTTGATGATGCTTCTTTCTTCATTGTGACAATACAAGAGATAGATAAAATTAAATCACAATATGGTTTTCTCAATTCAGAAGTCAACAAAATGGGAAATTCTTGGAAAATGTTGACTAAAACTAAAAATAATGTGATTAAGTTCTCATGGCTGACAGAAGAGGTATATAGTGAGTGGGCAACTAAATATGCCACCCATGATCTAGAACAGTTGGAGAGCGCCCCTGAAAAGATAGAAGAGGTTGCAACCGAACAAACCGTTGAAGAAACTACAGAGGCTGAAAAGAGTTTGTAACCGCTTTTGCGAAAAGTTTGTAACCTCTTTACTTTGAAAGAAATGATTGTAACAAACTCTCCTCGAGAAGTCCGAAGCTTTGTGCATCCATGTTGTTATAAATGGATACCAGGACTAGAGGAAAAGAGATCGCAAAAATTGTAAGAAAATGCTGCAGAAATTTATCTGAGCTTTTCTAAGTCTAATGGAGAATCAAAATTTCTTGTAATATTTTTTTTGAACTGAATATCAAGATACAGACCATTGGTTTTGAGTAAAGCTCTATGTTGTCTTCAAGTTTGTTCACAAATCTGTTTACTGTTTTCATTCTGAATAATCCAAGGTTGTTCTGTTTGAATGGAATTGCAAAGCAATTTTAGTAGAGGTGTTCGTTAGCTTTTCTCTTTAGGAGGGAAATTAAAGAGGCGGGGATCACTCATACCAGTAAACTCTCTGGAAGGAACTTTGAATTTTGATGACCATAGCTTGATTTAGAATGCTTGAGTTCTTGTAGTTGTTAGGCATATACAAGGATTGACTGAAACCAAGCCGACGGGAAGCATAAAGATGTTATGTTTGAGGAGTCTTATTTGAGTTTAGATGACTCTGTGACCTTGGATAAGGCACTGGTATTAATTGAAGTTGTTTATTGCATGCTTTGTTGATCAAAATGTTGAACTTAAGTACAATTTCCATTCTTTGTTTTCAGTTGATTTCAAGGTGAATAGACCCACTAGTTTTTTGGACTGGTTTGCTGTGGGTTTATGTTTGAAAGCATGAATTTAATTCACAAAAGTATACCCACCTGGGCTCTGAGTAAGCCCGAAGTGTAGAAGGTCTAATCAAACCTTGTCATATGTTGTCTTGAGAATTTCCTTATCTTTGATGTCTCTTCTACACCAAGCTTTAAACCATATTATTCTAAGGATGTTAAAGGGAATCAGATTTTGAAGACAACAAAAGTGGCGACTCTGCTGGGGAGAGTTACAATAAATATATAAGCATAGATTTGTGTTGAGGTTTGTAAAGAAAATTATTGTGTGTTTGCAAATAAGATTGCTTGTTTTCATTTTTTCCCATAGTTTTGTGGGTGGCGACTTTGTTACTTTGAACCAGTCCTTGTGAGATACAAATCTTTCTGAAAATAAGACAAGCAAGATGCAAGGAGCAAAAAACACAAGATCATTCATGAAGAAACATCCTCACGAAGCTTTGCAAGAAGGTCTGCCAGAACAGTCACGGAGAGGCCAGAAGAGATCCATGTTGCATGAGCCATCAAATGTTGCTTGGGTGCAGAAAAACAATACTACTAGTAAGATGCTTGACCGGCCTATTTATGCAAAGTCTAACTCATCTTCCAGAGATTCAGAGCATGATATCTTAGGTTTTCATTCGGGATTGTTTGGAAATATTGATGATGCACCTATTTTAAATCAAGATCTATCTCATGCTAGTGTTTCTGCAAAAGATAGAACCAGTTCAAATGTAATTAGGCACTCTGTTCCTAGGACAATTGATGGGAACATTAGTCTGATTGACATAGATCAAGTTAATGCATCAGACTTTGAAGAAAATTTCACTGATGAGGATAAAGTGTCTCAAGAGATTGAAGATCTAAACAAAAGAGTCCATCATTTAATCTCCCTAAGAGCCCCAAAGGAGGCAAATAAGGAGAAGGAAGTTAAAGCCAAAATAATGGAAAGAGATAGGCTTCTCAGACAGATAGCTGATCTTGAAATGCTTGCTAAGGAAAAAGAAAAAAGTGATGAGGAAGGCCCTGTGATTAGGGAAATCCTAATCCCTAAAACTAGACAAGCTTGTAAGTCAGTAGCCTCACCAATTAGGGAAGTATTAAATGACTCCCAGCCTCCTAAAGCCAATTTAGATAAAGGAAAATAGAAATGGGTAGATGATGGAATAGAGTCTAAAATTGCAGAAGAGATCTCTCATAGGATTCTAGCACATGAGAGAGAGATGGAAAGGATGAGGAAGGAAAAGGAAGATCTCCAAATGGAACTAGAAAAGGCTGAGTTAGAAGCAGCGAATTAAGAAGTAAAAAGAAAGATTAATTACTTAAAGGCTCCCCCTATTACATTCCCATCAGAAGATCTTAGCAAGCCTAATCCCCAACACATTTCATTTCCTCAGGTTAATGCTCAACCTGCAATACAGGCCAATATTGCCTCAGTAAGCCAACTACCTGTGAGTAAACAGTGCACCCCAGCACCTCAATCTCCAATCCCAAAAGTTAGAATGACCATGGGAAATAATAGTGCTATTACCCCTTTTCAAAGAAGGCCCATCAATCTGGAACAATATAGACAATTGTTTTTTGATGGGATCCTAGGATATCCAAATCATGTTCCCACTGAGCTAAGAGACAGACTCCATAAATTTGCTAGGAACAATGCAATTAGTGTTGAGGAACATCTGAAATATTTCGGGGATTTAATAAATGATTATGAGATAGCAGATGAAGATGTTATTATGAAACTGTTTGTTCAATCCCTGGTTGATGATGCAAGAGATTGGTATAGAGGTCTTCCAATAAATAGCATAGGTTCATGGGAAGATTTTAAAAATTGTTTTCAAGAGTAGTATGGTGACAAGACTAATGTGAGTTTCATGCTAAATGAGTTCAACAACATTAGAAAATATGAAAATGAAATGGTCACCGATTTCAATGCCAAATTCCAGAAAGCTATGCACAGATTGTATCAGGTGATGAGGCTAGATGACAACATGTGTCTTAATACATATTACAATGCATTTGATTCCAAGATGGCCTATATCTTAAGAGATAAAAACCCCCATAATTTGAGAGATGCTTTTAGAATTGCCATAAATGTAGAGAGTAACAGAAAAGCATCTGAAAAATTAGGAAGAAGGACAGATGGTAGATTATGGCAAGAAACCAAACAGCAACCTAATAAAGTTGCTAAAGAGGATGATAAAATAGAGAAATTGGTTACTGCTATGAAAGATCTGACTGCTAAGGTAAACAAAAATGATAAACCTCATTATAACTGGCAAGATAGACCCCCTAGATTACATGATATGCCCTATAATACCAATTGGAAGGATGGTAAACCCCAAATGGAGAAGCCCAAAATTACCCAAAGTCAAGACACACCGGATCCCTTGAAAGGGAAAACTGTTCACAATATAGAAAATACTCCTTGGTGTATTGCTTGTGATGGACCACATTCCCCTCATCAGTGTGAAGTGGCTCAAGCTTTGGAAGAATCTATGAGACTAGAAGAAGAGCCTGACATTAATATGTTTGAAACCACCATAGAAAGTGATGAGGAATCTATGCAAAGTGAATACAGTGATGTGCTGGACAATGAAAAGTTAGTGCAAGGATAGTTATCCTTAGGTTGGCATCCCACATTAAATGTGGTAACAATTGAAGATGAAGAGGTTCATCTTAGGAGGCCTAATGAGGAAGAAGTTAGAAATCTCACTAAGGCTGCAATTGCCAAAGCAAAACATAACTATAATTTGAAAAGCACCAAGAGAGATACTGATCAAGGTGAGTCGGGTTCTATGTTTGTAAAAGAAGTCACAAAAAGGGGGGCATCAAGCAGTGCTACTACTTTCCCTAAAGTCAGTCAAGGAAAAGAGGAGCAATTTAAAGATATACCTAAAGGAATAGATGATAAAAATGTTGGTGATGTGCAAGGAGCAGAGACCGTGAAAAAGACAAATCAATCCAAACCAGAAAAAGTTAGGGTTAATACTGAAAAATGCAATAATTCTACATTTGATATGGCCCAAGCTTTAACTCAAATGAAAGTCACTGTTCCATTAATAGAATTGCTAAAGATTAAAGAACATAAGGATGCAACTTTGTCTTTATTCTCTAGTATATCTAATAGTGACACAGTATTACCCACTGGTTTAGCTAAAGTCAGAAAGGATCATGAGTTACGAACTCCAGAAGTTTATGTTGGAACCACTATCACTCAGGAGCCTTCTCAGGTAGATCCCTTCTATGTTACTTTGTTAGTCAATAACCGGTTGATTAAAAACTGCATGATAGATTCAGGAGCTGCTGCTAATGTAATGCCCTATGGTGTTATGAAAGAATTAGGGTTATCAGTAACCACTGTGTATGGGAAATGCTATGCCATGGATAATAGAGAAGTACCTGTGATAGGTACAATGAAAGATGTAGAAGTAAAAATAGCAACATTTCCTGAAGCCACTTATAAAATGGATGTTATTGTTACTGACACTAAACCACACTATGGTATGTTACTTTCCAGACAATGGGCAGCAGCAGTAGGGGGAAATGTTCAACTGGACTTATCTTATGCTACCATTCCTATTGGTGGTAATCAGGTCAAATTATACAGAGAGCCACGAGCTCCTAGGGTAATTGAAAATGTAGACCCTTGTATGCTTAATTGTATGATTGATGTAGATTTAGATAATTTTAGACTTCAACCAATTTCACCTCAATTGAAGAATACTGACCCCATTGTAGTCGAGCTACAAGCACAGCAGTATGGGTTGTGGCAGATGTATTTTGATGGAGCTTGCTCCAAAGAAGGATTTGGAGCAGGCGCTCTTTTTGTGTCCCCATCAGGTATAACTTTTAAATACTCATTTTTATTGGCATTCCAGTGCACAAATAATACTGCAGAGTATGAAGCCCTGTTACTAGGACTTGAGGTTGCAAAAAGGCATGGAATCCAACTGTTGAAAGTAATGGGGGATTCAGAATTGGTTGTTTCTTAGGTGAGATCTAAATATGCATCCAAAAATGATAGATTGAAGCAGTATACGCATGCTGTTTGGGATGTTCTTGAGCATTTTGATGCATTTTCTATTAATTGGATAGAGCGAGCAAAAAATATTATGGCAGATTTCCTAGCTAATGTTGCTTTGAAAAATGATGATGCAACGCTAACAGGTATTTCCACTGTGGAAATAAAATCTAGGCCTGCTATTCCTGATAATGTGTACAATTGGTAAGTTTTTGCTGATGATGAAGACATTCTCAGGTTTATCCAATGTGTTGATGATTATGATGGACAAAAGATTGATTGTAATGCATTGGTGGAAGTGGTAGACAATAGAGAGATAGTGTTTGGAAATGATGTTGTCCAATTGGAAACAAATGAAATACCTAAAGGGCTGGTAGAGTTGGAGAGCATGTTTAGTTATAATGATAGTCATTTATATCAGCAGTCTACCACCAAGTTGGAAGAGTTAGAGGAGGTAAACCTAGGGACAGAATCATCCCCTAAGTTGGTATATATTGGAAAGAAATTACCCCCTCATGTCAGGACTAACCTTATTAATTTATTGAAAAGGTATAAGCATGTCTTTGCTTGGTCTTATGAAGACCTAAAGGTGTATAGACAAGATCTTTTTCAGCATGAAGTTCCTTTACTTCCAGATGCTAAGCCTTTCAGATAGAAACAGAGGCCTATCAATCCCCTATTAGAAACTAAAATGCAACAAGAGTTGACCAAATTGAGAGAAGGGGGGATTATCAAACCAATAAGGCATTCTTCATGGGTCTCCAATTTGGTCCCAGTAAGGAAGAAGAATGGAGACATCAGATTGTGTGTAGATTTTAGGAATCTAAATGTTGCTTCCTTGAAAGATAATTACTCATCCCCAAATATGGAAGCCATGCTACAAAGAGTGATAGGATGTGACCTTTTATCCATGATGGATGGTTTCTTAGGATATAATCAAGTGTTGGTAAAGGAGTCTGAACAGTTTAAAACAACTTTTACTACTCCATGGGGAACTTATGTATATGTGAGAATGCCATTTGGATTAAAAAATGCAGGAGCTACATTTCAGAGAGCTATGGATGTAGCTTTAAAAGAATTCATAAACATCATCATGGTGGTGTATCAAGATGATCTAACTTGTTTCTCTAAAAAGGTTGATGATCATTGTGGACATCTAGAGAAGGTGTTCAATAAAGCCTTGGAATTTGGTGTATCACTAAACTCCAAGAAATGTCATTTTGGGGTCACTGAAGGAAAGTTACTGGGACACATAGTTTCTAAGGAAGGGGTAAGAATAGACCCTGAGAGAATTGAAGCAATCAATAGGGTGTCTGACCCTAAAAATGTAAAAGGTATCCAATCCTTTTTAGGTAAAGTAAATTTTGTCAGGAGATTCATTGCAAACTTCGCAGAGATAGTGAAGCCTATTGTCAAATTGCTTAAGAAAGACACAAAGTTTCATTGGGATCAAGAAGCTTCAAAAGATTTTGCTGAGATTAAGAAGGCAATCCAGGAGGCACCAGTGTTAAAGTCCCCTGATTATAGCAAGCATTTTTCTCTATTTTCTTTTGCTTCATATCATATGGTGGCTGTAGTATTACTACAAAAGGACAATGAAGGATATGAACATCCCATAGCCTTCTACAGTAAATCTTTGCAAGCAGCAGAACTAAAATATGAAACCATGGAGAAACAAGCTTATGCCCTAGTTAAAGCTGTTAAAGCTTTTAGGCCATATCTAGTGAATGCAAACATCATTGCCTATGTCCCACATGCTGCAGTTAAAGATATTTTGTCTCAGTCTGAGGTTACTGGGAAGAGATGCAGATGGATTAATAGAATTTAGGAGTTCAACTTGGAGATAAAGATCACCAAATTGGTGAGAGATTTAGGTTTGGCTAAGCTCATGACTGAGTCAAATCTCATGAATGTAGAAATACACAATGTTGAGGTTGGAGATGCTTTGGTCACTAGTATTGAGAGGCAACCCTGATACATAGGGATAATCCAAGATTTGAGAGGTTATATACTCCCAGAAGAAATGACATACAATCAGAAAAAAAACTTTGAAACTCAAGTCCCAAAGATATGTGCTCATTCAGGGTGATCTTTTTTGGAGAAACAGAGATGGAGAGTTACTAATGTGTTTGGATGAGTTTCAAGCTAAATAGGTGTTGACTGAAATGCATGATGGAGTATGTGGAGGTCACTATTCTGCTAAGACTACTGCTGGTAAGATAATACGGGCTGGGTATTATTGGCCCACCTTATTTAAAGATACCCATGCATATGTTTGGAGATGTGATCCATGTCAAAGATTCTCATCCAAACTCAAGTATGAAGGAGCCTTGCCCCTAAATCTAGTCTCTGTAGAAGCTCCTTTTGTTTAGTGGGGTATTGATTTTATTGGAGAAATTGTTGAGAAGTCAGGGAGAGGTCATGGATGGATCATAGTGGCCACTGATTATTTCACCAAATGGATAGAAGCCATCCCTACAAGAAGAGCTACTAGTAAAATTGTCATTGATTTTCTGATGGATAATATTGTAACTAGATTTGGGATACCTGCAAAATTGGTGATGGATAATGCCATGTGCTACAGATCAGAAGAATTTGTAGGCTTTTGTACTAGTCACGGTATACTCATGTCATACTCTTCACCTTATCACCCTCAGGGGAATGGACAAGTAGAATCCAGCAATAAAAGCCTGTTGAATATCATCAAGAAAATCCTAGAAGAGAATAAAAGATCTTGGGATCAAAAGTTGAAGTTAGCTCTGTGGGCAAATAGAATAATAGTTAAGAAGTCAGTTGGAATGTCACCTTTTGAATTAGTTTATGGTGCCCAAGCCAGATTGCCGATAAATAACCTTCTCCCAGTGTATCAATTTTTGCAAAATGAGGACATGGAGGTATCTGAACCAATGGAAAACAGAATGATCCAAATTGTAGAAATGGAGGAGCTTAGGGCTTCTGCCCATAAGAGAAATCGGAAGATCCAGTTGCAGTCAAAGTATCTTTTTGATAAAAGGACATCACTAAGGAAGTTTCGAATTGATGTCATGGTTCTTCAGTGGAATGCAAAAGGACGGGATAAGGGAAAGCATAAGAAATTTGAATCATTATGGATTGGCCCTTTTGTGGTTTGTAACTTAAATGGTAAGGATTCATATTTCTTGAAGAATATGGATGATGAAATGCAGGAATTTCCAGTGCATGGACAATTCCTGAAGCATTATTTCTCTTAAATATCCATGTAGGGTAGCTCCTTTGTTTGTACATATTTTGTTTCTTTCCTGCTTTTCTGTTTTCGTCTGTGTTTTGGTCTGTTTCTCCTGAGTTTCTGAGTTTTCTTGTGTTGACCTTGCGATCAACCATCCCCAGTCAGAGCCGCTGTTATCACTGATTAAAATGGGATTTTCTTTTCCCATGATTGGCTATGGTTTTGTTGAATTTTTGAATAAGGTGTAGTTCCAAATGCTTCAGCTTTGTTTTAGACCTCAAGGGTTTAAGGGTTTTTGATTTTAGATCCTCTTGTGTTTCGTTCTAAAACCTCTAGTTTCTAATCTTTCGTTACTTTATTCACTTAAGTAATGGGTCATGGGGTCGTAGGAAGTGTTCCCCCTTGTTGTTTGCCTAGGCGGTTATGTTAATTAATCAAAAAATTTATGCCTTATATGTTTTTCTTCTAAAGTTGTCGGGCTCAGTAACTAGTGCGCATCTCGCGGATGGATCCACGACTCGCGTTATTTCGTTAGGCGAAGTTGCGCATAGTTTAAAACCAGTGAAGTTGCGAAAAACACATGGCATGCCACATAGATGGTCCAGCTAGTGGTTGAAAGTGAGTAAGTTGGCGGCACGTGGCACAGGTCACAACAGTCAACGGGTCAGGATGAAAGGCTAAAAGGCGGGCCCCAGAGGTGAGTCAGGTCGCAGGTGAAGATGACCTGGAGGATATAGCTGTTATGAAAAAGGTGGGGCCCCGTGGTTTCCTTTTGGCAAATGAGAGAGTGACAAGTCAGCTCCGAAAGTGACTGGGTGCCAGGTGTTCACGATGAGTTAGTGGGCCCACCCCTCCTGAGAGCCTTTTCAAATGATTAAAAGCCGATCAACTTAAGAGATGATCCAATGGCCCGTGCTATTTCGCAAGGGTAAGATGCTCGTCCTTTATACCCCACGAAATAGCAAGAGTGAACGTGAGCCATCCACGTGTCATGATGACACATGGTTTAAGAAGAAAGTGTAAGCCCGCCAAGGTGGAATCGGCGGTATGAAAGAAAGACACGTGGCCAATATCAAGTGGAATGCGAAGGGAATTTCAAGGCTAATGGGTGGACGCCACGTGGTATCATGTAGCCAATAGAAAAGTGGGACCCAGAGTAAAGCCAAAGCTATCAGTTAACCTAAAGCTCAATCAAGTTTCTTTTCATCGAACGGTTGGCATTATTTTGCAGGTCCAAGCTGCCCGATAGTTATGCTTTGCAAAGTTGCGAAAGAGTAGAATGAAACACTTGCAGGAATGTTGTGACCCGTTGGAGCGAAAAATACGAATTCTTGTATGAATTCAATTTTGAAGGGATGGTCGAAGCATGCGGAATCAATGTTATAGTTAAGGCCCTGAGTACATATATTTGATTTCCTAACAACCGGGTAAAGATATCTTTTAAAGGATTTTGCAGAAGAGCAGACGCAGAGTTATTTTCCTCAGATACAGAGCAAGTCGTTTTAGTTGTAGAGCAAATCCCTTCAAGAAAAGAATAGGTTCTCTCATATTTTTAAGTAGCAATTCTTGTGCAATGTTCTAAATTAGATAATTGATTCTTCGCAGAGTTGTTTAAGAGTGGCATTTATTTCTTGCATTTTCAAAATGGCTCCTAAAAGAAAATTTTCTGGTAAGGTTAACTATTTAGAGAGGAGAGTTTGTGATGATTTTTTAGAATAGTTGACGTTGTCAACTAATCAGGCATCAAAGGCAAAAGAATTAGTACCCAAAGCTCCTCGTCTAAAGATAGGAGAAGGATTATATGACAAGGGTAATTGGTTGAGAGACCCACAGGTTGGACTCTTTGGGTTGAGGTTGTTAAAAGTGGGATTCGGAATGAGAAATTCTCCTGCCCCGCAAAACTGTATCTGGGAACTAGATGTCAGGAAATTAGTTGTCCCAGGAGTATTTATGGACACAAATTTGTTAACCCAGATTGTGCTCAACTATGATCCAATCACAAGGAGCATTCGGGATGTAAATGGGAAAACACTTGTTGAAATTAATGTTGAAGAGTTTAGGACAGCATTTGGGCTTAATGAGTTTACAAACTTTCTAGAACCTATAAACTTCATAGCAGTAGCCCAAATTTACGGTGCACAGAGGAGTCATCTCAAGAATGGGCCTCTTAAGGAATTTTTTGTGAAAATAGGAGGGTTAACAGTTGTAGGACCCAACACACAAGAGCCTTTCTCATTAAGTATGTTCACCCTGAGGGCTAAAGGAATGTATTGGGCACTTTGCCAAGTTTTGAGAGAAGATGCTGAAGCAAATATGCCGAATCATTACTTGTTAATGATCGCTCAGATTTTGAATCCTTCTCTTGCAATCACATTTGATTATGCCGCATATATTGTTGATGCTATTCATGGAGGGTTGATAGGAATCAAGAATGGAAAGGTGGACAGGCCTTTTGGATGGTACTCACTCCTGATGCATATTTTTCTCTTCAAAGGTGGTGATTATTTTGCTAGTGGGCTGGACCTGGTTAAGGAGAAGGAAGGTGAAAAAATGCCGGTACAATTATGGAGTACTATGTTGTCATGGGATAGAGAGGATGCCAGTTTTCTGAAGTTTGATAAATATTTTGCATCAAAAATAAGGACTCTCCTCTGCTCTGAGAACCCAAGAATCCCCAAAGTTCTTCTGGAATTCATGAGACCAAAAGAATTCGCAAAGAGCATAAAAATTGTTCATAACTGGGGTGACATCTATTTATATCCAGTCTCCACAGTTTTCAGATTTTTTGGTTTCAGGGGCACCCCATTTTTGTTACCTTACCAGGTCCCTCTCAAAGTAGGAATCGCAGAGATCCTCAGACAAATTGGTGGCTTGCAAGAGGCAGAGTTGACAGGCAGGGGTAAAGGAACTATTTTCCCTGCAGCTACCATAGCCCACCAATTTGTAATAACAAAGGGAGGCTGGAATTGCTTTGAGGATTTCCTCAAACCTTATCATTTATCCACTACAGTGTCCAGGTGTGTCGATCCAGAGGACTTCTTCAACGATATGTTTAGGAAGAAGGTAGCATGTAGAGGTAGGCCTCATCAATTCCAGTTTCCTGAAGACCTCATCAAAAATGAATTTGATCTAGATGAGCAGGAGCTAAGGAAAGAAAAGTGGGTGGCTTATAAGAAAGCCTTGGATTTTGTGCATCAGTTTGATGCTAGCTATGACCCATTGTCTATCTTTTTCCCACTAGAAGAGAAAATAAAGTTTTTGATTGTTTGCTTTGAAGATGTGATGCATACATTGAAGGAGAAGAGGGAAGCTATAATCAAGAGCAACCCTAAGAAAGCCAGAATGATCCTTAGTAGGTCAGCTTCTAGCAAGCCAATCCCTCCTGGTGATTACACACTGCATAAGAAATCAGGTTATAGTGTGCTGGTGCCTACAACAGGGGAGCCCTCTACCTCCAAAGGAAAGAGGAAGATACAAGATGTCATCGACATCCAAGAGAGCCCAAAGAAGCAAAGGGTGGGGAAAGAAATACAATCAGACACCTTTGTATTCCCCATCCCAATCCCCTATCCATATAGGAAATGAGCAAGCAGTAGCTGAGCAACTCATACAATTGGGTAGTCTAGGGGAAATTGCATACACCTATGATGAAGTGGAGGAAGGGATGCCAGAAGAACCCATTGCTGCGGGAATTGATATTACCTCCACAGAACTTAAAGGCCAGGAGTGGGATACTGAAATAAAGCAGGCAAGTAGTGCCTTTCTAGCTGATAACAATTTTGTCACATCAGAAGCATTTGTGCAGTTTATATGGAAACAACACATAGATATATATAATGCTAGATGTGAAACAAGAAAGGCTGAGCAGCCCAATAAAGATCTAGCCTTGGTGGAAGAGGAAATAAAGGAAGAGATGATGGAAGAATTCAAAACCATCACCCCTGAATAGGGAAGAGATATGGTAGCACAAGCTGGAGTGCTTATCTTACCTGAATGGGATATTGCAGATGCCTTGGTATTAGATGCAGTAAGAAAAGAGACTAAACCTATGGAGGGGGTTACTTTCAATAAGGACAATGCTGCATTGTCATGTGGTCTCTCAAGAGAAATGAGAGTAAGAAAAGCAAAGACACCCCAGGGTCAAGTTACCTTGGTGGAATGATGGTGAAAAGAGTGCAGAGTACAGGAGTAGTGGAGGCTGCTAGCACTGTGTTAGAGACTGCAAAATTCAGTGTTGCAGTAGCAGAGAAGGAAGCCAAAGAGAAAGAGGCCCTCCAAATCAAGTTGGAAACAGTTTTAAAGGCCTATAACAGTGCCAAGGAGGAGATAAGAGGTAAGGATAGCATCATTGCCAAGCTGCAGAGCCAGTTGACTGGACAATACCATCAAGGTGAGTCTTCAACACTGATGATCTCCTCTTCTCCTTCAAGACCTCCACCTACTAGCCCTATCATTGAGTTTCCACCATCCCCAGCACCCTCAAGCTCTCAAATGATTGAAATCACTCCCCAAGAATTAGAAAATTTGAAACAAGCTCAGGCCTTGTATGCAAAGAAATATGAGCAGAAAGTAAGGGCTACAATTTCCAGTTTTCCAGATACAATAAATGCCTCATTTCTCTACAACAATGTAGGTAAAATTATGGAAATATGGAATGAGCTCACAAGAGACAAGGCCATTTTGACACCTATTTTTGACAGATGGAGGCCTAGGGAGAAAGATCTAGAGTTCATGTGTGTATCTTGCGATGAAGCAAGGGCCAATCCCATCATTAAGTCCACTTCTGATGTCGCTAAAGTCTTAATACAATTAGCAGCAGAAGTGGATAATGTGGATAGGAAGATTAATCTGTGCAAGAAGGAATACACTGACCAAGTTTTTGAGTTGCTCCTAGGAGTTTTTGCTAGCCCAGATCAATTAAAAGACAAACAAATATGGTTCAAGGAGATAGAAACTAAATTGTCAGCAAGAGTTAAAGGAATTATTGATCTTGATGATGCTTCTTTCTTCGTTGTGATAATACAAGAGATAGAGAAAATTAAATCACATTATGGTTTTCTCAATTCAGAAGTCAACAAAATGAGAAATTCTTGGAAAAGGTTGACTAAAACTAAAGATAATGTGATTAATTTCTCATGGCCAACAGAAGAGGTATATAGTGAGTGGGAAACTAAATATGCCACCCATGATCCGGAACAGTTGGAGAGCGCCCCTGAAAAGATAGAAGAGGTTGCAACCGAACAAACCGTTGAAGAAACTGCAGAGACTGAAAAGAGTTTGTAACCGCTTTTGCGAAAAGTTTGTAACCTCTTTACTCTGAAAGAAATGATTGTAACAAACTCTCATCGAGAAGTCCGAAGCTTTTTGCATCCATGTTGTTATAAATGGATACCAAGACTAGAGGAAAAGAGATCGCAAAAATTGTAAGAAAACGCTACAGAAATTTATCTGAGCTTTTCTAAGTCTAATGGAGAATCAAAATTTCTTGTAATATTTTTTTTGAACTGAATATCAATATATAGACCATCGGTTTTGAGTAAAGCTCTATGTTGTCTTCAAGTTTGTTCACAAATCTGTTTACTGTTTTCATTCTGAATAATCCAGGGTTGTTCTGTTTGAATGGAATTGCAAAGCAATTTTAGTAGAGGTGTTCGTTAGCTTTTCTCTTTAGGAGGGAAATTAAAGAGGTGTGGATCACTCATACCAGTAAACTCTCTGGAAGGAACTTTGAATTTTGATGACCATAGCTTGATTTAGAATGCTTGAGTTCTTGTAGGTGTTAGGCATATACAAGGATTGATAGAAACCAAGCCGACAGGAAGCATAAAGATGTTGTGTTTGAGGAGTCTTATTTGAGTTTAGATGACTCTATGACCTTGGATAAGGCACTGGTATTAATTGAAGTTGTTTATTGCATGCTTTGTTGATCAAAATGTTGAACTTAAGTACAATTTCCTTTCTTTGTTTTCAGTTGATTTCAAGGTGAATAGACCCACTGGTTTTCTGGACTGGTTTGCTGTGGGTTTATGTTTGAAAGCGTGAATTTAATTCACAAAGGTATACCCACCTGGGCTCTGAGTAAGCCCGAAGTGTAGAAGGTCTAATCAAACCTTGTCATATGTTGTCTTGAGAATTTCCTTATCTTTGATGTCTCTTCTGCACCAAGCTTTAAACCATATTATTCTAAGGATGTTAAAGGGAATCAGATTTTGAAGACAACAATGTAGGTAAACCCTAAGACAAAACCATAACAATTGAAAATTAAAATTGCAAAAGCTATATAGAGTATACTAAAATACCACAAGAGCATAGTAAGCCCATAGTGAAATTAATTGAATCAAGAATCTAGGTTATAACAACAAACTTTGTTCATTAGCACGTATGGGTGGGATGGCACAAAGTAGCTATAAAATTTCATATTTGAATGTTGTGGCTCCAACAACTAATTCCCCTTTTTAGGTGGTGACGAATAGGAGAGGGACATGTAACTTCATTTTATATTTATAAAATAGCCAACACTTATAATCTTTCTAAGGTTGCAGAGTTAGGTTTTGTGAGCATGTTTGATTAGTTACGCAGTTGTGCGCTTGTTATATTGACTACATGGTAGACATGTGGAGCCCATAATCCTATTGTGCCACATAATCATAGACATGTTACAACTCGATTGGTCGACGTGTAACAAGTCATCCATAGTGGGGCCCTCATGCCATGTCCATGGGTGGGGTTGCAGAGTTATCCCAGGTGATCAATTTGGCCTAGTCGCACAATTTCGTGAGAATTGTGACCATTGATCATAGGGAACTTTCATGCCAAAAGGAAAAAGACTTGAACCATGACAACAGGCTAGCTAGCGCGCAGTGTCAATCATATTAGTGATGAATTAGAAGGATCAAGTCATAAATAAAGAGTCTGGAAACGGGCTATAGCAGGTCAACGCATGAATATAACAAAATGGAAAAAAAAAAAGAAGATAGGTGCCAACGCTACGGTTTAGTGTTTAAGGGTCCAGGTTTAGCCTATCAGGCCATAAACCTGAACAATTTTTTAGAAAAAGGAGCAAAATTTTGCATGTCCCAACAAGGTACATACTATTCATGAGTTGTATACTATTGTTTGGATGTATATGATAGTGATTTATATTGAGTGGTACATATTGTGGCCATATTAATAAATATTGAATGCTTGTATTCAAGACTTACTCTCCACATGAATCATATAAACTTTATATAACTCAACAAGTATTTATTTCACAATTTTGATGCTCACAATTTATAGTCATTGTTTATCATGGCATTCTTCATTTTCTAAATTTTAGATTCTAGATGAACTATCATGTTTCTATTAAAAACATACAATATGAAATGTTTAAATGAGGAAATTGAATAGTAGTGAATACCTAATCTCTTACCATCAAACAATCAATTAATGTGTGTTTCTTTGAGTTACATTTTGTGCATTGGAATATGAACTTAGAACCTTGTGCGCCCATCAATTGTTCCATGGGTGTGGCAAATTGACTCATCTTTTCTTTCAATAATGTTTTTAGTCATTATCCTTGTGGTTTATTTATAGATTTTAAACTCAATGGAGCTTCTAGTATCTAATTTTGAGTTATAAAAGTGTGTTGCACTTGTTTAGACTATATGTGCATAGCCAAACCTCCAATGAACCACTCTCTCTAAAATGCATGGAAAATAGATTTCATAATCTTGGTAACCAACTTTGTAAAACATCAATCATGCTTCCAAAACTATTCACCCAGCTATTGTTTTAGTTCCTTCAAGGCAACTATATTTGCATGTTTAAACTCTAGGTGCTAAAAAGCTTGAACAAAAATCAACATAACATCATCTAGATCAGTCTTAGTACCTCTAGGGTCATATTTAGTGTACTAACTTATGCACATCTTCATAGAGTGGAAACAAACAAATTAAATTTTCATATTTCAATACTAACATTATTCATGTTATCATATCTCATAAGCCCTCTAATTATGAGGATCATTCTCATAAGTCATGCATTATGCCCATATATAGGCACAAACTAATAGATAAATATAGAGATATATATCACATTTTTATAAAGGAAATGACCAACATTAATACAAATTTTGAACTTCAACCACCTAAAAGTGATAATTATGTTTTGAATTTAACTAACGAAATGTAGGGAACTTAATGTTGTTTATATTTATTAATTTTTACCTTTTTTTAGATTATTTGGATATATATATATATTTATAAAATTAAGAGAAGAGTTTTTTATTTTTATTTTTTTTAAGTGAGGTTGATGGGATGTCGCAAAAAAAAGAGAATTTTTTTTTTCATATAGATTACTTGAAAATATAATGCATGAAAAACAATTTTTTTTCTAATAATTCTTTGAAGCCCAACTTAATCAAAACACCATAATTTTTATGGGGCATCAACTTTTATTCAATTTTTGTATGACTTGTTTATAAATTATAGCCTCTTAGAGAAGATGTTCGTCTCTACTGCATTATATATATAAAAGCTTTGACACGTTTCAATTAGCAACATCTTCACCGAAAGAGATATCTAAATAAAATAAATCATCTAATTACAATGAGAAACTTTCATTTTGTCTTGTCAACTATATGTACTACTACTATTTTGTATCCATGATTGTAATTACAAAACTACAAGTTGAATTGCATACCAAAAAACACATTAGATTTGAGATCCACAATATACCTCAATTGAGAATCTCCTTTAAATTTGTTATCACTCCTCTCAAATCAATGTAGAGAATACCAATTATTGATGAATCGATCTAAATACACTAACATTGAAAAAACGATTTATATCCTTTATACATTATATCCTTTATATTAACTAAATTATATATATATATATATATAAAATGAACCAACAGTAGCTCCACTCCCCAAAAGTAGTATATATATATATATATATATATATATATATATATATATATATATATATATATATATATATATATATATATATATATATAATGAACCAACAGTAGCTCCACTCCCCAAAAGTAGTATTACACATACTTAGAAAGCATCATATGCATTTGGTGCCCTACAGAAATGGCACAAGATACTTGGGTAGTCTCCACTAGGGGAGGTGGTTCTATTTGGGCGAGGTTGTTTTATCTTTTAGATATTAATTAGATTGGAAACTAAACAAGTCCAATGGAAATGATGCATCTTTTGTTGCAACTCCATTTCCATGCACATTTTCTGAGGCCAAGGGTGTGAATGCAAATCGATAAAGTTCATCTCCCATATTGATAATTAATACCCTATACTATATCTTAAATGAATATAATAATTATATTGATAATTAATTCAAAAGTAACATGCAAATTGATGAAGTTCATCTCCCATAGGTAGCTTTCAAGTGAAGGAAAGTAGTGAGAATTTGTTAAGCTAGGGCGGTTCAAGCATTCCCAAAGATATATTTCTTTAATCACAAAAGCCAAGTTGATTTATCTATTTAAATGGGACTGAAATGGACGTTTGATTAAAGAAAGCAACATAGTGGTGTAATAAAATATTAGGTATAGTGGACATTGATGCAGCACCGACATTTTATAAGTAAAATATCAAAGTTGTACGCGTTCACCATGTGAAAACAAAAGAAAAGCCTTCTTGCTTCCTCGTTGGGTGGGACAAAGATTCTTCATTTCATTATTTGTTTGTATGTAGTAATCCATTCCATTCTATTCAACTCAAGTACAACCATTTCAATTCATTTGTTGTATGTATGTTTTTATACAACCATTTTGTCAACTTGTTTTGGTGCAAGTGGCCCCTCTATCTCCATTGTACTTTTCAAGATTTCAAGCCTTTTTGACCACACGATCTTGTACTCACTTTAGAGAAGACCCAACATTAACTTCCTTCAACTTATTTGGTACAACTTTAGCCACCAAAAATCTCATCCTTGTTCCACCAATCAACTTGTCCCATGCTTTTGTATTTATATGCATTTTTGAGTTTTTAAAGGTGTCAAGTGGCCATTATTTTATGAGGAAGTTGTCTCGTTTGTACAAGGTTTATTAGAGATTCAAGTCTAGTTGATTATCTTGATTAGACATTGCAGGGTTAAATCATTGTAATGGATGGGTTAGGTTTAAGTGTTATATAGAATGTGATAAAATGGATGTTTTTCATTTTTAATTTTTTTTAAGATAGAAATTTGATTAAAATAATTATTTAATAAAATTTTAAAATATTTATTTAAAAAAATATATTAGAAAGTAATTAGAGATTTAGTTGAAAGATTATAAGGGATAAGGTTAGGTGTAAATTCTATATTAAATTGATAGGATGAGTATCTCTTAATCATTAATGAGTAACATTATTATTATTATTATCAATTTTTAATATTTAGATAGAAATTTAATAAAAATAATTATCTATTAAAATTTTAAAAATATATGCATTAAAAAAAAAAACGCATTGAAATAAGCTGAAAGAATTACAATATAATAATAAAATAGAAAAAAACGCATCAAGAAAGATTGTACAAGAAGAAAACAAGAACTAGAAAGCTATTAGAGACTAAGTTTGGTTAAAAGATTATAGGGATAAGATTAGCTGTAAACTCTATATAAAATTGACAAGATGAGTATCTCTCAATTTTTAATCATTAATTATTATTTTTATTATCAATTTTTAATATTTAAAATAGTAAATTAATTAGTAATTTTTTGCATAATCAAAACACATTGTCCAAATTGTTTGACTATGCTTTTTTCATATTTTAGTAAGAAAGTGGCCTCCTCTTAAAGGTTTATTAGAGATTAAAGTTTAGTTAATCATATTGATTAGACATGTTGTAGAGATGGGGTTAGGTTTAAATCTTATATAAAATGGGATTGAATGAATGTTTCTCAATTTTTAACTCTTGAATTTTCTAGATAGAAATTTGATTATCTAATAGAATTTTAAAAATATTAAAAAGTTATTAAAAATTAAGTTTAGTTGAAAGACTATAAGGGATAAGATTAGCTGTAAACTCTATATAAAATTGACATAATGAATATCTCTCAATTTTTAATCATTAATTGTTATTATTATTATCAGTTTTTAATACTTAAAATAGTGAATCAAATTAGTACTTTTTGCATAATCAAAACACATTGTCCAAATTGTTTGACTATGCTCAAGAATTTCCATAGTTTGGTGAGAAAGTGGGCTCCTCTGTAGAAGGCTTATTAGAGATTAAAGTTTAGTTGATCATATTGATTAGAAATTATAAGAATGGGGTTAGCTTTAAGTCTTATATAAAATGTGATAAAATGGATGTTTCTCACTTTTTAACTCTTGATTTTTTAGATAGAAAAATAAAATAAAAAAATATCTAATAGAATTTTTAAAATATTAATAAGTTATTAGAGATTAAGTTCAGTTGAAGGATTATAAGGGATAAAGTTAGGTGTAAATTTTATAAAAAAATATCTCCCAGCCCTTAATCATTAATTATAATTATTATTATTATTATTATTATTATTATTATTATTATTATTATTATTATTATTATTATTATTATTATTATTATTATTATTATTATTATTATTATTATTATTATTATTATCATCATCATTTTTTTAATATTTAATAGTGAATTAAATTTAAAATTTTTATATAATCAAAAAATATTTATTATCATTTTTTTAATATTTTAATAGTGAATTAAATTAAAAATCTTTGTATAATAAAAAAAACATTATCCAAATTTTATGACATAGGTCTTTTCATTTTTTATAGAACTAAAACCTTATATTATATCTTTAGAAAGAAAAATCATGTATATAATTTTTTAATGTAAATGAGAACATCATCAAAATACCTAAAAGAACAGTTTAATGAAGATATTAACAAGACATGGTGATGATGCCTCATAAATATAAAAGCTAAACTCTTGTAAAACATGTGAACCTAGACACCTAATAAAAAAAGGTATATTAGATACACACTGGCATAAAAAGATACAAGGATTAAGAGACTCTTTAAAAAGAAATCCAAAAAATTGGTTGAATAGTTGCCAAATGTATTTTCCAGTATTGACAACTAGTACTATCTATTAGCCTTTTTCCCCCTTTTTTATAATTTGTGTATTCATCCCTCCAACGAATTAGATTCATGAAGAAACTTTGTAGTTTTTCTCTACACATAAGATAATCTTAGAAGAAATGAACTATGGGTAAGCATGCATCATCTGATTGTCGCATAACCATACTATGCAAAAATGTGTATGAATATTGATGAGAAGTAAGTGAATTCTTTTTGTTGGGCCTCACCATTATTCCAAGTCAACAAATTGGTGCCCTTTTGTAGGTTGAGTACATAGCTTTAAATATGACCCACTAGGCATCTTTGTATAGTTTCTAGTAGGTGGATTGTCTTTTAACATTCATGTGGTATACCATGAGAATTTAAGAGAAAATAAAGAAGGTTTTCATAAATTCTTGAAGCAATCCCTCTAATATTCCATAAAAAATTCCCATCTAATAGTTTGTGGGGCCTGAGGCTTTCTCTAATCATTTCTTGATTATGATGAACTTTTACAACCTGATTTTAAAGTGTATGACTACACTAAAACAATCCAAGCTTAGTCCCACCTACAAAGGTGCACAATATTCAACTCTCAACCACTCCAATTAAAGACCTACCTCACAAATTTATCCAAAATTCATGGCTAGACACATCTCTATAAAGACTACATTCTTGACTAAAATATTTCAACTACCCACCTAGGATGGCCTTCATAATGTACAATCATAGAATTTATTATAAATGTGGGTACCCATACTCTTCTTGATATCTCACAACTACTCTTCAAGGCATTGAAAACACCAAAATTACATATCGACTAGGATTTATGTATATATTGCATACCTTTGGCTAACTAGCAACTTCTTGACCATAGTTTAGAGGGTAAAATCTAACATAGAATGGTAATTATTCTACATATAGTAGCTAATATTTCATTAATAATTTTAGAACATGCTAGCTATAGCTAAGCTATTGATCCTAATGTAAGAAACTCTTTCTTACTTATTTTATGTTTGAAATAAGAGAACTTTTAAATTTATGTTCAACATTAAGCTATGTTGCATTGCATTTAATTTCAGATCATATTGAAATATTAATACATCATGTTGATACTCTCAAATTTCCAACTCAATAATATGTGTATAAAACATTGTAATGGAATTGTGTGTTGCTTATTTTACTTGTTATTGACTATAATAATATGAGTTGTAAAAAATTGTTAGGGTGTATAAGGAGACATATTCTAGTATATTTCCCTTTGATTTTTTTTAATATTTCTTCTCTTTTTCTTACCTACAAATTAGTTTTAGGTTGAATAGATAAGGAATTGACCTTATAATCCTAGATATTGATTTTCTAGTCACATCCCAAACCTACAAATATTTTCAATATCATTGATACTATAGGATGCATCTATGCATTAGAACTAAATAAAATTTTGAATAATTAATAATTTTTGGACAAGTGTTCTAAAGAGGAAGATAGGAACAAGGATGTGATTTGTAGCATAGATAATATGAGTTTGTCAATACCAAGTCAGGATTGCCTTTGTATATGGGATATTGGTGATAGTATATCCCAAGGTGACATGCATCATTTCTCTATAGTTTCGACTTAATCATGCATGATGGTATGGAACCCTATTTTATTTTTCAATGAATCACATAAGGTTTGTTGGTATTATGGATGACTTTGTCATGTGTTGCATTGGTTTTGTCATTGATGTCAACACTTATCTTTCTGGAGGTCTACATTGTTGATTTGGCACTCTAGTTATATTGGTTTGTTGATGAACCGACACATTGTGGTCCTGGTATGGATATTGGCTTATGCATAGTTACCGGTATATGTTTCACCTACAACTCAAGAAGTTGGTGATGACTTGTTATCATCTGGAGATCATTTGGTTATGTCAAATACATGGATTGGATGTTTGCATTTGGCATTTTTCATATTGGATTGATCGGGCTCACATATTTGCCTTAATCGGTAGATAGGTCCAGGTTATGAACCGGCATAGGAAAACATGTTCCAGATCAGCATGACACAATTTGGAAATTATTTATTGATTGGATAATGTGTTAATGTATTGAGGCCGACATATTGTATTGCACCAAGACTTATTTTATAATTGATTTAAATGCAATATCTTCTGGGAGTCGACCTAATGATTAGGTCTTAGGTTTGGTATAAATAATTGTAAGATCTTATTAAGAAGAAGTGTGTGTGTATATTGAAGATTATTGTGAAGAGCAAAAATAAGCAGATCCTTGTGTGAATCACGCAGATATCATCTGAAGGTTGAAGGAAGGTTGTTAAAGGTTATGAAGGTGTTTGGTCCTCATGCACAAAGCTTAAACTGGCACTGAATTCGGTATTGAAGATGTAAAATTGAAGTAGTATATTGATTATTGGATTTAACCATCCAACTGTGTAGTCAGTGTGACTCCTGATTTTGTGATTGAGTAGTGAGCTCTAGGCAGGTCGCCTTTCTGCATGTGCAGACCCCATTATGTATTCACTTACTATCCGCAGTAGTATCATCTGATTGTGGGTAAGGTTCCCCACCCTAGTTTTTCCCATTATAGGGTTTGCACGTCAAAATATCTATGTCATGTGTTGTGGATGTTGCTTCTCTTTCTGTTTCATGCATTAAGTTGTACCAATAATACTATAACAGTTAATCTATTTTACCGACACTAAGTTTTAAGTTGGAATAATTTGTTTTGGGTTGCAATTTATTGACAACTGATTCACCCCCCTCCCCTCTCAGTCGTCCTTCTTGATTCCTAACAATTGGTATCTGAGCCTACTAAAGAGGGTTGAAAGCTTTGGAAGGATAATAAGATGGTTAGATTGCACATAGACAAACAATAAAACATGAAACACAAACAATGCAATAAAACTCAATTATACCTTGCTTTCACCTCCTTCCTCAATGGACCTTGGATGAAGTTGAAGTGCGCCCAAATGCCTCCAACGTGATGTTGATTTTCTCCTAGATTTCTTGATGTAGTTGGCTCTCCAATATTGTGCACAAATGGATATGATGGATTATGTTGGCATTCTACACTCTTATGAGAATAGTTGATGTTGTCATTGATGGCAACCATTTGGCAACCAACTGGAAAGTCACCTGCAATTGGTTTCTACAGGCCCAGCATCACAAAATTCATACACCAACAGACACCGGAACTGACAGGCACTTCATCAGCATTCAGATTACATCGGCAACAAGCATACCAACACTCCAGCCGACATGGGATAAAGTTTTGTTTATGTGAATTGTTTTGTAATGTAATTATCTTTTGTAAAGCCGACATGGTATATTGTAAAAGACTTATATATGTATGAGATCTTATAGGTCATTTTATGGAAGCAAATGAGAGAGAGATATAATGTTTGATGAGGCAATTTTGTATAAGGTGATATAGTTGACAACGAAGGTTTTGGTTATTGACTGAGCGTAAACCGGTACTAAACCTGGCATGAGAGATGTTGTTTTGAGCGGTACATTGTATTGGATTTGATAATCCATTTTGTAGTCAATGTGACTCTTTATTGAGCAGCGAGCTCTAGGCTGTTGGTCCCCTGCATGTGCAGGACCCTCATTGTAAGTAGTATTTATTCATCGGCCAGTGAGTAAATATTGTGAGTCACAAATCCCACCAAAGTTTTTCCCACTCTGGTTTTCCTCGTTAAATATCTTATGTTATGGTGTGTTCTTATGTTGTCTCTATTATTTTTGTTTATTGCAATAATTCTTATTTATCGGTACATTGGTTTTGGGATGCAAAGTTATTAATAAGTTTAAATATTATGTCAACCGGTTAGACCCTGATTCACCCCCCCCTCTCAGTGTCTTTGGGACTGTCATTGAATCTAACAATTGGTATCAGAGCCTGGTCCTCTATTTTCAAAAGCCTAACAACTTGAGGAAGATTCTGATACCGGTACATATGGAGAACTTAAGAAAACAGTTGGCAGGAGCCCTTGAAGATTTTGATGTAGAAAAATTGAAGAATATCAAACTTGAATATGATCTGAGGATTGCACATGAATTCATTAAAGGACTTCAACAGAACTTTGCTATAGCACAAAATAAAAGAAAAGAACTTCATGAGAAGATGCAAAATGATGATGATGAAAAAGAAACTCTTAGAGACATTGCAAACAAGTTGAGACAAGAAAATAGTAATAAGAAGAATGAAATGCAAGATATGACTATGAGGTTATGTAAAGATATTGAAGAAAGGAAGAAGAATGAAGAAGGCTTGACTAGGAGACTTAATGATGCTAGAAATGAAAATCTGAGACTTGGTCATGAAAATGATATGTTAAAGACAAACTTGATTCACATTCAACATGATAAAACTGAGCTTATGAGACAAGTTGGAATTCTGGAAAATGAGTTGGCTACTGCAAATAAACACAAAGACAAATTCAAGAAAAGTTCGGAAGAACTTGATGACATGCTTAAAAAATAGAAACATAATGGAGATACTAATGGCCTTGGATTTGAACATGGAGAAAGTTCCAGTATTGCAAACAATCAAGATCAGAACAAACTGGTAAGACAACCTAATGCTTATAAATTTAATGGCAAATATTTCAATTGCAACAAATATGGTCAAAGAGAAAATCAGTGTAGATTTAAAAATAATCAGAATACAAACTCACCCATCGGTCAATGTTCCAAATGCAATAAAGTTGGTCATAATTCAAAAAATTGCAGAATGAATGTGAAATGTTATGTTTGTGGAAGATTTGGGCATTTATCTAATCAATGTAGATCACAAACTGGTCAAGGATATGGAAAGGTTATTCAAAAGAATAATGTAACTTGTTATGCTTGTAACAAGATTGGACATATTGCTAAATTTTGTAGAAGCAAGAATGCACTGGCAAATAACAAAGGATCTAAGGGCAAAGAAAAGGTAGATGAAGTTAAGCAAGAATTTTCAAAACAATGGATTAAGAAGAGTGATCAGAGAACTGATGAAACTATATCTTCACCGATAGAACAGAGTAATCCTCCATCGGCAAGAAATTCTTCATCTAACTGAGGAGCAACCCTTAGGGGGTATTGCAGCAAGTTGAAGATCATGCACTCTATCCTCGGTTGATGGTGAGAAGATACATTTCTTCTTTACCAATGGATGTGTTAAGTTTTCACTTAACCAGCGAGCATTTAATGTTATTTTAAAGAACTTTTTGGCTATAAAGCACCAGGAAACCCTCATTTCGAACTCACCGAGCATTCAAATGATCAGAGAGAGCAAAATTGAGCAAGGCATTCTAAGGCGAAGCTGTGAAGTGATTTTCAAGCATTCAGAATTTCGATTTAGAGATATTTATCTTGGAAATGGTTTCCTCATCTTTTGTTTCAGAGTTTATCTCAAACCCTACCATTGTGGAAAATGTTAAATGCCCTAGACCCGTATTCAAGATTATCCTTGAGATTGTGAAACAAGATGACTATATAGGAGCTTTTTCGAAAATCCCTAAGGGTGTAGTATTTGTAGAAGACCCTAGAATTTACATACATTGCAACATAGAAAACCTAGGGACTGAGGAGAAGAAAATGTTTAATGAGGTCATTTCTGATGAAAATGGAGCAATCAAACCCGAACATAAGATTGTGGAAAATTTAGGTTTTGTAGAGATTCTGAACATTCCTGAATTTCCTAAGGAAGTTGTCAGACTTGTATTGAGCAGAGTCCATAGAGAATTCATGTGGTTAGAATCAGTTTGCAAAATGATGCTCTGCAAAAAGGATTAGAAAATTTGTTTGATAGCAACACACACAAGAGCACAAGAAACAAACGTTAGTGTTAGCAACAAAAGATTATCCTAAACAGGCATATCAAGAGAGATATTAAGCATGAAATAGAAAGCATATAAACATAGAATGAAATAGCTAATCAAGATGCTCATAGTTGCTCCTCCCTTGTTCCTCTCCTCTCCAAGTCCCAAATGAGTGTAGCTCTCAGCTTTTAGCACTAGCCATGGATGCCATATGGAGATTCAAGATGGTTGAATATGATAAGCAAATACTATGCAAGAGTAGATAGTGATGCTATGAGAAAGCTCTATGCTAATGCCAGTATAACAACAATACTCTAAATGCTTCTCCTTTTGCTTGAGGAGAAGGGTTCTATTTATAGAAGAAATAGGGAAATGAAGGGTTAAGATTGAGCAATCTTAACAAGGGTTAGGATTGAAAGTTGGGGATCCATGTGCACAATTGGCACCAATAAAATGGTGACAAGTTTCAACATAGGATTGGGTTGAGAGAAGAGGTTGGAGGCATTAAAGGCCTGAGAAGACCTCATGGTTATCTAGAAGGTAAGGGTCAAGTCTAAATTAGGATTACCCACTGGATTAGGAGTTAATGCAAGGATAAACCTTTGTGCAAATGATTAAGAGATAATCATGGTCAAAGCATTAAAGGCTTGATGAGACCCTTGGGTTGGGTAGAGGTTGAGTCAAAACAAATGTTTTAACCATGTGGGAGGGTTTGAGGTAACCATTAATGGTTATTGGAGACTTTGGGGATTAAGTGGTTGAAGGTTGAAAGCCTTCAATGGTTATCAAAGACTTTGAGCCATTTAGTGGTTGAAGGTTGGAAGCTTTCCAAGGTTATCCAAAACTTTTAGGGTTAATTTGTTGAACACACAAAGCATTAATTGCTTTTCAAAGACTTTGGAGTCTTTGAGAAGTGACTCCAATTTGCTTAGGAATGTGACAATATTTAGGGGATGGATTAGGCTAATTAGGAAGGGTTTAGAAGAATCTAGAAGGGGTTTAGGCATACAAGTGGATTTTGTAGGAAAATGTAAGTGGGAGAAATTTTGGTATTTTCAATTAAAATAAAATCATTTATTTCAATTAAATGGTGTAATTTGCATTTGGATAAATATTCAAATAAATATTAATTTATTTAAATGAGAAAAATGAAGATAAAACATTAAAATGCTTGAAGACTTTGAGGGAAACCATTAAAGGCTTGAAGACTTTAAGGAAAACCATTAAAGTCTTAAGAAGACTATAGAAGGAAGCCATCAAGTTTGAAGACTTTAAAGCCATCAAGTTTGACTACTTTAAGGGAAACCATTAAAGGTTTCAAGTGGGTGAGGATAAATAGGATTTTAAATAAATAATTTATTTAAAATAGTTGTGCAACTTGCTTTTGTAGGAAAATACAAGTGGGTGGAGGATAAAGGTGTTTTAAATAAATTATTTATTTAAAATAATTGTGCAACTTGCTTTTGTAGGAAAATACAAGTGGGTGGAGGATAAAGGTGATTTAAATAAATGATTTATTTATTTAAATGTGAGAGGTGGGATTTTGGGGGTTTTAAATAAATATTAATTTATTTAAATGTGAGAAAAGATTTAATTAAATAAATATGATTTATTTATTTAATTAATGGTCTGAATTTGGTTAAGTGAATTAAATCAAATAAATTGAGTAATTTATTTAATTAATAGGAGAATAGGGTTAAGATGAATTAATTAAATATTAATTTAATTAATTATTAATTGATGGTTAAATAATCAAATAAATACTAAGTATTCATTTAATTAAGTGGACAGATTTATGTGACTACATTTGCCCCTCTTTGAGACGGTGCGGTTTATCGCGTCGTTTCAAAGAAAGAAAAATAGGTGTGAAGAAATGCCCCATAAAATGTAAATTTAATGGGTGGTATGCCCCCTCGAGGGATGGGCCGAATTTTTTTGAAAAATCGGGCGATCTCTCGAAAAAGAATGAAAAGCGGAGGGGAGGTAGAATAGAAGAAATTAGAACTAATGATGAAAGAATGGGAGAAAATGGAGTGAATATGAAGAAACAACAAGCCAACGAGTACCCTGAGGTCATGCAAGAGATACATAGCAGATGTAGTGTGGGGTTTGGATTGATGCTATACAATTGATCAAAATTGGTTGGACAATCTGGTGCAATCGGTTGAATTGCCCCGGTCAAGTCAAAGCATGACAGTTGATGTCAATTGGTCGCTTGGACATGATAAAGTCTGAGTAAGTGAATCAAAGTGACCTGATGGTGACTTAGACAATTGATGTAATTGCCCGATGAAGTCAAGGTATATGAAGCAAAATACTCGTTGAGACGTAGACAATTGATGTAATTGTCCGTTGGATTGTGTTTGATTGGTTGATCAATTGATAGTGTGTGCGTGGGATGGATGATTGTGGTGAATCATAGCAGCCCCGTTGAGACTAGGTCATTATGATAAATGTCTGTTGTAGTCTAGGTTTTCCATAATCGATTACCTGTTGAGACCCGAAGATACTTGATCAGAGTATCTGTTGATAGTCTAGGTGTGCGTGAGTTGATGTACCTATGCAGATAGAGTAACTTTCTTGACTTATTGGATGACTTAGGATAGGAAACACAATCCCTCCTATTTAGAGATGGATGGTGATGAACGTGGCTTGATTAGGTTGATTGGGACATGATGTAGGGTATGTGATGCTGATTGTTGAGATGGGGAGGGTTGGGGGGGTTCGATGTTAGAAGAAATGGAGGACCTATGACTCATTCCTATGGAAGAAGAGGAAAATAGAGTATGCATTATTATGACTATGTATGCATGATATGCAGCTATTTATGAATGTATGGATGGATGGAATGCAATGAAATGCAATACATACAGATGAGATGGAATGATGATCCATAGTGCTTTATTTTTCATCATTGAGCTTTAAAATGTTGTAAGAAAATACAAGCATCTTGACATAATGATTCAAGATGACCCGAGTATTCCTTACATGGATTTTATATAGCAAGTTAATACAAACGACTTGATATAAGGGATCAAGTCGACCAGAGTATTGCTTGCAGAACAGACAAGGATTATCTCTATTCATGCATGACTTGGATCGTCCTCCTTGATCTTAGGCTGATCATATCCTGAGACAAGTTCATACCGTATGAAGAGATAAAAAACCTTTATCCAGTTTGGATGAGGTAGGAGGAACCAAAGGAAGAGCATTGCACCTGCAAACAAACAATATATACATAAAGAATAAAGAATAAGGATCCTTGGTAATGGTTCATGCTCATATGGTCGAGGTATACGCTGTAGTCAGCAAGCCGTAATGATCTATGAATGCATTTGGCATAAGATCACGTAGCTTAGTGAACTTCCCACGTAGACACCATTAGTACATGCCCCAGAACTTCATCAGAAATAATGCGCAAATGATACAAAACAATGCTGCAAGATCCTGATACAGATAAACAAACGATTGTACTCACAAATCAACCAAGTATTTGATAGCTTAACATAATTTTCTTGTCAAAGAAAATGTCACTTTTGTCTTTGTTTTGGTAAGGAATGATGCATCCTTGTTGAAGACAGTTTGATTGTTGATGTTGAGTGTGTGGTTGATTGGTAAATGGTCATTGTGTGAGTAGTTTGTCAATGTTTATTTTGGTATCTGCATGGATGGGTATGTACAAGGTGTTGCCATGTTTTTGTGTGATTTTTCAATGGTTTTGTCGATGTTTTTGGATTTTGAATTGTTTTGAATGTTTTTGGTATTTTTGCGAGATATTTTTGAATGTTTTTGGATTTTTGATGATTGTTTGAATGAATAACTTAATGAATCATAAGACAATGTAGAATCCACTTCCATCAATAGGTTAAAGGCATTGCCCCCAGTTTTAGACATGACTATGAAAAAGCGGGATGCAAGATGTATGGAGTACTATCATAATTGCAGAGGAATAACAAGCCATGGTTGATGGATGGATGGATGTATGTATGAAGTAGATGTGATCACCACAAGTCTGAAAGATAATGGAGCCATAGCCTTTACGAGTGGCGCCTGTTTGCCAGGTTTTCACCATCGTTCTTACCCAAGGTGCCACCGGAGTGGTTGTTCACCATTTGGATGCATGATTTTTCTTTACTTTTTTGAATGTTTTTATATTTTCTTCAGGACATTTTTCTGAATGTTTTTTGGTATTTTCTGATAGGCAGGGTAGCCTGATGCTCTGTATAGCTTATGTGTAAAACCGTTTGAGGTGCATGCTGTTGATTGGATCTGCGAGCGGTTCTCCTTCTGATGTAGCCAACTGATATGCCCCGGACCCGAATACAGCAGTGACAACATATGGGCCCAACCAGTTTGATTCAAACTTGCCTTGATGTTCTCTGTTTGGTTGGTTGCGAGGATTTTCTCGAAGAACAAGATCACCTACCTCAAATGTACGAGATCTAACTCGGTGATTGTAGCTTCTACTCATGCGCTGCTGATAGGCTTTGAGGTGATTGTATGCAACTTGTCACTTCTCATCTAGTAACTCTAAGTCCTGAAGACGAGATACTCTGTATGCTTCATCATCGATGAGATTGTGCAATGAAACTCGTAAGGATGGTATCTCAACCTCAATAGGTAAGATAGCTTCTGTACCATAGACCAATGAATAAGGAGTTGCACCTGTAGGTGTTCGAATGCTAGTTCGATATGCCCATAGCGCTGGATTCAATTGAACATGCCAATCATGGCCGACATCATTGACTGTCTTCTTTAGGATTCTCAATATGTTTTTATTGGATGCTTCGGCCTGACCATTGCCTTGTGGGTAATAGGGAGTGGAAAAGCGGTGTTGGATATGAAATTTCTCACAAAGCTCACGAACATCCTAATTTTTGAAAGGAAGACCGTTATCTGTGACAATGGACATGGGCACACCATACCGACAGATGATGTAATTGAGGATGAATGAGGCGATCTGCTTGCCGGTGACTTGGGTAAGTGGAACAGCTTCGATCCACTTGGTGAAATATTCGGTGGCGGTAATAATGAATTTATGGCCGTTGGATGAAGATGGATGGATTTTACCCACAAGATCAAGACCCCATTGACAAAAAGGCCATGGTGTTGTGATTGGTTGCAGTTCTTGAGCTGGTGCATGTATTAGGTCACCATGAACTTGACATTTTTTGCACTTCCTGACAAAGTAGTAGGAATCCTTTTCCATAGATGGCCAATAGTATCCAGCTCGCATGATCTTCTTGGCTAGTGATGGACCACTTGAGTGAGTCCCGCAAATTCCTTCATGTACCTCTTCCAAAGCCTTTGTTATCTCACCTTGTTCTAGACATAGAAGGAGAGTACCATCAAGACTACGTTGGTATAGGGTTTCAGCAATAATGGTATATCGAGCAGTTTGGCGAATGAAGGTTTTATGTTGGTTATTTGATTGGTTGGGAGGAAGGGTGTGATCGCGGAGATAGGTGTAGAACTCACCGTACCATGGGGATTCAGAACCAACAAGGTGACATATCATTCCAGATTCAGGGATATCATAAGCGGGGATCCAAAGTTGTTCTACCAAGAACTCGTAGCGTGTTGAATTCTGTGGAAGATCTAGTAGAGATGCGATGGTAGCCATAGCGTCAGCAGCTCGATTCTGATCTCTTGGTATCTGCTCAAAAGTGATAGTAGTAAATGATGTCTTTAGATTGTCCACCATTTGCTTGTATGGCATGAGTTTATCATCTTTGGTCTGATATTCATCTGTTGCTTGTCGAATGACTAGTTGGGAATCGCCATATACTTGCAGTTCTTTTAATTTCCATTGTATGGCTAATCTGAGTCCTGTGATCAAGGCCTCATACTCTGCTATGTTGTTTGTGCATGGAAATGTGAGCCTGTAAGACTTCGGGATGCTATCACCTTGAGGTGTGATAAACAGAATGCCTGCCCCCGAGCCGTGCCTAGTGTATGAACCATCAAAGTATAATTTCCATGACTGTGCTTCTGTAATCATGAATATCTCGTCATCTGGAAAATTGGAAATGAGAGGATGATCACCTATGAGAGGTGCATCGGCCAACTGATCTGCAATAACCTGACCTTTGATAGCTTTACGGTCCACATACTCAATATCAAATTCACTTAGAATCATCACCCATTTGGCTAAGCGACCTGTCAATGCTGCTTTGCTAAGTAAATACTTGAGTGGATCAATCTTTGCAATGAGTTGCACCTTGTGTGTTAACAGATAGTGCCTCAGTTTAGTGGCTGCCAAGATTACTGCTAGGCAAGCTCGCTCAATAGGTGTGTAATTGAGTTCATAGCCCACCAGTGTGTGAGAGATGTAGTAAATAGCACACTCTTTTCCTTCTGCATTATGTTGTGCCAGTAGTACACCCAATGCTGTACTTGTCGCTGAGATATAAAGTAACAACGGTCTACTTGGATCTGGTGGCATCAGCAATGGTGGATTTATGAGATAGTCTTTAAGCGCCTGAAATGCTTGCTGGCATCTGTCATCCCACTGAAAGCGGATGTTCTTGTGTAGCAGGTGTGTGAATGGGTGACACTTATCAGCCAATTGTGCAATGAATCTGCGGATAGATTGAAGCCGTCCTTGTAGTGTTCTTAGCTGACTGATATTCTTTGGAGGTGGCATGTCCATGATTGCTTTAACCTTTGCTAGATCGACCTCAATGCCTTTGCTTGAGACAATGTATCCTAGAAGCTTCCCGGAGGTCACTCCAAAGACACATTTCTTTGGGTTGAGTCGAACATGATATTGTTCCAGTCTATCAAAGATTTGATCTAAGATGTGGAGATGTCCTTCTCTAGTAAGTGATTTTGCTAGTAAGTCATCCAAATAATCTTCCATTATAGTATGCATCATGTCATGGAAGATGGTGGTCATTGCTCTTTGATAGGTCGCTCCTGCATTCTTTAGACCAAAAGGCATTACATTCTAGCAGTATGTGCCCCATGGACATGTGAAGGCTGTCTTATGTTGGTCCTCTGGTGCGATCTTTATTTGATTGTATCCCGAAAAGCCATCCATGAGTGAAAGCATGGCATGTCCTGCTGTCAAATCTACTATGATGTCGATATTTGGTAGAGGGAAGTCATCCTTAGGACATGCCTTATTCAGATCTCTGAAGTCTGTACAAATGCGGATGCCCCCTTTTGGTTTGCCGACTGGTACAATGTTGGAGATCCATTCTGCATAATCAATTGGTCTAATGAAACCAACATCCAGGAGTTTCTTGAGTTCTGTTTTGACTAGCACGGCAATCTGAGGATGCATCTTACGAAGCTTCTGCTTGACAGGTTTGGCTCCTTTTGCTACTATGAGATGATGCATGACTAAATCAGGATCAAGCCCAGGCATGTCTGCATATGACCATGCAAAGTTGATCTGACGCTGTTGGAAGGACTCTATAAATTGAGGCTGTTCCTCTGGAGTGAGAAGAGATGCCAGATGTATGATATGAGGGTTTTCAGGAGTCCCCACATTGTATTCTTTAGTCTCCTCAATGAGAATCGTCGATCGTTCCTGTTGTGTACTAGCAGGGAGAATGTCAAACCCTTCATCCTCAAGTGCCTTAGAGAGGTTTTCACCGTTGGATACGCTCTTTCTTTTTACTTTTGTGGGATCAAACAGTGCCACAGTGTGGTTTTCACTGGAAGATCCATGTTTCATTGTTATATTTTTGCAGCTGAAAGGTTTGGCATCCGCCCCGAAGTATGCTGCGCTATTAAGTTCAATGGCGAATCCAGCTTTGTGATCCCCGCTTGGTAGATTATCCCTTAATTCCAAAAAGTCAATGATAGCCTCATCGTTTTGGAAGAGGTCAAGACATGGGGGATTTGGTTGGTTCCATTCGATGAGTTCAGGGTGGATAATGGGCATTACTTCATCGATTAAGTTAAGTGCGGGAGATGTATCAGTGAGGGTTAAGACAGTGTGGTGAAGGTCATTGATGGTACTCTCCCTATCAGAATCCGGCGTAGGATGAGACGTAGGGTCTGTGGAAGATGTTTCCAGCTCAGGTACCCAAGTGGTCTTTATCTGTGCTTCTCCGTAAACAGGAATGTCTTTGCGTGGCGGAGGTGGTGACGTGTCTTCCTCATCTGAAGTGTTAAGCTGTACAGAATCAAATTCCCACTCATGTGAGTCGGTCTCTGAATCACTCTCCAGCATCCGATTGCTATACCATACTGGGATGTCGCTGGAGTTGAATACTGTAGGTGTGATTGGTTTATGTACCTTTGAGGTGATCGGTGCTGCAGGAACTGTGATGGGGTTTAAAGGTTGTGTCACTGGAAGTATCGACAGTGTTGATTTAGTGGCTTCTATTGGAACGGCTGGTGCCATAGATGCTGCTACGGGTTCCAATATAGTTGTGGCTGCGAATGATTTTATTGATGTGATGACTGCGGTGGATGGGATTACTAGTTCGATTGGTGGGATTTTTGGCACTGATGACGGTTGCGGTGGGTTTGTGAGCCTCAATGGGGCAGTGACAATATTGCTTGATGGTGCTTTGATTATGAAAGGTGTCCTCTTTACAGTAGGTGGGCAAAATGGTTTGCTGGGTTTTCCTTTGAATTTGAGTTTAGGAAGGATCTCTTTTTCAAAGCCTAGGCCTGTATTACCTTTGGGCTTGAATTCTGGTAGCAGAGGTTCATGTCGTCCTTGTTTGTAGTATCCCAAAGCACTCTGACCATCATATCCCATTCTTTGCGTAATGAGGAGGCCTTTACCATACTATTCCGTAGGAAGGGTAACTTGCGGTTTGTCAGTGGTGATGGGATCTTTATAGATCCAGTCCGCTAGGTCCTCATCTTGTGTTTCTTCCTCTTGACTCTTTCCAAGGACGAAAGGCGTCCAGGCACATGCTGGCGTGATTAGTCGTTGCTGGAGTAACTGCTGTGGTTTACCATGTGTTCTAGGAGAAGTGGGCATTTGTCCCACACAAAAGAGTTGACTTAAGTTATATTCCCCGGAACCTTCCTCTGCGACTTTCATTTTAAGCTTTTCTTGCTTGGGTATAGGGGTGTTCGAACTAGCAAGAGAGGCGGGACTTACATATGATGTGGAGGAAATGGCTTCCCTATTATTAGGAACAGTAATTTCTGGTTGATGGCTGATATTATGGCAAAATGCAAAGGGATTTGCATCACCCAGGATTGTGATCTCTGCACCATTATGTGGGAACTTGATACATTGATGGTAGGTAGATGGAATGGCTTGTATGGCATGTATCCAAGGTCTTCCTAATAATAGATTATATGGCAGAGGAAGGTCCAGAACCTGACAAATTATGTGTTTTACCACAGGGCCCACTCGGATTGGTAGCACCACCGCTCCTTTGGATGAACGCTCTGCATCATCATAGGCCTTGATGGTGATCTTCTTGCGAGGATCCACTGATTCTAGTGCATATCCCAATGCTGTGACCAACTGTAGTGTACAAATGTTTAGGCCTGCTCCATTATCTATCAAGACTCGCTTGATCCTATGTTGGTTGATAAAGCCTTCAATGTGTAGTGAAGCGTTATGAGGTTGTTGGAAGGAAGAGTTGTCACTTTCAGAAAAAGTGAGACAAGGTGATGACTTTAGATTTCCAACCATGGCTTGAAATTGGTCTGTGTTCAGGTTTGCAGGGACTGACGCCTCTTGGAGTGCTTGATCCAAGATTGTTTTATGAGATGGCGATAGGCGCAATAGTTCTAAAATGGATATGAGCGCAGGCGTTTTATCTAATTGTTCCACAAGATTATATTGCTTTGGGACGGAGGTGGTGCCCTATGGAGCTGCCTTGATGGTGACCTTGCCACGACATGTAACAACATTGCAATTTGAGGTGGGATTTTTGAAGGTTATAGTTGCAATTTGTTCACTAGCATCATACAGGTGATTTACAGTGTAGTTATACGCAGCCTGCGTATAATCAGTGGTATCAGTGCCTCGCCGGGAAGTGGAAGGATCCCTTTGATCTTGTGATGGAAGTGGATCCTTGAACATGAGATGATCATTATTGGTCATTTTTGGGTCATGTCCTTCAATTTCAATTTCTCCTCGATCAATAAGATCCTGAATGAGATCCTTCAATCGGTGACAATTACTTGTCTTGTGTCCTCGTCCTTGATGGAACTCACAGTGTTCAGTATCTCTCCACCATGCTAGTTTGACCTGAGGCTCATAGTTGGATAGTTTAGGTAGAGTGACCAAATTCTGAGAAAGGAGTTGTCGCAACACTGTTTCAATGGGTTCCCCTAAGGGAGTGTATGTGCGTTTTTGTTTTTGTGGACGAGGTCTTGGTTCATCATGAGATGTGATGCGACCTTGATTAGGAGGAACATTTGTGTTATTCTGAGGTGGAGGATTTTGTCCTGCAAACCGAACCACAGGTTGTGCATTTTGGATAGTTCGAGCATCCACAACCCCATCGTTGACGATATTTTTATTCTTGTTCCAGAAGTTTGGTTTATCACTATTGAAGCGCGGGCGAGGACCATCTTTTGGTTCATTAAAGATTTTGATGAGTCCTTTCTTGATGAGTGCCCTTTCACATTTTATACCCTTGGTGATCATATCGTTAAAGGAGTCTGTGTCTTTGACATCCAGGTGAAATTCCATTTCTTCGTTTAAGTTGGAAATGAAAATTTCCACTAGTTCTTGTTCAGGTAACTGAAGAGAACGTCTGCTAGACATTTGGCGCCATCGTTGCAGGAATACTAAGAATAATTCACCTGGTTTTTGTCTGTGTCTTTGACATCCAGGTGAAATTCCATTTCTTCGTTTAAGTTGGAAATGAAAATTTCCACTAGTTCTTGTTCAGGTAACTGAAGAGAACGTCTGCTAGACATTTGGCGCCATCGTTGCTGGAATACTGTAGAAGCCCACCAAATAGGCGGATTTTACTAACTATTTTTCTCTTTTGTGCAGATTTAAATTAGATTAAAAAGTAGATTTATATTTTTTTACTAACTTGTTTTTTGAAGTTGGTTTTAAAAATGAATTCACTTTTTATTTTGGTTTAAAATTAACTTCACATTTCAACTTTGGGCTTTTAAAAAAAAGAATCACATATTTGTTTGGGGCTCTTAAAAAGAATTTCATTGTTCCAAGGTAAAAAGAACCACAAACTTATACAAAAACAACTTTATTTTTTTTGCAAGTTAGGAAACAAACTTCGTTTTGGTGCTTAAAATAAACAAGGCAAAATTTATTTCTTGCATCAAGATAAAACTTACAATCCACACTTCCATTTTTGGTGCAAATAAAATTCACAATCAACTTGTCTCATTTTTAAAGCAATTTTACTTCATGCAAACGTGTTTTTCATTAAGTTGACCAGGATTTTCAAATTCTAGTTTACTCCAACAATTGCCTTTGAAAATTAAAAAGAACACCATGATTGTTGGAGCAACATCTCCAAATAGATAGAAAATCATTGCGATGACAAATTAAAAGGAACAAGTGAATTTTGTGTTTGGCACACTTGTGCAAAAGAGTTGGTCGAGTGGTCCTACCTCTAACACACACTATCCTCTCCCTTGGCTCTCGTGGTCCTAGGTGCAAGAGAAAAGTGTTAGTAACGCTCAAATTTTATCTTTTTAAGAGAGGCCTGCCAAGGGATCGATACTCTTGGGAACGACCTCGAGCGGTAAATCCTTTGAGCCGCTATAGAAATCAGGTGAGAGCGAAAGCTATAGCCTTGGGTATAGCTGTTCCTACAGTGTAACTAGCCGAAAGGACAAATGGGCCCCACCACCAGTTACAAGGCTCTTAAGTGAGTCACTGCAGAATGAACTTATGTCCAAAAATATCGAACATGACTAAACACCTTTAAGTAGTAGCCCACCTGTTCTATTGATTGAGGATATTTGAGATATAATTTAGTGCAAGAGCATAGATGGTTTTGCTCCCAAGATACTCACCATACATATTTCCTTGAGTAGAAACATAGCTTTTTGAAAAGTCACTTGTGGCTTGATAAAAGTGGTGACTCCCCCATCATAGGGATCATCTATTTGTTATGCTCGTGCAAGACTTAGTATATCACATCCTTACCTGCCACGGCGGGATTCATAAGGTATGTAGTACCAAAGTCGAAGAAATATCAAGATGTGGGCTAAATTTATCACAACTGGCCATTTGACCTTAGGGATAAAAAGTGTTTGAAGTGTGTTCGTTTTACAGACCTAGTGCAAATTGAGCCGACTTCAGGCTTTGGAAATACACTTTAAAATAAATATAAAGGAAGGGTCATATACAAGTCCAAAGATTGGGTTGATCTAGACCCATACTCATTTGTGCCTTTGGGGGCAACATTGTTGTGTTTGTGTGCTTGCTTTGTTTTCTTGTCAAAGAAAAATCAGAAAATCACTTTCAAAAACAAAGTACTCATCCAACATTTCTCAAAAACAACCAAACACATCAAAAACAAAGTACAAACAACAAAGAGTCAAATTTTATGACCATTCTTCACATCTTGCGAAAGAAGAAGTGTCATCAGAATATCAACTTAAAAAGGAGACCATTAAGCTCAAAGGCTTTGATCAAAAGGAGGAAATTCTTCTATCTCAATAGACAAATCTTTGTCTCACATAGAGTCTTTCTACATCGCATGCGTCTCTATCTTCAAGGTAAAACAAACGAATTTGATTCCGAATCATTGAACCGCAGAGCTTTTATGCAATATAGAGCTCTGAGTTATCACAAAAATCAAGGAGGAAAGATTAATCCCAACTTCTTCCCAAACATCTGTATCACCTACAACACAGCTCGAGAAGTGCCACCAACGCCTGAAAGGGAAGAAGTAGAGTTTGTTCCATTTGTAACACAAAGTTTTTATTGAAGTTGAAAACAAAACATCCATCATCTCATTCATACATCATTATTCCATCATCAATTCATCCCAAAACTCTCAAAACATTAAGAGGTTCTTGTCCCAAGTTCTCTTTTAGATATTGCTTGAAATCAAACACATCACATCACTTTTTAGATTGTTTCTACATCTAGGATAAGCTCATCCTAAGAGACACATCTACGTAGGTTAAAACTAGTTCATGAGTGAATCCTCTCATTACTAGGTAGTCAAAATCTGTAACACATCTCAGATTTCTCTACACCTTATCACATCCAAACTCCTCAAAACAAACAAGCAATTCAAAAAAGGAATTTCGGTTACATCTACCTTAAAGTGCTAGAGATCCCCATACAATACAAATCACCAATCATCAATCTTTCATCAATAACTCATCATCATCTTCAATCAACTTCAACACAAACTTACAAACAAAATGGCTCAAACCCGATCGCGATCAAGGCAACGAGAAATAGAAATTGAGGAAGAAGAAGACAACCTCAATGAATTTCAAGAAGCACTTGGAGGAACTGTAACTGATGAAAACCCAAGTACTCCCACTCCTTCAACAATCGAAAGGGCTCAGCATAACCCTCACTTCAACAGATTATTTGATGAAATATTAAGGAGCAATGCGGATGCTCACTTCTTAAAACTCGCTCAAGAAGGAGCCAAACTCCCCTCGGACTTTGATCTTGCCCAATTAAGACAAGCATCAGAAAGACAAAGTCGCCATGAGGAGGAAAGGGGTAGAAATCACATCAGATATAACATTCCTCGAGGTAACCCACCACCTCCTCCTCCAAATGAAATAGAGATGTTGCGGCAACAAGTCGAGAATCTCGCCCAACAACTTCATAGTGGTGTTAAGACCAATCAATTCTCACTTAACGACATCTTATACCCTTGGTGATCATATCGTTAAAGGAGTCTGTGTCTTTGACATCCAGGTGAAATTCCATTTCTTCATTTAAGTTGGAAATGAAAATTTCCACTAGTTCTTGTTCAGGTAACTGAAGAGAACGTCTGCTAGACATTTGGCGCCATCGTTGCAGGAATACTGGGATTCACGTCGGGTTCACCAAATGATGCTCTGCAAAAAGGATTAGAAAATCTGTTTGATAGCAACACACACAAGAGCACAAGAAACAAACGTTAGTGTTAGCAACAAAAGATTATCCTAAACAGGCATATCAAGAGAGATATTAAGCATGAAATAGAAAGCATATAAACATAGAATGAAATAGCTAATCAAGATGCTCATAGTTGCTCCTCCCTTGTTCCTCTCCTCTCCAAGTCCCAAATGAGTGTAGCTCTCAGCTTTTAGCACTAGCCATGGATGCCATATGGAGATTCAAGATGGTTGAATATGATAAGAAAATACTATGCAAGAGTAGATAGTGATGCTATGAGAAAGCTCTATGCTAATGCCAGTATAACAACAATACTCTAAATGCTTCTCCTTTTGCTTGAGGAGAAGGGTTCTATTTATAGAAGAAATAGGGAAATGAAGGGTTAAGATTGAGCAATCTTAACAAGGGTTAGGATTGAAAGTTGGGGATCCATGTGCACAATTGGCACCAATAAAATGGTGACAAGTTTCAACATAGGATTGGGTTGAGAGAAGAGGTTGGAGGCATTAAAGGCCTGAGAAGACCTCATGGTTATCTAGAAGGTAAGGGTCAAGTCTAAATTAGGATTACCCACTGGATTAGGAGTTAATGCAAGGATAAACCTTTGTGCAAATGATTAAGAGATAATCATGGTCAAAGCATTAAAGGCTTGATGAGACCCTTGGGTTGGGTAGAGGTTGAGTCAAAACAAATGTTTTAACCATGTGGGAGGGTTTGAGGTAACCATTAATGGTTATTGGAGACTTTGGGGATTAAGTGGTTGAAGGTTGAAAGCCTTCAATGGTTATCAAAGACTTTGAGCCATTTAGTGGTTGAAGGTTGGAAGCTTTCAAAGGTTATCCAAAACTTTTAGGGTTAATTTGTTGAACACACAAAGCATTAATTGCTTTTCAAAGACTTTGGAGTCTTTGAGAAGTGACTCCAATTTGCTTAGGAATGTGACAATATTTAGGGGATGGATTAGGCTAATTAGGAAGGGTTTAGAAGAATCTAGAAGGGGTTTAGGCATACAAGTGGATTTTGTAGGAAAATGTAAGTGGGAGAAATTTTGGTATTTTCAATTAAAATAAAATCATTTATTTCAATTAAATGGTGTAATTTGCATTTGGATAAATATTCAAATAAATATTAATTTATTTAAATGAGAAAAATGAAGATAAAGCATTAAAATGCTTGAAGACTTTGAGGGAAACCATTAAAGGCTTGAAGACTTTAAGGAAAACCATTAAAGTCTTAAGAAGACTATAGAAGGAAGCCATCAAGTTTGAAGACTTTAAAGCCATCAAGTTTGACTACTTTAAGGGAAACCATTAAAGGTTTCAAGTGGGTGAGGATAAATAGGATTTTAAATAAATAATTTATTTAAAATAGTTGTGCAACTTGCTTTTGTAGGAAAATACAAGTGGGTGGAGGATAAAGGTGTTTTAAATAAATTATTTATTTAAAATAATTGTGCAACTTGCTTTTGTAGGAAAATACAAGTGGGTGGAGGATAAAGGTGATTTAAATAAATGATTTATTTATTTAAATGTGAGAGGTGGGATTTTGGGGGTTTTAAATAAATATTAATTTATTTAAATGTGAGAAAAGATTTAATTAAATAAATATGATTTATTTATTTAATTAATGGTCTGAATTTGGTTAAGTGAATTAAATCAAATAAATTGAATAATTTATTTAATTAATAGGAGAATAGGGTTAAGATGAATTAATTAAATATTAATTTAATTAATTATTAATTGATGGTTAAATAATCAAATAAATACTAAGTATTCATTTAATTAAGTTAGATTCATTGCACTATTGATTGAAGTCTCTTGCATCTCATTTGAGAAGTTGTAAAATTTGCATCATAAGTCCACTTTGCCTTGTTTTGCAAGTGGCTCATTGTAATTGCACTAAGTATAAAGTGCCAAAATCATCACTTTGGGGGGGGTACTTTGATTGATTGAATTTGGGGGGGTGTCTCTTGTGCTTTTGTGCTCTTGTGTTCCTTCCTTTTTGTTGCTATGGGTTCTTCTAAGTTTCCTCTCTTAACTCCTCATAATTATGCTACTTGGAAAATTGATGCATGGAGTAAACTTATGGAAAAAGGACTCACTCATTACATTGATGGAACTATTGTTGCTCCAGCTGATCCTAAGGTTGATCCAGTTGGTCACTTGGATTGGCTCACTAAAAATATCATGGCAATTGGTACCTTAAGAAAGTATGTATCAAAGGATCTCATTTTTCATATTGAGAAGTGTACTCTAATCAAGGATGCTTGGCAAAAGTTTCAAGACTTGTATGGCCAAGTTGATGAGATTAGGGGATATCAAATTGATAGTGATCTCACCATGTTAGATCCCAAGAACTTTGATACTATACAAGATTATGTCACTAAGGCAAATATGTTGAGGGCATAACTCAAAGATTGTGGCATTGATAAGAAGGATACTCAATTGATATTCAACTTGATAGGCAAGCTTCCACAAGAATATGCAACATTTGTTTCTAGTTTCCAAACCCATAGGATGACAATGGGTTCAAGCTACAAAATGCCTACATTTGATGCTTTCAATGAAATGTTGATGATGGAACAAACTAAGTTGATAAGCATGGGCATTCTTAAGGATTCTAAGTCTCAAGCATTAGTGGAAAATCAAGGGAACAAAGGAAATCAAGGAAAGGACAACTCAAACAAGAAGAAATGGCAATCAAAGCCTAAGGACAAAGCATCATCTTCTCCACAACAAGGAGATTCATCCTCTTCCAAGAGAGATAATTCACCAAAGAGGGAGAGACCTACTTGTGCTTATTGTAAAAGGATTGGTCATGAGGAGCATCGTTGCCATTCTAAGAAGATTGATGAGCTCACACATATCATCAAAAAGCATAACATTGATTTACCTAAAGTCTACAAGAAGGATGATTCATCAACTTCCACTTCCTCACATTCAAAAGGAAAAGGGCAAGCATTCATGGCTTCTACAAGTGGGAAGACTCACTCTTTTGGAACAAGAAAAGGAAAAGCTCTATGTGCTACTATCAGTCATGATTCAGAGAGATGGCTTCTAGATTCAGGGGCTTCTCATCATATGGCATCTTCGCAGTCTATGTTCTCTACATTTGAGCCTTGCACCATGCCACAGATTTTGATGGGCAATCATACATACATGGATGTGATTGGGAAAGGATCTATTGACATTGGGGATAACTCCTTCAATGATGTGTTGTGTGTACCCCACTTGACAAACAATCTCCTTTCTATCTATCAAATCACACATGGCACAACTAAGAGAGTTGTAGAGTTCACACCTGACTCAGTTTTCATTAGAGACTTGGAGACTAGAGCTATCATTGCAACTGGGGTGGTTGATCATGCATCTCGGTTATACTCCTTTTCAGATTTTGTTGATGATGATGATTTCACATTTGATGATTCTACACATGATGATCACACTTATTGTGATGGTTCAAATTTTGAGGAGAACTTTGGACACTTGAACATTGGGATTCTCACATGTGACCCCGTTCTTGAATTTTGTATTTCATCTCCTCATATTGATATCACATCACCTATTGCACCTGATGATGTAGATAGTGCAACAGTTTTGCCTTCATGTGATTTAGTGCAGCAAGATATTTATTGTCTTCCAGCTTTAGATTCATGGGATGATTACATGACAGATATTGCAGGTTTGTTTATGGAATCCTACATTGCAGATTTGGGAGACATCATTGATGACATTCATCTTCTCTTTGATGAAGGTGATCCTTCTTCGATTGTTGCGAGGGCACTCTCTGACCCTCTTGTTCATTCTCTACATGATCATTCTTTCGAGGTTGACATGATTGTGGATACTTATGTACAGCAGTTGGAGGAGGTCTCTTTATTTTTTGAGGAGACATGTGAGTCTTTGGGACATGTTCTACATCCATCTCCACTAGATCTTGGAGTGCCTTTTTCAGCAGTGTGGCACAGTTTACCACCTTTGGAGGGGGTATCTTTCAGCATCGACATGGGGACACTTGAGCAGTTTTCAGAGATTCCTTTCATCATGAGTTTTCTTCATATATCTTCCCTTCATGATTGGGGAGACTTCATGGATACACCTTTGGTTTTGTTTCTTCCTAAGGGGAGGAATGTTGTTCGATGTTCATGGAGCAATTTCTTCATACATCGAGCTTCTATCATTGGTGCACATTCCACATTGAGGGGGGGCTTCCTATCTTCTCTTCTTCTCTCATATGGGGGGGACTTTTTCCTCACATGGGGTTTTGTCCTTCACATTCTTCTATGAGAGTTCTCTTGTATGTTTTTCATCTCTCTTTTGGGGGAGGGTTTTTTCCCATTGGGTTTTTCTCTCTTTCCCCACTTTGTGAGAGATTTCATTGCATTGGTTTGCATGCATTTGCATTTGTACATGGGTACCTAACATGGCCTCGTAGCCGGGACCCATCATGCATTGCTTAGTTGCATTGTAGACTTAAGTGCATTCCCCTAAGTTGCACTTAAGGGGGGGTGTTGGTGTAAATAATTATTCATCTTGGATATTATTACACTTACTTAAGTTTACTTAGGAAATGCATTTCATAGTAGTTTGGGTATGAGACACTTGGGTGTTTGTGCCACATCGGGATAGTGTGTGTAGGAGAAATTCCACCTTTTATGGTGTTGATCTTGTAGTTACACTCCACATTCAGTGGGTGATCCACCTCATGTGGACTATTATATTATTTCTCCTACCTACCCACACCTATTTCCTACCTACCCTTGTTTCTTATTGAGCCACATGTCATGTTTGTGTGCTCACATATCCCTAGCCTTGCCTATATAAGAAAGCTCATCTACATTGTATGTAATCAATTATTATTGATCATTTTCTATTGATGAGAATACAGTTTATTCTTGTCCTATATTGTGTCTCTATTTTGTACATTTCATTGAGCTCTTAATCTTGGCAAAATCTCACAAATATTATAGGTTCATCCAGACTCATATTAGTTTTTGAACAGGAAATGGCAGTCTTTGAGGAGAAATTAGGAAAACTTGAGAAAGAGAAGGCAAGGTTAATGTCTAATTCCCGAGAACTAAAAGATAAACTTGGTCTAAGGCTAGATAATTTGATTACTCAAAGAACTGAATTTTCTAAGGCAACAATACAAGAAGAACAATCACCGGAGCAATAGATGCACTATCTCATTGGTATGATCCAGCAGACCGAGGCAACTTTAGATGACATCAACAAATTTATGCAGAGTCTGAATATGATTTTGGTGGACATCTTTTAGATTGTAACCAACAGATTACAAACCATGAGGTAGCATTTTTGTACTCTTTTGATGACATCCTTTGTCATTGATGTCAAAGGGGGAGTAGTGGAGAGAAAAATGCATGTACAGAGGAGATCACTTGATCAAGGGGAGCACATCTTTTTGGATTTCAGTTTTTGGATAGTAGTTTTGATTTTTCTCATGAGTGTTGTCATCAATACCAAAGGGGGAGATTGTTGGCATTCTACAATCTTATGAGAATAGTTGATGTTGTCATTGATGGCAACCATCTGGCAACTAACTGGAAAGTCACCGACAACTGGTTTCGACATGCCCGACATCGCAAACTTCATATGCTGACAGACACTGACACCGGCAGACACTTCACCGACATTCAAATTACATCGGCAACAAGCATACCGACACTCCACCCGACATGGGATAAAGTTTTGTTTACATGAATTGTTTTGTAATGTAATTATCTTTTGTAAAGCCAACATGGTTTATTGTACAAGACTCATATATGTATGATATCTTATAGGTCATTTTATGGAAGCGGATGAGAGAGAGATATAATGTGTGATGAGGCAATTTTGTATAAGGTGATATAGTTGACAGCGAAGGTTTTGGTTATTGACTGAGCTTAAACTGATACTGAACCTATCATGAGAGATGTTGTTTTGAGCAGTACATTGTATTAGATTTGATAATCCATTTTGTAGTTAGTATGACTCTTTATTGAGCAGTGAGCTCTAGGTTGTTGGTCTCCTTGCATGTGCAGGCCCCTCATTATAAGTAGTATTTAGTCATTGACCAGTGAGTAAATATTGTGGGTTACAAATCCCACCGAGGTTTTTCCCACACCGGGTTTCCTTGTTAAATATCTTGTGTTATGGTGTGTTCTTATGTTGTCTCTATTATTTATGATTATTGCAATAACTCTTATTTATCAGTACACTGTTTTGGGATGCAAATTTATTAATAAGTTTAAATATTCTGTCAATCAATTAGACACTGATTCACCCCCCCCCCCTCTTAGTGTCTTTGGGACTGTCATTGAATCTAATAGATTAAGGATTGAAGGATGAGATGACTAAGTGTGGATGAATGATAATTTTGGTGTGGTAAGGATGCAAGGATGGTTTCCTAGGCACAAACTAACAACATGGATTTACTAAACTTGGAGATGAGATATGAGGGAATGGAGTCCTCAATTTATAGGAAGAGAGGAGGAGAAATGGAGGGCTAGGATTGACCCAAGATGGAGGGTCAGGATTCCTTGTGAGCCCACACAAGGCCCAAGAGGAGGTGTGGAGACCAAGAGATATGCCTTAAAGGCATTTCTTGTCTCCACACTCCTCAAGGTTCATTGGGAAGACTTCCCAATGTGCCTTGAGAAGAACAAGGGAAGTGAAGAATTAAAAATTCTTCAAAAGGGATACTCATGGGGATTGGAGGAATAAGGAGGAATTTAAAATTCCTTGGAAGATGAGATGCTTAGAGGAATGGGAGATTTTGAAAATCTCACATTCACCTAGGAAAAGAGCATTTAAGGAGAGTGGTCGGATGGAAGGGACAAGGAGTTGACTTTGTGGCTAATCATGATGATTAGCCACTAGCAACTCATTAGGAGAGGGATTAGAGGAAAGATTAGGTGGGATTAGGGTAGATAATATTTGTAGGAGGATTTGACTAGGAGAGAGAATGAGTGGAGGGAATTAAAAATTAGAATAATAATGCTAAGTGAGTTTAGGGAGTTTCTAGAAGAATTTATTAGGTTAATGATGGATTCAGAAAAAGGTGATTTGTAGGAATCACTTAGGTTAACTAATTAATTGAAATTAATTAGTTAAGAGGAGGAATTTGAGGAGATTTAATATTGAGATTTTTTAGAAGAATAAAAGGGAATTGATTTATTAAATAAATCAATCAACGGGCTATAGTGACAATATTAATTATAATTAATTAATATTGAGGAGGAATTAAAAATTATCATAATTAATAAATTAATTATGTCAGGAACTTAAAATAATTAAAATAATTATTTTTAAGTGTCTACATTTTGCCCCTCTTTTTACGCAGTGGCAAATTTGGCTGTGGGTAAAAGATAAAAGAAAAATAAATAGATGCCCCAATGTAAAGCGTGGGAGGTGTATGCCCCCTCGAGAATTTTGTCGAAAGAAAAATTGATGAAAAATTCTCTAAATAAAGAAGAAAGAATTTGAGTGGATGAGATAAGTGAAAGAGAAAGAAGGAGCAGGTGTAGAAAAAGTAGAAGAGAATATAGAAGAAGAGAGACCACGGGGGGAATGGGCCCTCAAGGGGGGGGCGCATATAAGCCACAAAGGGCCCAATGAGGAGTCATTGTTACACACAAGCCTTGGAGCCAATCAAATCCTAGAAGAGAGAAGGAGATATGGATCGCATTCCCTCCCATGATAATCGGACCGAGAGGATCCAATGGTATGACAGACCCACCAGCTATGGACCACTAGTATGTAGGACTATCCCCCCTTTTGATTTTTTAGGATAAGGGTAGAATTAGGGCTTAGATTAGGGCCAAGATTTGGTGAGGCGCACGTGCTGATCACCGTTTCAGCACATGCGCCAATGGGTTAGCGCGAGCGCTCGAGAACAGCGTGGGCGCTCATTGGGAGAAGGCAGGTTGAATAGGTTTTTGGGGGTGTTAGGCGGAGGCTAGCGCAGGTGCTTGCACATTGATGCAGGTGCTAGTGCATCCACACGGGTGCTCAAGGTGTTACGCGGGCACTCACATTGAAGGGGGGTGGTAGATAGGGGAGGGGGTTTCCTAGGCTCTCTGCTAGCACATGCACCATGACTTTGGCGCGAGCACAGGGTAAATCAGTGCATGCACTAGGGAGGGGAGAGATTAGAGGTAAGATTAGAATTTTTGGGATAGGTTGAGGGTATGGCTAGACCCGGAGGGTAGAATAGGACTTGAGGACTCAGAAATAATGAATTTGTTTTGCTGGATGTGGGTTGAGTTGGGGTCGTTGACTTTGAGGGAGCATTAGCACACTACCATGAGTTTATATTGAGAGTTACAACCTGATGAGTTGGAGGTGTTAGCTGCTTTAGGGTTGCATTTTGTGGGTAGGTGGTCGAGGATACGTGCTCATACTGCGATGATGACAACATTAGTGGAGAGGTGGGACAGTAGGTATAACACCTTTCTGCTTCCTACTGGTGAGGCGACAGTGACTCTTCTGGATGTATGGAGGATCTTGAAGATCCTCGTTTGCAGTGTCATACCAGAGTACCATTTGGATGCAGTGGAATTTTATCTTTGAGAGGCTTGCAAGTATGAGACCCAATCGATGCTGGATAGGAGTAGGATGCACTTGGGTAGGGCGATTGGTATTCGACATATTCCTCGCGTGGTACTGGTTATTTGTGGATTTTTGAGCGGACAGATTATACCTGATCTGGGAGGCCATGGATTTCCTGTTGGATGGAGCAGGTTCCTTTATTTCATGGTTCATGATGGCATGCAGTATGTGTGGGGAGATACGATGTTGGCTCAGTTATATGATGATATGCATCTGGTGGTGTATAGGGAGTATGCTAGCTTGTCTGTGGGAGTGACACTTCTCCATATCTGAGCTTGGGAGCATATTGCAGTTACCTGGCCACAAGGTGTACAGGACAAGCAGGACCATTAGCCATATGTGGATAGGTAAAGGGGGTTGCTGCACTATACTCAGATAGGGTACATATGGGTTTGGCACCAGATTCTTGATGAGCTTATGCAGTTTACATGGCGGCCATTTTTGGGGTGTGAGAGATGGAGGGGGGACTGATAGCTACACTGGGCTGGGGTGGAGATGTGGATATTCAGCAAATCAGTGTATATTATGGATTATTATGTACCCTACAGAGTGGCGAGACAACTTGGGTAGGTTCAGAACATAGTGGGGGACATCCCATTATATCCTCGGATTATACGGGAGGTGAGACTTTGGGGCCCGACAGTGAGTCCATTGGAGGGCAGGACCAATTTTTTAGATAGTGTCTCATTTGGTCTGGGATGAGTGGATGGGGGTAAGTGAGGATCTAAGGATGATAGGGGGATACAAGAGCTGGTGGGAGGGGCACTTCCCAGTACGTCTTACCATTCCTGGGGTTTTGGAGGATGATGAGCTACACCTGGCTGTAGATCAGGTAGTCGATGGGGAGGATGATGGGTCGGGCGAGAGGGTTGTGGTTGGTACTGGTGGACAACAAAGGAGGGTCAGGGTTGTATGGAGGAGGGATACTGAGGAGGGAGAGGGAGAGGGAGAGGGAGTACTAGGGCTGTAGAGGCAGTGGCTAGTGGGGGAGAGGATGTTGTACCTATGGATGTTCCTGAGGCACAGGTGGAGGGGAGGGTAGGAGTATCGCAGGCTAACCTTGACAGAGTACAACAGGAGAGGGATACAACCTGGGTGAGGCTCCATTTTATTGAGGATGAGATACAAATAGAGAGAGTTGGGAGGGAGAGTTTGGAGGCAGAGGTGCAGTGGTTGCAGTGGGAGATAGCAGATTTGACAGAGATTTTCCATACAGCAAGGACAAAGGTGGATGCCTTGAGGCAGGAGAGGGAGGAGTCTAAGTGGATGCTAGAGGAGGCACAAGAAGGGAAAACTATAGAGGCTCTTTAGGATTTTATCCATCAATAGGAAGATGAGATAGAGGGGATATGGGGCAGAGTGCATAGGGCAGAGGCAGATGTGATATGACTACGGGGGGAGAGGGATGCAACCTATCAGATGTTGGTTCCTACAGGGCTTGGGGAAATGTACTCTGATATGATGCAACAATGGGATAGGGAAAAGAGGGTAGTTCAAGAGGTAGGGTACTATAGGGGACTATATCACAGAGCAGTACTTGCGGCAGAACGAGCAAATTTGCACACTAAGAGTGTGCGATCTCACAGGACACAGAGTCAGTGGCCCACACAGAGCCAACAGATAGGTGGATCAGTGGGTTTTAGGCCACCGAGAGGAGGGGGAGCAGAAGGATCAGGTGGAGGAGGTACAAAGGAGGGGGGTAGAGAGATAGGAGGGGAGAGCTAGCTCCATTTTGGCTTGTGTATCATATTTTCAACCTTCGGGGTGATCATTGTACCATTACAGACATATTCATCTCTTTTGAGCTTATATATATATTATTTATGGTGATGGATGATGTGTGTACTTTATTATGATGGATTCTATTTATTTTCTTGTGATGTGATGTATGGATGGTGATTATGGATATGCTGTACTAACCTATTTGTGATGCAATGTGGATGCTTATATATGTATGTCTATGATATGGTGCTGACATGTTTATGGATGCATGATGATTGATAATGCTTTTTTTATGTGAATATATGTTGTATATGTATGATGGATATGTAGATGTAACTGATTTTTGATGAATGAATAATTAGCGTAGGTGCAATCTATATGAGAAATGAATGTAATGTCATTTATACAGCTATTACAATGTAAGTCACAAATGGTATGCAAATGATGTGATCTAAATAAATGAGTAATGAAATGTAATGCACATGGATGAATTGATGTCATTTATTATAAATGGATAAATGATGTATGCAATAAATCTAAGTGCAACCTTATGTGGTAAATTTTTTTGGAAAAAATGACAATCTAATTGAGTAGTGTAAGTAATGCAACTTAAATATGAATAATGCCACCTATATGGGTAAAGTGAATAAATAATGCAAAGAGGGAATATGCCAATAGTAATACAATGATCTTAGATGAAAAATAGAAGAATATTGGATAGGAGAGGGGTGGGGGGTGTTTAATTGAGGACTCCATGGGATTATTAGATTAGGAATTTATGGAATGATGGTGAGAGTTATGTACAAATATTGTGCAGAGCCAACCTAGTTTGATATTGCCCTGGGTAACTTGCACCACTGATTATAGGAATCAGGATGCCATGAGAAACCCAAGGCGTGGACTGACTCACAGTCAAGTAGGAATTCCTTACACACAACTATGCAAGTGTTAAGAAACACTAATACAAAGTTGTGGGTACATGCAAGGAAACCCTCAAACACACTGATACCTCTTGTACACGAGAGGGTAAGTGTTGATAAACACTAGTACTAGGTCGCCGGTTTATACAAGAGATCCAAAACATGCCATGCTATGAAAATATGCCCTAGTATGCATCTATTGTAAACATACCTGGATATGGAAAATCCAAGAAGTTGTAGATAGGTGTAGTCATAGGGAAAAAGATGCAAGTCTAAATGAAAAATCAAGAAATAAAACAAGTCATTCATTCATGACCAATTGACACCTCTTGCCAAGAGTAGGATTAGGGTGGAGAATTAAGTTTCCAGGCAAAGGAATGATTCATCCCTAGGGCAAAGGATAGAGTGGGTGGACTTTTGGATTAGGCAAGTGATCATATGGCTTTGCAGATTAACTTGTGGACTTAGGACTGTTCTCAAGACTTTGTGAAGCTCGCACAGAGGCACAAAAGCTCAGTTTTGATGGGACATTCCTTATTCATGATTTTGGTGAGGACTCATCATCATATGAGTGATTTATTCAGAGATGGAATGGAAAGGATGTTGCGATGGGCAGATTGAATGGGGAGGGTGATGGAGCACCGACCTAATAGACAATGGATCCAGTTTATTTACCTTAGCTCCTACATGGAGGTTTTCACCAAGGTACTTGTCCATAGGGCCACAAAGTGATTTTCATTGATGGATGATTTTTTTATTTTTTTTTGGGTGTCACAGGGTGCCTATTTGCTAGGTTTTCACTAGAGTGACAATGTTTTTTTAGGACCCTTTTTCTCATTTTTATGTATTTTTCATGATTTTTTGATTTTTTCTGACAATTAATGACTTTGTGTGGACTAGGCATAGAATCCTTTTAGGTGCATGATATTCATTGGATCATCCAGAGGATCTCCTTTAGGAGTAGCCAACTGATAGGCCCCTGATCCATATTTTGTTGTGATTACATATGGTCCAAGCCAATTAGGCTCGTACTTGCCTTTCTTTTCTCTTTCTTGAAGGTTTTTCTAATTCTCCATGAGGACAAGGTCACCAATTTCAAATTCCCAGGTTCTGACTTTCTTGTGGTAACTCATGCATAGATGATTTTGATATACCCAGAGATGGTTCAAGGCCTTGAGGTGCCTTTCATCTTACAATTCTATCTCTTGTAGGTGGGCAATTCTATATTCTTCATCTGGTAGGATATTTTGCAGCGATACTCTTAGAGAGGGGATCTCGATCTCATGGGGGAGGATGACTTTGGAACCAAAGACAAGGGAATAGGGGGTGGCACCTGTGGGTGTTTGGATGGAAGTGTGGTAGGCCCACAAGGCAAGATGGAGTTGGAGGTGCCAATCACGGCCAGCTTCATTGACTGTCTTTTTGAGGATTTTGATTAGGGTTTTATTAGAAGCCTCAGCTTGACCATTACCTTGGGGGTAATATGGGGTGGAGAAGCGATGTTGGATGTCGAATTTTTGGCAGAGTTCCTTGACATCCTAGTTTTTAAATTGTCTACCATTGTCTGTAATCATAACTTTTGGAATGCCATATCGACAGATCAAGTAGTTGAAGATGAATTTGGATATCTGCTTACCAGTGGTAAAAGTAAGAGGGATAGCCTCTACCCACTTGGTGAAATATTCGGTGGCAGTGATAATGAATTTATGTCCGTTGGAGGATGAAGGGTAGATTTTCCAATGAGATCGATCCCCCACTATGAGAAGGGCCATGGTGTAATGAACAGCTACAATTCTTGTGATGGCACATGGATCTTTTTGCCATGTTGCTAGTAGGGGATGCATTTCTTCACATAGTTATATGCATCTACTTCCATTTTGGGCCAATAATATCTTTTTCTCAAAAGATTTTTATCCAAGGCGAGCCCACTTGAATGTGCCCCAAAGATGCCTTCGTGTACTTCACGTAATGGCCATTCCGTCTCTTGTTTATCTAAACACCTTAGGAGGGAACCATCAAAATGCCTTTTGAATAGGGTGTCTCCAAGGATGGTGTAACGAGCACATCAGTGAATGAAGTTTTGTTGTTGGGTTTTTGTAAGGTGTGGGGGAATGGTGTTGCCTTTTAGGAAAGTGATGGTTTCTTGGTACCAGGGGGACTCGAGACCAACGAGTACACACTATTAGGTCCTGGAGACAACTGAAAGGGGGGGGGGGGGTGAATCAGTTGTCCAATAAATTCAAACCAAAATTAACTTAACCAAAACTTAATGCTTAATGCTGGTAACCCAAACTTTATCCCAGTAGATGGTTTTATCAGTCAATTGCAGTACCGGTAAAGATTAATGCATGAAACAGAAAGACAATAACATCCACAACACATACCACAAATATTTGTACGTAGAAACCCTGTAAGGGGAAAATCCATGATGGGAATCCTTACCCATAATCAAATGATACTAATGCAGATAGTATGTGTGTACAATATGGAGTCTACACATGCAGAAAGGCCAGCTGCCTAGACCTCACTCCTCAATCACAAAATGGGAGTCACACTGACTACAATTGGATGGTTAAATCCAATGATAATGTACTGCTTAAAATAGCATCTTCATATGCTAGATCCAGTACCGGTTAAGTTTTGATTATCTTCTCAAAACCTTCCTTCAACCTTCAAATGATGTCTATGTGTATAGCTCTGCTTATTTTGGCATATACCTTATTACAATCCTTTTCCCAATCGCATATCAATCTCACAAATGAGATCTTACATTTATACCATAACCTAAGACCAATTGAATAGGTCGGCTCACTAAAAGATATTACAATAAAATCAATTACAAATAAATCAATAAGCAATGCATCATGTCGGCTCAATGCATTTACAAAAATAATAAATCATCTCCATAACATGTCGTGTTGATCTGGAATAAATATTCTTGTCGATGCATAACCTGGACCTATTTGCCAGTAACAATAAATATGCAAGCCCGAATAGATCAATAACCAAATCACCAAAACCAAGTGATAAAATAATGTCTTTGATATGACCAGGTAGTCTTCAAGTCATTCCAAGTGTCGGTGAACAATATAACCTGCCAGTGAACCAAATACCACTGACTTGCTGGTGAACATAACCAAAGATCTCCAAGTGCTGATAAGTGTTGACAAGTGTTGACAAGTGTTGACATCAATGACAAAACCATATCAACATATCCAAAATACCAACACACACCATTTCGAACTTTGGTAGATCATATGCTAGAATGAATAGTTGCTCGACCAAGAACTCACACTTCTAACTATGTGCTAGCATCTAAAGGAGGGAACCAATGGTGACTATTGCATCTGCAGCCCTATTGTTTGTTCATGGGACTTGATCAAACTTGATCATTGTGAAGTGCTTCTTAAGATCTTCAACCATGCTACAATCGAGGAGAATTTTGTCATCTATTGTTTGGTATTCATCATTGACTTGTTTTATGACAAGTTGGGAATCACCATAGACTTGTAATTCCCTTATCTTCCACTGGATAGCCAAGCATAATCTTGTGATGAGTGCCTCATTTTTTGTGATATTATTGGTACATGCAAAAGCTATCTCGTATGAATTTGGGATGCAATCTCCTTGAGGTGTGAGGATTAGTATTCCTACCCCCGATCCATTTTGGGTGCAAGAGCCATCAAAGTATAACTGCCATGTGGAAGATGTGGTGACAGTCATAATGAATTCATCTGGTAGTTCTGTAAGAATAGGATGGTCACCTGGAAGTGGAGCGTCAACCATCTGGTCTACGATGACTTGTCCCTTGATTTCTTTTCTATCTATATATTCAATGTCAAATTCGCTTAACAACATGACACATTTAGCGATTCTGCCAGTAGATTTTGACAAGAGATATTTAAGCGGGTCAATCTTAGCAATCAATTTTGTATTGTTGTTCAGCATATAGTGTCAGAGTTTTTGTGTAATAAATACCAATGCCAGACATGCTCTTTCAATGGGGGTATAATTTAGTTTATACCCCACTAGTGTTCGACTGATGTAATATATGGCATGTTCCTTCCCTTGATCATTCGTTTGTGCCAATAATGCCCCCAATGCGACTGTGGTAGCACATATGTACAGAATAAGAGGTTTTCCAAGAGTAGGAGGCATAAGCACTAGAGGTGACATTAAATATTCTTTGAGTTTCTCAAAGGCCTTTTGACACAAGTAGTCCCATTTGAATTTTGTGTCTTTGCGCATCAGGTGTGCAAATGGATGGCATTTATCTACAAGTTGTGAAATAAAATGTCTAGCAGATTGGAGTTTTCCCTGGAGACTGCACAACTGTCTAAGTGTCTTTGGTGGAGACATTTCCATGATGGCTTTCACTTTTGCAGGATCAACCTTGATGCCTCTGCGAGAAACAATGAAGCCTAGTAGTTTTCCCGATGTGACACCAAAAACACACTTCTTAGGGTTGAGGCACAGTTTGTATTTTTCCAATCTTTCAAAGATCTGCCTTAAGATAGGGATGTGCACCTGTCTTGTTTTTGATTTACCTAACAGATCATCCACATAGTCCTCCATAATTTTATGCAAGAGGTCATGAAAAACTATTGTCATGGCACGGTGATATGTGGCTCCAACATTTTTTAGGCCAAAAGGCATGACCCTGTAACAGAAAGTCCCCCATGGTGTTGTGAATGCAATTTTATGTTGATCTTCATCTGCAATCTGATTTGATTATATCTAGAAAATCCATCCATAAGTGATAGCATCTCATGCCTTGTTGTAAGGTCCACAATCATATCTATGTTGGGGAGCGGGAAATCATCTTTAGGACAAGCCTTATTTAGATCTCATGTTTAGTATAGATGCGGATGCCCCCAGTGGGTTTTTCAACAGGTACAATGTTGGAGACCCATTCAGCATAGTCTATTGGTTTGATTAATTCTACGTCCAACATTTTTTGGAGTTCTTCCTTGACCAAGAGTGAAATATGTGGATGCATTTTGCACAACTTCTATTTTACAGGTTTTGCATATAGGTAAACAATGATATCATGAACCACCAAGTCAGGATCTAGACCTGGCATATCAACATAGGACCATGTGAAATTGATTTTTTCCTCTGTGAGGAAGTTGATTAAGTCTTGTTTCTCTTGCTCTGTGAGGAATTTGGCAATGAGCACATTTTTTGGAATGTCTTCGGAGCCCATATTGATACTATCTGTTTCTTCTATTAACAAATTTGACCTATCTTGTGGAAGATAACCAATGGTAGGGAGGTCAAGTCCCTCATCCTCAAGTGCCTTTTCCAGGTTTTCACTTTCGGATACACCCTTTGTTTTTGTTTTTTCCTCATCCAAAGGTACCTCAGAGAGGTTTTCACCTAGGAAATCATTTTTTTTTCTTTTTATTATCTTTTTTGTGGCTAAGGGCATTGACCTAAGTACCAAAGTATCCTTCTTCATGTAGTTGAATACCATGCATCCTGTTGCAATCTTCCAAATTTCGCATAGTTAGGAGAGTAATGAGAGCATTATCATTGGTGCAAATATCTAAAGTGGGTTTATCTCATTGGCCCCAATCTATGAGTTCAGGATGGACAAGATGTAGCTCATGTGAAATGGGAGGGGTGATGGGGGTGATGGAATTGACGTGAGTGTCAAAGAAGATGTCATTTTCATATTCATAAGGCATTTCATGGAACTCCTCTTCGTTAAGATTTTTTGATATCCAAAGAAGGACTTGAAGGGGCACCAATGATAGTAATCTTAAGCACCAGGGTGTACAACAAGCCTCTGTTGTACTTGTAGGAGATAGGATTTATGGGTGCTTTTCTTCCTTTCTCCTTTGGTCCCAAGTCGTGTCCTTTGTAACCCATTTTTTCAACTATAGCTGATGCTTTTGGATATATTTTTTAGGTATTTCTGCTAGGTATTCATCTTCTTCTTGGTAAAACGATGAAAAGACATCTGTGTCAAGGCTTTCCTCATGAAGTGGGCCCCATTGCTGGAAGGTGGTATCTTTGAATTGTATAACCGGTTTTTGATCTTTTTTGAGTTCTTTTGGTTTGCCAAATGACTTAGGAGATAAGGGGAGGTTGCCTATTAATAAGACATCCTTCAATTTGTATTCTCCACAGCCATTATCCAGGATCTTGATTTGTGTGTCTTCTTGGGATGAGGTGGAGGCAACATTTGATGTGTCTGTAGACACCTAAAAATGGTCAACGCTTGCGGAATCATACTTTAACATTTACGCATTGCCTTATTTTAGGGTTTTTGCATTGCATTAACATTTCTTCTATGTTGCGTACTTGGTCTTTATCATTTGTGAGCATCGATTCCTTCTTCTGCATTCCTCATTTTTCTCGCTTTCGAATTAGGTCTTGTTGATAACAATTTTTAGTCATGATTTTGGTCGATCCTTGTCTTGTCAATTTTGTCATTTTGCGATCGATTTGTCATGAATCATCGTCTTTCTCAATTTGGATCAATTAGTCATTGTCCCTCATCAATTGGTGCATTTATCAATCAAATCATTTATCAAATTGGTCATTTATCAATTCAAAATCATGATCGATATCAATTATCTTCAATCAAGACCTAATTGTCATTCTCGCATTGCTAATTCATCTTCTAGGGTTTCATGATTTAATCATTTAACCTTGTGTGTCATTTCTTCCTCTAGGATTAATAAATTATTTATTTATCCTAAGTCTTCTCATCGCAATTAAATGTTTATTTAATTGGCTAATTATTCCTCTTTTTGTGAATTAATTAATAAATGACAAATTATTAATTAATTTACCTAATTCTTAATTCCTAATTTTCCTCTTTTTCTAATTTTCTAATTTCTAATTCATCTAATTTCTATTCCCTCCTATTTCATCTCCTAATTCCATGGGAATGACATTTCAATTTGTCATAATTTGTCATAATTGACAATCAATCAATTTTGACATAGAAATTTGTCATATTTTGTCATAATCATCAATCAATCAAATTTTACATAGAAGCTGCATAATTTGTCATAAATTGTCATAATTGACATTTTTGATTTGCAATTTCTATTTGATTTGAATCATGCTAATTTGATCCATCTATCCAATTTGTTTATAAATTGGATGAATTTCTTCAATCTAATCCCTAATCAGATTATCGAATTTCTAATCACTTTGTCAAATCACGCTTCGAGTACTCTTGTGCCAATGTCAATCTTGCTTTCACGTTAGGTTTATGCACTTGAAGGTGAGATCTACAACAAAACTATTTGGAGAAGAAAGAAGGACAATGGAGCCGCATGAAGGAAGCATTTCAATTTACATCTGGTTTGCATAATCTCTTTGAATGTTTCAATTTTCATGTCTCTATTGAGTGTGTTTAGGATAGATCATTCTATTTAAGCTTTCGTGATTGAGCTAGATTAGTTTTTATAATGTTTGTGATGATTCCTGATTTCCTACCTCACATTAATCGGTGAACCCGATGTGAACACTAACCATCTAACCCCTTAACTATGTTTTTGAGTGCTTTTGAGTTGATTTGCAGGCCAAAAAACCCAAAAACAGGGTAGTGCAGGGCTTTCTGGGGACTTCTGCGCCTGTGTGAGACAACCTGCGCCTGTGTCAAGAAACCTGTGCCTATGTTGAAGACATTCTGCACCCGTGTCATGCATTGTGTCATGAGTTCTGCACCTGTGTAAAGTCCAGAACAGAGGTAAAAAGGCAGTGTTTTGCTTAAAAATTTGTTTTGTTTTTGCATTCTGTTTTCTGTTTTTTGGTTTTTGGTACTAATTATCTATGCAGCATCTTGGCATATGCATGGCAAAGACAAAAAATGAAACTACTAACATGTTTTATGCAGAATCGATGGTCAAAGAATAAACACCTCAAACTTCTAACTTGGGTTTTGCAGGTTGCCTTGGAGAAACAACTAAACTTGGTGTTTGCAATTAATTTTTAGGCACCTAGTGATTTCTAAATAGGTTGGAGTGAACATGTTTTTGCTTTGATTTTTGAGTGTGACATTGGAGTAGGAGAGTATACTCTCATCCTTCTTAGGGTGATCAGAAATCCAGATCTTCGATACCATGCCCATGTCTTTGATTGTGTGTCACCTTTAGAGGGCTTGCCTTCCCGACCATTTGCTTTTGCAAGCAAGTGATAATCGTGAGAAGGGAATGACCCAAAGTGAGTATGGCTAGAATACCTTGGCATTCTAACTCACTATAAAAAAATACCCAATGAGCAAAAGCTTTGAAGGAAGGGTTACGTGGGAATTGCAGTTACTTGGGAAGTGATGACCCTTGGACTCTTTCTCATATCAACATCTAAGTAGGACCTCATGGTCTAAATCATGCTTGCGCGACTACATTTGTTTGGTATCTTGATGGGCTTAATATCTCAATCACGCTTGCATGACATCAAGGAGTAACGCTTAACAGAAATCTTGACTAAACACCTTGTTTTTAGAAGCCAAAAACCCTTCTAGTTACTTGAGAAGGACAAGTTCGGATACTTGGAAGAGATACTAAGTTCGCCATGGGGAGATTTCCATGGGGACTAATTCTTGGCTACCCTGAGAAGTGAGTGTCGTGGAGGGGAGCCCGTGGGGTCAAGCATCTATGTATTCTCCTTGAATCCCATAACAAGTCTACCTCTCAAGTACCTAATGTCCTTGCCTACCATAAGAAATGTGGGAATGAGCATGATTGTCTTGAGTCTAAGTTGAAATATCTTGTATTCTTTGCTTGTCAAAAGTTGAATTGTATCTCATTTCAAGAACAAGACAAATTGATTCAAAACAAGGTCAAACACAAGAACATTTCATCCAACAAAGTTCAAAACATCTTCAAACATGGTTGTCAAACATTTTTCAAAATCTTGTCTCAACACCACATGTCACTTAGATTTAGGTTCATCCTAGGTTTGCATTTTGCAAAGTCATTTTCAATTACCAAGGTTAGGTTTCACCTAGGTCATACTCCTTTGCATATCAATAAGGGTCATCCATTTTGCATGTGTCCTCTTGCATTAAAGTCATACCATTGTCATACATTCATATTTGCATACCTTAGGTCTCTTCATTAAGCTTAAGTCATTATCATATCATATTAGGGTCACTTGCATAGTAATTGTCCCTTTGCATATAGTGTCAAAAACTAGGTTTTGTCATACTTGAGTAATCCAAATCTTTGATAAACCCTAAGTCATTGTTAGGAAGTCTAGACCTTATCAAACCTTTTGTCCTTTTGTCATCAATGTCATTTTGTCAAACCTAGCTTAGTATCCAAGCATATAGGGGAGACATTGTCATCTTCTCCTTTTGTCATTTGGTCCTTTTGTCCTTCGAGGTCTAGACATCATTTCAATTTCCTAAGGGTCCCTCTTTTAGATTTGCATTCATAAGTTTGTCAAAATCTTCAAAAACAACCAAAAACATAGATTGCATTCTTGTCATAGATTGCATTTTCATCTATTTAGTTTGCATTTAGTGGCATATCATATATTATCTTTGAAAAATTTCCAAAAGTATTGCATTTGCATAAGTGACATGCCTGTTGAGACAAGATCAAAATCTAAAAAGATGGGCGAACCAATGTATCAACCCATGGACAACATAGCAAATTTGCAGTTTCAAACTAGTCAAACAATGCAAATCGAAGGTTCATCAAATGCATCTTTACCACCATATGGAATGGTTCAACTTGGACCACCTCCATTATATGAACCAGTGTTTGTACCTATGAAACTAGGACATGGGAGTGATCCACCAACTCCAAGAGGAAGTGCACCTTTCAATTTGAATCAACCACACCTGCAACATGACATTCAAACTCAAACATTGTATGAAGAACAAACCCTCTCACAAGGATTTGGTTCAGATCAAGGCATTCACCAAGAAACGAATCCAAATATCCAACCAAATTCTTCATCCAACTTCGATGCTTCTGATGATGTTGACATGTTCCTTCAAGATCCAAAGATAACAAAAAAGATGGATAAGTTCTTGAACAAGGTCTTTAAGATGTTTCCACAAAAGTATCTTAACATGATGAGTAATGTGACCTCTTCAAGTGAGCAAGTCAATGTGCAAAAACAACAAGGCGGTGAGTTGTTAAGTTTCTCTCCACATCCAAATGAAGAAAATGCACAACATGCAACTCAACCTACATTGATGAGTAAACGTGCTTCAAAGGCATTGACAGTGACTATTCCTCAAAAGTCACCATTTGAGACAATAAATAATCCATTATTCAACGCAACACTTGTGCAACAAGATCAAATGAAGACCGCACAAATATTGACAACTATCCCTCAACAAGAAGTGGTTCCTTACATGCATAAAATTTGATCAAAATCTAAGATGCAAGAAAGCTTCACGATTGGAATGCCTGATATCACCAATGTCCAAAACAATTCCACGATGCAACAAAGTTCTTATGTCCCGTTAAGTTCAATATCTTTGCCAAACAATATAATGACAGATCCTTCGATAATGGTGACACAAAGAGCTACGGATAGTGGTTTGCACCAACAACAATTGTTGCAACAATTGAGTAATACACAAAAGGTACAATCGAATGTGCAAACAAGCAATGTTCAACAACAACAATATCACATTCGACAACAAATTGCAGCGCCTTCGGCACCATTACAAGTTAATGCAAACTTGCAACCATCACAATGGATTGGACAAACAACACAACAAGTTAATGCAAGTGCTATACCCCATCTTAAGGAGAAGCAACGAAAAGCACCTAAACAAAGTTTTTTACAAATGATGGGATACACACCGTGACAACAATTGGCACAAAGTCAATAAATTCCGATTCATCAGCATCAACAACATGTGCCTCAATATGTGCCAAGGCAAACAAGTTATCCTACTTCACAACCGCAATTGGTGCTTGTGCAATATCAACAACATACTCAATTGCAATATCAACCTAGGCTACAAGAAGCACAACAACAAGGTCGATATCAAGGCATAGCACAACCACAACAACAAGCGATGTACCAAGAACATTATATGCCGGAGACACCAAAAACGGCCATTTCAGAGTATCAACAACCGATCGGAAATACGATGTATCAACAAAGAGTACCCATTGGCATTAATGATGGACCTCCAAAATTTGATACAATTGCGCAACAACTTGAGAAGTTGCAACGAAAAGTTGACACATTAGAAACTAAAGGAACAAAGAAATTGTATACAGATCAAGATTTATGTCCTAATCCATTTGACAAGAGTGTATACATGCCTCCATTCCCTAAGCATTTTGAGGCACCTAATTTTGAGAAATATAAAGGGAATGACAATCCAAAAGATCACATTCGAGCATTTTTCGTGGCATGTATTGAAGTAAGCTATGAAGAGACATATTTAATGCAATTATTTGCACGAAGTCTCACAGGACAAGCCATGGATTGGTATTCACATCTGCCAGGAAATATAAAGACTTGGTCAAAATTGGCTCAAAAGTTTTTATCTCATTTCGCGTTCAACATCGACAGTGATGTGACCATGTCAGATTTATGCAACACTAAGCAAAAGCAAGGTGAACCATTGGTGACTTTCTTGCAACGATGGCGAAGCTTGTATAGTCGTTCTTCCTTAGATATACCTGAAGAACAACAAGTGAATCTGTTTATCCAAAATTTGGTCCCAGAAATGATGTATGAACTAAAACTGAAAAGTCCCAGTACTATTGAGAAACTCATTAAGAAAGGAATGAGCATTGAAATGGCTCTTGTAGCTAAAGGAATTATCAAGCTCAATAAAGACAGTGACAACACAAATTATTCAGGGGACAAAAATAGATTTTGGTATAAAAATAAGAATGTCACTAGTGATGGAGTTGTTGATGCAAGAGCGGTGAATGCAAATCAACCCCCATTCACGATCAAGAAGTTGAGTGTTCCTAATATGTCAACTATGGAACAAAATCAAGCACCAGTGAGCAATGTTACTCAACAGCCACAATACCAACAACATGCTCAACAACAGCATACTCAACAATATAATCAACAACAAGGCCAACAACAAAACCAACAGCGCAAACCTTTTCGATCGCGGGATGGGCCTCCTCGACAATTTACGCCATTGGGAGAGCCTATTGAGTCAATAATGAAGCAATTAATACAAGGAAAATTTATTAAGCTACCTAATATCAAGGCAAAACCACTGGTAAAACCACATTGGTGGAATGATAATGCATACTGTGAGTATCATCGGTCTAAAGGACATAAAACCACGTCATGTTTTCAATTGAAACATATGATTCAAGATTTATTAGAGCAAGGAGTAATTGAGGTAGATCCACCACATGCGACCTCTAACACTGATCATACTATTTTCAAAACTCCTTTGCTTGATCATGACAAGGGTAAAGCGTCTTCTTCCAACTCTGCCCAAACAGCAAATTATGCGAATACTGGTTATAACAATGTCATCAATTGTTTTAGAGCATCAAATGAGTATGTTTCCACCCTAAGAATAAAGGGACAAGATCCCTCTTGCGCGGTCACGACTTGTCGATCTAGAATAATCCTGAAAGGAGCTCCTGCAAGCCAGTATAATCTCTTGGATCATCTAGGAAAGACACTTGCACAAATATCAATCCTTGAGTTATTGACAATGTCTCCCATGCATCGTGTAGTCCTAGATAAAGCTTTAATTGAGTCCACTGTCCTGACAGATATTGATGTTGACTAGTTTCAAGCTCGGATTGGACATCTAGCTATTTCCCAAAATGTCACATTTTCTGATAATGATATCTCACCTAATAAGCTCCCTCATAACGATCCTTTACACCTTGAAGTCTTTGTCCATAATTGCGAAATCCGACCAGTCTTGATAGATGGCGGAGCAGGTCTTAATATTTGTACCTTGAGAGTGGTCATTGGCCTTGGATATACAGAAAATGACATTGATGCTTCCAAAAGAATAACAATCAAAGCATATGATGATGCTGAGCGCCCATCCAAAGGGATAATTACATTGCCTATCAGAGTCGGTCCAGTGACAGAAAACACTTTCCTGCAGGTCCTAGACCTTGATCTCCCTTATAATATGATCCTTGGCCGTCCATGGATCCATGCAATGAAAGCAGTTCCATCCACCTATCATCAATGTTTAAAATATCCTTACAATGGAACTGAAATAACAATTCCAGGAGATCCTAATCCATTTCAATTTTGTGCTACTCTAAAGGATACCACTCAGTAGCAAGTCCCAGTCAATAGAGAGGCCAATTCACATAGTTATGTGGACCCTAATGAATTGTTAGATGTTGTCAAAGGAAAATTGAAGATACAAGACCAAGCATGTGGAGAATATTCAATGGATCAAACATTCCTCATCGGGAATTTACCAATATCTCTGAAATCATATGGCAAACCGTATTTATTGCAAAAGGAGCCTAAGGTCGTTATTCAATATCAGCCTCCCACTAGATTTACAAGGTGGGGTGAACTTGACAAAGAAACTGTAGATGATGATGTCATAGATTGGCTTTATAAAGATCCAACTGAGACCCCATCTGTTAGGTTGCCAGTGGAATGATACGGCAAAGGATTTTCTATGCTGCAAAAGAAAGGATATGATGGTTGCAGTGGCTTAGGCCTGAACAACAATGGAAGGCTAGAACCTGTTATACCCAAGAGACGACCTCCAACTTTAGGGTTAGGTTTTGTACCATTGCGAATTGGACCCTCATCTTCCAAAGTGACCATGCGTGGAAAAGGGCGTGACTCTAATGATGAAATAACACCTGAGGATACCCGACCCAAAACTGATTCCAATGAATGGGAGTGGAGTTCCTTTTCTTCTAGCTCCGATGCCCTGGACAATATTTTTATTGACCCTGATAATTTGCCTATGGAAGACAAACATGAAATAACTCCTCTTCCTAAAACATGTCCTCATGCTTGGATAGAGTCATTCTGGGATCCAAGCTCCCAATCAGATACAAGCAGTTTGGATAGTGACACCACAGATGTTTACATCTTTACCATATCAGCCCTCTCTCTCCTAAAAACTGATGATGACATGCCCCTCATCTATCCCCAGCTTATCCAACATGACCAACAAGAACCACTCACATTGGACTGTTTTCAAAATGATGAAGCAATTGCAGAATTCCTTGGACTACGGGAAGGCATACCACAAGGTGATCATAAGGTAGGATTTGCTATTGACCTGGATTACACAACATATTTTGGGGAGTCAACTCCCTCTTCCAGTCATCAAAATGAAAAAAGAAAAGAAAAAGTAAAAAATCAAAAGAATAGAGATCTGAGTGAAAACCGTAATGCACTCTCTGATCATACAAAAGTAAAAATAAAAGACGTACCTGCGGGTGAAAACCTCTTCGAGGCGCCCAAAGGTGGAAGAGTGGACATACCCCTATCAAGTCAGGACAAATCAACATTGCTTGTGGAAATGACCGAGGAAATTAGTTTGGGTACACCTGACAACCCTAAGGTCATTCATTTTACTGCTTCTCTATCAAAACAGGAAAAGATAGATTTTGTCAATTTTTTTCTTGAGAAGAAGATCAGCTTTGCATGGTCCTATGCAGATATGCCTGGCCTCGATCCAGAATGAGTCCTTCATCATTTGCCATTAAAAGCTGATGCCAAGCCTGTCAAACAGAAACTTAGAAAGATGCATCCCCAGGTGGCTCTTTTGGTCAAGGTGGAACTGAAAAAATTACTGGATGTGGGCTTCATTAGACCCACTGATTATGCAGACTGGATTTCAAATTTAGTACCAGTTAGCAAAGTAACTGGGGGCATCAGAATCTGCACAGATTTTAGGGATCTCAATAAAGCATGCCCTAAAGATGATTTTCCATTGCCAAATATCGACATCATAGTGGACATGACTGCTGGATATGAGATGCTCTCATTGATGGATGGTTTCTCCGGCTATAACCAAATTCACATTGCTCCTAAAGATCAACATAAGACAACATTCACCTGTGCTTGGGGTACCTACTATTGGAATGTGATGCCCTTCGGTCTTAAAAATGCAGGCGCAACATATCAAAGAGCAATGACGACAATTTTTCATGATTTCATGCATACTTTGATGGAGGACAATGTTGATGACTTGTTATGCAAATCTGTCACAAGAGATAGTCATCTAGCAATCTTGGGCCCAATCTTTGACCGAATGGAGACATACAAGCTCAGACTCAATCCAAAGAAGTGTGTCTTTGGTGTCACAGCTGGCAAGTTAGTAGGGTACATTGTTTCTCACAGAGGCATTGAGGTCGACCCTGCCAAGGTTAAAGCAATAATGGATATGCCTCCTCCTTCTAATCTCCATCAATTACGCAGTCTGCAAGGAAAGCTCCAGTCAATCCGCCACTTCATAGCTCAGTTGGCCGATAAATGTCATCCATTCCAGCATCTATTGCATAAAGGTGTCACTTTTAAATGGACCGAGCAATGTCAATCAGCCTTTCAAGCTCTTAAAGAATATTTGCTATCGCTGCCTATTCTAATGCCTCCTATAGAAGGAAAGCCTTTTATATTGTATATTTCTGCAACTAAAATGGCATTAGGAGTTCTCTTGGCCCAACAAGATGAGACCGCCAAAGAGCGAGCTATTTATTATATCAACCGGACACTAGTAGGCTATGAGCTTAATTATTCAACTATTGAAAGGGCATGCTTAGCAGTGGTATTTGCAACACAAAAGCTTTGACATTATATGTTAAGCCACCAAACATTGTTGGTTGCAAAAATTGATCCCCTAAAATACTTGCTTAGCAGAGCAGCTTTGACGGGTCGCCTAGCAAAGTGGGTCATGATCCTCAGTGAATTTGATATTGAGTATATGGAGTGAAAGGCAATAAAAGGACAAGTCATAGCAGATCAACTTGCAGAGGCTCCTATTTATGATGATCATCCCATGTTGACTGATTTTCTAGATGAATCAGTCTTTGCTCTCACGTCCTCTAATGAATGGAAGTTATACTTTGGTGGATCCCATACCAAGTTCGGGTCCGGAGCAGGCATCTTGTTTGTCACCCCTCAAGGTGATGCTATTCCAAAGTCCTATAGAATAACTTTCCACTGTACCAATAACATTGCAGAGTATGAAGCACTGGTCACAGGACTCCGAGTAGTAGTCCACTGGAACATCAAGCATTTGCAAGTTTATGGAGATTCTCAATTAGTCATCCATCAAGTCAATGATGACTATGAAACAAAAGATGAAAAGCTTATTCCCTATAAGCACATGGTAGATTTCTTCAAGACCAAATTCACGGCTATCCATTTCAGTCAAGTTCCAAGGGTGCAAAACAAGTCAGCCGATGCGATGGCTACGATTGCTTCCATGTTGAATATGCCCCACAATATGGACAAATGTGAATTTTTAGTCGAACAATTGCTGGTTCCTTCTTTTGACATTCCGACAGCGGATGTGATGTGCGTTCTTGTTGGTCCCAACTCCCCATGGTACAATGACATATATCAATATTTAAAATCCCAAACCTTACCACCCAACCTGTATGCTAACCAACGCCGAGCCTTTATCCGACAAACAGCCAAATATGTCATCATTGCCGACACCCTTTACCATCGTTCCTTTGACCATACCCTCCCCAGGTGTTTGGATTCTGACAAAGCACAAACAGCTTTACACGAGGTTCACGATGGTATATGTGGAGGCCATTTCAATGGTCTGAGCTTAGCCAAAAAGTTGATTCGTGCTGGGTATTATTGGCCCACTTTGGAAAAAGATGTTCATGATTTTGTTAAGAAGTGCTACAAATGCCAAATTCATGGAAACTACATTCATGCACTAGCCCAAGAGCTTCATTCTGTCATATCTCTGTGGCCCTTTTCTCAATGGGGATTGGATCTTATTGGCAAGATTCACCCGACATCTGCAAATGGACACAAGTTCATCATTACAGCCACAGAGTATTTTACAAAATGGATCAAGGCTATCCCCATGACTTATATCACTGGTGTCCAAATTTCAAAATTCTTGCTGAATTATATCATATGCCGGTATGGGGTTCCCCTTGCCATAGTCACAGATAATGGTCGTCACTTCAAGAATAAAGATGTTGAAGAACTCTGTGAAAAGTTTCATATCCAACACCGTTTCTCCAGTCCATACTATCCACAGGGGAATGGTCAAGCCGAAGCATCAAATAAAACCATTATCAAGATCTTGAAGAAGGTTGTCAATGACGCTGGTCGAGATTGGCATGTACAGTTGAATCCAGCACTATGGGCCTATCGCACTTCTATCCGCACACCTACTGGCGCAACACCTTATTCCTTGGTGTATGGTGCGGAAGCCATTTTACCTTTGGAGGTGGAGATTCCTTCCTTGCGTGTTTCCTTGCAACATCTGATTGATGATGAGACACATAGAGTCTCTCGGCTGCATCAGCTTGAGATGTTAGATGAGAAACGTCGGACAACAATGACACATTTGCAAGCACATGAGAGCGTTATCATTGGTGCAAATGTCTAAAGTGGGTTTATCTCATTGGCCCTAGTCTATGAGTTCAGGATGGACAAGATGGAGCTCATGTGAAATGGGAGGGGTGATGGGGGTGATGGAATTGACGTGAGTGTCAAAGAAGATGTCATTTTCATATTCATAAGGCATTTCATGGAACTCCTCTTCGTTAGAATTTTTGATATCCAAAGAAGGACTTGAAGGGGCACCAATGATAGTAATCTTAAGCACTAGGGTGTACCACAAGCCTCTATTGTACTTGTAGGAGATAGGATTTATGGGTGCTTTTCTTCCTTTCTCCTCTGGTCCCAAGCCGTGTCCTTTGTAACCCATTTTTTCAACTATAGCTGATGCTTTTGGATATATTTTTTATGTTTTTCTGCTAGGTTTTCATCTTCTTCTTGGTAGAACCATGAAAAGACATCTGTGTCAAGGCTTTCCTCATCAAGTGGGCCCCATTGCTGGAAGGTGGTATCTTTGAATTGTATAACCGGTTTTTGATCTTTTTTGAGTTCTTTTGGTTTGCCAAATGACTTAGGAGATAAGGGGAGGTTGCCTATTAATAAGACATCCTCCAATTTGTATTCTCCACAGCCATTATCCAGGATCTTGATTTGTGTGTCTTCTTGGGATGAGGTGGAGGCAACATTTGATGTGTCTATAGACACCTAAAAATGGTCAACGCTTGCGGAATCATACTTTAATATTTACACATTGCCTTATTTTAGGGTTTTTGCGTTGCATTAACATTTCTTCTATGTTGCGTACTTGGCCTTTATCATTTGTGAGCATCGAGTCCTTCTTCTGCATTCCTCATTTTTCTCGCTTTCGAATTAGGTCTTGTTGATAACAATTTTCAGTCATGATTTTGGTCGATCCTTGTCTTCTTGTCAATTTTGTCATTTTGCGATCGATTTGTCATCGATCGTCATCTTTCTCAATTTGGATCAATTAGTCATTCTCCCTCATCAATTGGTGCATTTATCAATCAAATCATCTATCACATTGGTCATTTATCAATTCAAAATCATGATCGATATCAATTATCTTCAATCAAGACCTAATTGTCATTCTCGCATTGCTAATTCATCTTCTAGGGTTTCATGATTTAATCATTTAACCTTGTGTGTCATTTCTTCCTCTAGGATTAATAAATTATTTATTTATCCTAAGTCTTCTCATCGCAATTAAATGTTTATTTAATTGGCTAATTATTCCTCTTTTTGTGAATTAATTAATAAATGACAAATTATTAATTAATTAACCTAATTCTTAATTCCTAATTTTCCTCTTTTTCTAATTTTCTAATTTCTAATTCATCTAATTTCTATACCCTCCTATTTCATCTCCTAATTCCATGGGAATGACATTTCAATTGTCATAATTTGTCATAATTGACAATCAATCAATTTTGACATAGAAATTTGTCATATTTTGTCATAATCATCAATCAATCAAATTTTGCATAGAAGGTGCATAATTTGTCATAAATTGTCATAATTGACATTTTTGATTTGCAATTTCTATTTGATTTGAATCATGCTAATTTGATCCATCTATCCAATTTGTCTATAAATTGGATGAATTTCTTCAATCTAATCCCTAATCAGATTATTGAATTTCTAATCACTTTGTCAAATCACTTCGAGTACTCTTGTGCCAACTTTCACATTAGGTTTATGCACTTGAAGGTGAGATCTACAACAAAACTATTTGGAGAAGAAAGAAGGAGAATGGAGCCGCATGAAGGAAGCATTTCGATTTACATCTGGTTTGCATAATCTCTTTGAATGTTTCAATTTTCATGTCTCTATTGAGTGTGTTTAGGATAGATCATTACATTTAAGCTTTCATGATTGAGCTAGATTAGTTTTAATAATGTTTGTGATGATTCCCAATTTCCTACCTCACAGTGTCAGATGGAGGAGTTGGCGAGGGTCTATTTAGTGGGCAATGATGTGGATGCTTCCCCTCTAAGAGCTTGCAATATTGAAAAGATTGTGGATCACCTTTGATAGTGATCTCTCTTCCATTGAAGGGGAATTTGATGCATTGGTGATAAGTGGAGGGTATGGCTTGCAAGGAGTGAATCCAAGGCCGACCGAGAAGGATGTTGTAGGGGAGATCAAGATTTAGTACTTGGCAAGGGGTTTCAATTGTGATAGGGCCCACTTGAAGAGGTAAGGTGATCGTGCCTTATGAAACTCTTTCTGCATCATCATATGCTTTTATTGTGATACTTCCTGATGTATCTACCAAGTCCTCAGAAATTCCCAATTGTTTTATTAACTTGTATGTACACAAATTGAGTCCGGATCCACCATCTATCAGGATACGTTTGACCTTGTGCTTCTGGATAAGGGTTTTGATATGCAAAGGTTTATTATGGTCTTCATCTATAGGAGCATCATTGGAAGTCAACACAAGGTGTTGTTGGGTGGCAAGGTTTTGAATGAGAGATTGAAATTGAGTAACATTGATATTATCGGGAATGCGAGACTCAAGGAGGGTTTGTTCCAAAATTTCTTTATGGACAGGGGAAGTCTTGAGAATTTCTAGGATGAAGATCTGTGCGGGGGTCTTCCCTAGTTGGTCAAGGAGGTCATATCAGTGGGTAGAAGACATGCGGGGTGTTAGTATTAATGATAGTCCCAAAGATACTAAGAGGGGGGGTTGAATCAATAGCTAACCGGTTAGCAGAATATTTAAACTTATTAAGAACTTTGCATCCCAAAATAATGTACAGGTAAATAAGAATTAATTCAGTAAATAGGAATAATAAAGACAACATAGAAAACACACCATAACACAAGATGTTTAACAAGGAAACTCGATGCGGGAAAAACCTCGATGGGATTTGTGACCCACAATATTCACTCATTGCCCAATGAATAAATATTACTTACAATGAGGGGCATGCACATGCAGGAAGGCCGACTGCCTAGAGATCACTACTCAATAAGAGTCACACTAACTACAAAAGTGGATTATAAAATCCAATACAATGTACCGCTTCAAATCAGCATCAACTATGCCAGGTTCAGTACCGATTTAAGCTCATTCTTTAACCAAAACCTTCGCTATCAACTATATCTCCTTATACAAAATATCATCCATATATTCTCTCCATGCATATACCTTACTACTCAAAATGACCTATAAGATCTCATACATATATATGAGTCTTTTACAATATGCCATGTTGGCTTTACAAAAGATTATTACATTTAAATACAATAAACAAAATTTTATTCCCTATCGGCTGGGGTGCCGATATGCATTATTGCCACTACTGGTGAAGTGTCTTCCGGTGTATGTAGATGTTTATGCCAGTGCTGGTGTCTGCCAATGGATTTACTAGATGAGTTCCAAAAGGTTGCCAGATGGTTGCCATCAATGACAACACCAACTATTCTCATAAGAGTGTAGAATGCCAACAATCTCCCCCTTTGGCATTAAGGGCAACACTCATGAGAAAAATCCAAAAACTGTTCCAAAAACCAAAGTCCAAAAAGTTACCAAAACAATATTCTCCCCCTAAGCAGATGATCTCCTCTGATTAATCCTTTTTCTCTATCCACTACTCCCCCTTTGACATCAATGACAAAGGTTGTCAAAAATTGTCAAACGAGTGCAAAAAATTTCACCTCAAAGTTTGTAACCAGTTGGTTACAATCTGAAATATATCTGCCAAAACCAAATTTAAACTCTACATGAATTTGTTGTTATCTTTTAAGGTTGCCTCAGTTTGTTGGATCGTGCTAGTGAGATGATGCATGTACTCTTCTGGTGATCTTTCTCCTTGAAGTAATGCCTTAGAGATCTCATTTCTCAGAGAGATAAGGTTGTCCAACTTAGGACCAAGTTTATACTTAAGTTCTCTGGCATTAGCCTTAATCCTTGCCTTCTCTTTCTCAAATTTCTCCAATGTCTCCTCAAAAACTACTATTTCCTACTCAATAACTGATATAGGTTCGGATGCACCAATTATGTTATCAGCTATGTCATCTATTTCTTTCTGTACTCTGCTTATTTTCTTTTCTATGTCCCGTGTCAATAGATGTGGTTTGCATGTTTCTCTGTACAACTCTTTATATTCCAAAATTGTAGTATTTAGTGCCAGTAATAGTGTATTTATGTATTCTATGCACTTCTTTATTGTATCCTCAAAGAATTTATCCTTTTCCTTTTCAACTTTCTCTTTGAAGGTGTCCTCATTCACCTTATCAACTATTATTACATTGTTAGTAATGAATTTGGACAATGTGTCCAATTTACCTAAAGAATCCTTTACATGATCTATATTACATTCCCGTGCAATCAATTTAAGAATTTGTATTGTGTCAACAATTGCTTTGTAAGCCAATGCATTACAATTAGTTATCTTCTTGATAGAGTCCAGGAGTGCCTCTGTCATATTAGTAGGCCTGAATTCACTTGATGAAGTACCAGATATCTGACCAACTACCTTAATTACCTCTATGCTTCCAACATTTGTAACCATTTTTCTTGTGTTAACCTTTGATGGATCGGTCTGAGTTTGCATTTCAATTAGTAAAGGTTTGTCTGATTGTTTAGGTACCTCAGTGATTACCAGTTTCACTACCTCAATATGTACCTATGCCTCTATCGGTTTCTCAAATTCAGTAGGTCTCTCTGTGTGCTCAACTGTCGGTATCTCTATCTTAGTAGGTTTCTTTGTGCTAGCATCTATACCTTCAGTATTCATTCTAGTATCCAATGATTGCTCTGTTTGTAGTATTTCCTCAGTTTGTAATGATTGTTCTTTTGGGATCTCAACCTCAACAATATCTACCGGTTTATCAACAATGTTACCACTATCAACATTATTATCCTTAGCCTCTGTACCATCCTTATCCACAACAATATTTACTTCCCGAGTGTCTACATTAATGGTGAATAGTATTTCAGATGCAGGATTAGTGTTATCATGTGTGATACCTTCACTTTTAGTAACTAGTGGAACATCAATATGTACTGGTGTAGTATCCAAAGGTGGTGGAAAGTTATCAGTTATCTTGATGTTTGGTATTCCACCAACTTTACCTTTCCCTTTTTCTTTATCCATCCGATAAACTTTGAATGTTTTCTTTGGTCAGTTCAGTTCCTCTTGTTTTTCTTTTTCCACAAAAAAGATATCCCATTTATCAGTAGTCTCCTCTGCAATCTCATTTACTCTTCCTGCCATTAAACTTACTTGTCAGTGACCACTAGCAAAAATGGATCTGTTAGCCTCACAAATTATGTCATCAATCTCCTTTTTTGAGTTAACCAGATGTACAACTAGAAGTTTTTCAACTTTTAGTTTCTTGTCTAATTCCATCACTGCAATCCTCTTTGCATCTAATCTTCTATATAGTTCATTGGGCAAGTCATCCACAACTTCAATTAAAACTTTCTTGTATATATCCAGATGTAAGATTATACTATTTTCAATGCTTTCCTTTTCTAAATCTTTGAATGTGCTATACAATTTTCTCACATTAGCCAAATTACCATCATCAGTTATTTCATTTAGCAAATTATCCAATGAGGGTATGACCGATTTTTGTTTCTTCTTGGGAGTCAGTTTCTTAGCCGGTTGCTTTACTGCCTGCTATTTCTTCCTTAAGGTCCTTATTCTTTTGGATGGAGGAGAGGGTATCGGTGAAGGTTTTCTCTTCCTTTCAACTCTTTTGAATTTAGCTGGTATCTCACTATCAGAAGATGTGCCAATCGATGAAATGTGTGGCTCCGGTTGAAGTCCTTCCAGCTCACTAGCCGATATACCAATATTGTTCATAACATTTTCTTTGATTTCCTTTACCTGCTTTGATGCATCTCTTATGTATTTTTCTCTTTTCTTCCTTTGCTTCATTGTTTTCACATTACTTTCAATTGTTTCAGCACTACCAAAAACTTCTTCTGTTGGTTCTCTAGGTGCATCTAACATCTAACAAGGCTTTTGCATAAGTCTCAATTATGTTGAGATCTACCTCATAACCCTTTTCTGTTACCCATACAATTCTAGGTAGTACAACTTCCATCCATGTTTCATCCTTCTTGATTACAAAACATATTTCTTTATCATATCTATCTACTACACTCTATGGTAGTCTTTCTCTAGTTTTCATTTTGGCTTGAAAAGCTTTGAAATATTTAGTTATATTGCTATCTTTTGCAGTTCCCATGTTGGTAAAAGCTTCCTGTAATTTTTTTTCTACCGGTATGTCATATCCAAATTCTTTCTATCCTATATCGGGGATCTCCTTTGTGAAATACAACATTAAGCATACTAAGAGATTACCAAAACGAAATGTCCCTTTCTTATCACCTTTAATCTTTTTCAAAATATCTATGAGTTCATCTTTCAGCCATTCACATACATCTATTTTTGCATTGTTGTTCACCATTTCATAAGCACTATTAATGCAAAGACTAGAAACTGAATTAAGTCTGTTTGCATGTGTAGTCTTGTAACCTAAAACCATACTTATGAATATCACATTGATGTCCTTGATGTCATTCACTCTTAGTGATCTACTATCAGATGTTGCTCTGGTTAGGGTCATGACTTTGTTGTTAGGGACTTTCTTTGTCTTGTCTGCTCTGCTGCTGGTTGAGGGTAAACCTGTTACTGCCCTAATTGCTTGCTGGGTGAATTTGCAGACATAGTCTAACCATATAAATTCTCCATGTGCCCTACGTAGGACAATTCTCACTACTTCTTCTGAAAATTCAGAGATATTCAATATCTCAACAAAACCTAAAGTCTCCATAATCTTGTGCTCGGGTTTAACAATGCCATTTTCATCACAAATTATGGTTCTAAATATTTGTAATAATTCCTCAGAACCTAATTCTTCAATGTTGCAATGAATATAAATCCTTGGGTCTTCAGCATAAGCTACACCTTTAGGAATCTTCAAAAATGCTCCTATGGAATCATCTTGCTTAGCTACTTCAGGAATAATTTTGAACACAGGCCTAGGGTATTTTACATTTTCCACAATAGTAGGGTTTACAATAAATTCGCGAGCAGAAGAAGAAGCCATTTGAAAAACACCTTTAGCTTCCTGATAATGTCTGAATGCTTGAAAGAAATCACTTCACACCTTTGCTTTGAATGCCTTTGCTCAAATTTTGCGCTCTCTGCTAATTTGAATGCTCGGTGAATCAAAAATGATGGAAAATTGATGATTTATAATGACTTTTCCTTCAACAACTATATTAAATGCTTGTCAGTTAAGTGAAAACTTAACACATCTGCCGGTAAAGAAGAAATTTATCTTCTCACCATCGATCGAGGGTAATCTGCATGATATTCAACTTGCTGCAATAACCCCAAAGGGTTACTTCTCAGATCGATGAAGAATCTCTTGCCAGTGGAGTAATACTCTTTTCTACCGATGAAGGAATAGTTTCATCAACATTCTGATCTATCTTCCTAATCCATTGTTCTAAAAATTCTTGCTTTACCTTATTTACCTTTTCTTTGCCTTTCAAACTGGGTCCTTTATTATTCACCGGTGAAGTCTTACTTCTACAAAATTTTGCAATATGTCCAATTTTGTTACAAGCATAACAAGTTACATTATTCTTCTGAATAGATTTTCCATATCCTATGCCGGTTTGTGTTCTACATTGATTAGATAAGTGCCCAAATCTTCCACAAACATAACATTTCACATTCATTCTGCAGTTTCCTGAATTATGACCAACTTTTTTGTATTTGGAACATTGACCGGTGGGTGCATTGATGTTCTGATTGTTCCTGAATCTACTTCGATTTTCTCTATGACCATACTTGTTATAGTTAAAACATTTCCCATTAAATTTATAAGCACTAGGTTGTCTTACCAATTTATTGTGATCATGATTGTTTGTAGTACCAGAACTTTCTCCAACTTAAAATCCAAGTCCATTAGTATCTCCATTAGGTTTCTAACTTTTCAGCATGTTATCAAATTCTTTTGAGCTTTTCTTGAATTTCTCTTTGTGTTGATTTGAAGTAGCCAACTCATTTTCTAGAATTCCCTTTTGTCTTATAAGTTCAGTTTTATCATGTTGCATGTGAATCAGATCTGTCTTCAACATATGATTTTCATGACCGAGTCTTAGATTTTCATTTCCAACATCATTGAGTCTCCTAGTCAAGTCATCTTCATTCTTCTTTCTATCTTCAATGTCTTTACAAAACCTCATAGTCATATCTTGCATTTCATTCTTCATAGTACTATTTTCTTGTCTCAACTTGTTCACAAGTTCATTAAGAGTTTCCTTTTCATCATTATCATTCTGCATCTTCTCATGAAGTTCTTTTCTTTTATTTCAAGCTATAGTAAGCTTCTCCTGAAGTCCTTGAATGAATTCATGTGTAGTCCTAAGATCATCTTCAAGTTTGATATTCTTCAACTTCTCTACATCATAGTCTACAAGAGCTCCTTCCAATTGTTTTCTTAAGTTGTCCATCTATACTGGTGTCAGAATCTTCCTCAAGCTATTAGGCTTTTACAAATAGAGGACCAGGCTCTGATACTAATTGTCAGGATCAATGATAGTCCCAAAGATACTGAGAGGGGGGGGGGGAGGGTGAATTAGTATCTAACTGGTTAGCAGAATATTTAAACTTATTAAGAACTTTGCATCCCAAAATAGTGTACCGGTAAATAAGAATTAATGCAGTAAATAAGAACAATAAAGACAGCATAGAAAACACACCATAACACAAGATGTTTAATGAGGAAACCCGGTGTGGGAAAAACCTCAATGGGATTTGTAACCCACAATATTCACTCACTAGCCAATGAATAAATATTACTTACAATGAGGGGCCTACACATGTAGGAAGGCCAATTGCCTAGATCTCATTGCTCAATAAGAGTCACGGTGACTACAAAAGTGGATTATGAAATCCAATACAATGTACTTCTTCAAATCAGCATCAACTATGCCAGGTTCAGTACCAGTTTAAGCTCATTCTTTAACCAAAACCTTCACTGTCAACTATATCTCCTTATACAAAATATCATCCATATATTCTCTCCATGAATATACCTTACTACTCAAAATGACCTATAAGATCTCATACATATATATGAGTCTTACACAATATGCCATGTCGGCTTTAAAAAAGATAATTACATTTAAATACAATAAAAAAAGTTTATTACCTGTCGGCTGGGGTGCCGGTATGCATTGTTGCCACTACTAGTGAAGTGTCTGTCAGTATATGTAGATGTCTATGCTGGTGTCGGTGTCTGCCAATGGCTTTACCAGATGAGTGCTAGAAGGTTGCTAGATGGTTGCCATCAATGACAACACCAACTATTCTTGTAAGAGTGTAGAATGCCAACAGGGGGAGGGTTTGGTGGGGGAGGAGCTCCTTGCATGGTGACTTTGCCTTGGTGAGTGGTTACATTGTAGTCATTTTGAGAGTAGGAGGCATAAGTTGTAGCACCTTGAATGACTATCCTAGCAGGGTTAGGTGTGCTTTGGGGAGGGGGAGGGTTAACTCCTTGGATAGTTATGACATTGACATGATTGTCTGCGGGCTCAATGCGACCTACTAAAGAGTCAAAGCCGGTTATGTGATTAGTGTAGTCATAGTTCACTGCGTTAGATGATGAAACTTTTCCTTTATCATGTTTTGGGAAGGGTTCCTGGTACATTTTGAGTTTTTCATTGTTATTACTAAGTTTTGCATTTGGCACTTCAATTTCACATCTATCAATGAGATCTTGTATGTAGATTTTAAGCTTCATGCATTTTCGTGTATCATGTCCCTTGATACAATGATACTCGCAATATTCATTCTCATTATACCACCTATGTTTGGGTTGATTGGGATCAAATGAGCGAGTAATCAAGAAAACCACTACACCTGCCTCAACAAGCTTTTGAAACACCACTTCAATGGGCTCAACAAGAGGAGTGAAGTCTCTTGGAATCCTGTTGTTGGATCAGGGTGGTCGCCCCTGGATTGAGACATTGTTATGAGGCTTTTGGGATTGATTTTTATTATTTTGATTGTTGAATTGGCGATTGGTGGGGATGGATTTTGGAGGAGCGGCCATGGTCTGGACCCATTTTGCATCAATTACATCGTCATTGACTATGTTCTTGTTTTTGGACTAGAATTTTGGTTTATCATTATGATAAGAGGAAGAATTTTTACTTGATCTTTGGTAGTGCTTTAAGGTTCCTTCCTCTAACAAGACACGTTCAAGGGATAGGCCTTTATCAGTCAATTTTTGGAAAGATTTAACACATTGAGATGTCAGAGGCCTTGATAGTTCAGGCACTAGATTCTTTTAAAATAATTAATTTGGTGTTGTTCTAGCATGTCCCATTGGAGTTTCTTGATGAGGTGTCACCATCTTTGCAAGAAGGTAGCAAAAGTGTCTCTGAGCCTTTGTTTTGTGTTACACAGGTCCATCATGGAAACATCATTAGCCATGTTGTAGGCATAGTGAGCCATAAACTTCTCTGCCAAGTCTGGGAAGGAGATAATGTAACCTCGTGGTAAGGATGAGAACCATGCCAGGGCATCTCCCATGAGACTCTTAGGAAAGAGTCTTCGAAGGTATAGGTCACTATAGGAGACTTCTTGACATAGGATGTGAAATTCTCGGGCATGGTTATAGGGGTCCCCTTTGCCCTCATACTTGGTGAACCTAGGGATATCAAACCTTGGGGGGTAAGGTGCAACTAATATAGATGGGTCATAAGGACGAGGAAAAAATTCCTCAAAGTAGTAAGGTTTCCTTTTGTTAGTCCCTTCCTTCATGTCCTGAATTTCTTTAATGAGGTCTTGTTGTGGATTTTGGAAATTATGGATTGTGTTTTCCCCTAGAATCAGATGAGTCATGGAAGGTACACCACCACTAATGTATTGATATGATGAGGAAGCAGGGATGTGAGATGTGATGAGAGATGTTGCAGGGACTTGAGTGATAGTCGATTGCAACCCACAAACTGTTGTGATAGGATTAAGTGCGGGCCAAATGAAGCTATCGACATTGTTGACGGGAATGGAGGTTTATGGAATAGGAATATATGGTTGAGAAGAAGATGGTATAGAGGCATGTTGGAGAATAGATGAGATCAGATTTGATAGTGGTATAGATGGTAAGGAGGAAGAAGGTGGAATGGAGACCACAAGGGGAGGTTCCGTGAGTATTATTGATTAGGTTTGAATGATTGGTGGGGCTGCAATTGATTGAGTTTGAATAGGTGTGGTGGTATGCTTGGGAGAAAGGTCTCCTTGTGGTTGTTGACCAAGGGTGGATTTATCAAAATTAGGTGGGAGTTGAGCTCCATTTTCAAGGAGGGTCTTTATAAGTGCAACAAGATTGTGCTGGGTAATTTTCTCCAACATCTCTTGGTTATAAGAGTTTGCTAGGAAAGTTTGCACTTCTGGAGAGAGTTCATCTTGGTCAACCATATTAGGATTTTGTGTTTGACTTTAGATCCTAGGTTGCACACTCTGTGTAGGATCTTCATATAGGACACTAATGTCCAACATACCATATTGTTGTTCAGCCATATTTTTCTTTTGAGATCAAATTGTGACCATACAAGAATAACCTTAGAAAAAATTGAAGAAGGAAATTTTTGATGAGAGGACTTAGCAAGGCTCTTGGATTTTTGGATAGTGAATTTGAGGAAAAATGCCTTTTGCTGATTGATAGGGTCTTTGGATTAGGACCCAGATTTGATTAGGATTGCACCTTAGCCCATGAATGAGGATCTTAGGTGGGAAATGTTGATGAACCCTCAAGAGAGGTAATGACCAAGTTGCGTAGAATTTAGACCTTAAAATGATGATAAAAAAGCCTTTCTTCCACTAAGGGTTGACTAATGGCCCTAAGTAAAACAAAGACGTGAGATAAGAGTCTTGATTGACTCAAAGGATAAGGAAAAGGTACTTGAAGAGGATTCTTCTTCAAGCACAAAGCCAAGTGATTAAGGATGACGTCTAAATGAAAATTCACAAGGCATGCAACCTTAATGTGAGGTTAAGCTAGATTTGATTTGGATTTTGAGAATTGATTTGATAATTGGAGGTGATTGATTTTATAAATGATTGATGTGCCAAGTCCTTACGAAAAGATTAAGGATGATCAATTGAAGAGGGATGATAGTAATGATTAGAAGAATTTTGATGACTAGGCTATCCTTAGCATGAACATGACTCAATAGATGATTGGTTTGGATGGCAAGTTGTACGAAGGGATACAACCACCCTGATTTTGATGATAGTTGGTGTTAAAAGTCAAACCTGAACCTTGATGGAGTGCACAAACTCTTAATTCATCACTAGCATCAAACTCAGTGCTATGACCATGGACGTAATCATGGTAATGATGCAAGAAGGTCCTATGTTTAAACAAGAGTTTGCGATTTGTGTACCAAAATTTCTGACGTCTAATGAGTTGTGCTTGTGTGAGCTTCTTCTTCTTGATAGGTTGGTGGACTGACTTCTTAGGATGCTTATATAGCTTAGGTTTATGGAACATGAGATGGACGAAGTTCCGACGCAATTAGGACTTTGTGTGGATGGTGGCTGGGATGTGACTTGGTATGACTATGCTTGGAATTGTGACTAGGATCTTGACTTGGATGATTGTTTGTTTTTAGACAAGTGTTCTTTGTAAAGTGTTTGAGGATAATGATGTGTTTTTAGTCTACTCTTGGGAAGTGAGTATCAAGCAAAGAAAACACAATAATCAAATGAATTTTAGCTCAAAGACACTCATGCTCATGTACAACATTCTTAAGGTTGTAAAGGACAATAGTCATCGGATCCCAATCGGGTTCCCAACTATGCTTACCCAGAGTAGACACTTAGATGATTGACCCCACTGGCTCCCCTCCATGACACTCACTTCTCCAGGGCAGCCAAGCATCAATTCCCATGAAAAATCCTCATGGCGAACTTCATGTCTCTACTAAGGGCTGTAAAAATATGGGCGGCTTCAGAGGTCCGACCTCCTGCACCAATGACTAGAAGGTTTTTGGCCACTATGCACAAGGTGTTTAATATGTCTTCTCATTAGGAGCTACCCTTCATAGTTGCGCAAGTGCAATTGAGGCCTATAGTCCAACAAAGCACCAATAATTTAGTAGTCACGCAAGCGTGATTGAGATCTCTAGGATCCTACTAAGCACCTAATGTGAGAATGAACTCTCATATAGCCCCAACCATTGACCCTTTCATCATCAATGGCCTATTTATTATGGTGAGTTGGGAACCCTAGGTCTGGGTGTACTCACTTGGGTTGTTCCCCTCTTACAGGATCAAAGAGAAAGTTGGGAGGGCAGGCCCACTAAGGATAAGCATACAAAAAACATGAAAAGCTTGGAGGGTTTGGATTTATGATCGTCTAGCTAGATGAGAGCATACTCTCCTACCTTTACTCTTTTCACAAAACAAAAAAGACAATGGTTTATTTACCCCCTAATTAGATCTAGGTGCCTAGTTAAGAAAAAAGACACAATGTTTGGTTGGAACTCCTAAGCAACCTACAAAACAATTGGATAAATAGTTTTTTTTGTGTTTCTTAGGTCTTGGACAGTCGAAGAAGCTGCACCACTCATAAAAGAAAAAAATCAGTAGCTACTGGCCTGTAGAAACAACACATGCGCTGAAGTGTTTGCACAGGCACCAAAACACCTATGGACGCACTGCAGTGGGCCAAAATCTAAGCAAATAAAAGGAAATTAACACAAATAGAACTCATGATTTATACCTGTCTATCATGTTGTTCAGCATCGGTCATGCTGAAATGCCTATGTAGGCATTGAAATGCCTACGCTCGCGTTGAAACACAAAAACTTGCAATAAAAGTTAGCGGTTGGATTTCAAAATTCATTTTTTTAAATTTTTTGGCAGAGGGCAGGATTTTGAAAATAGTCGCGCTGAAGTAGTTTCTCCTGCACTAAAACGTGGGCATATGCACTAAAACACCTAAGCCTACGCTGCAAAGACAAAAAGAGTTAGTAAATTTCAAAAAATGGGAAGCGAGAAAATTTTTTGCTTTGAATTTTAAGGTGCTCGCACTAAAAGGTCTTTCTGTTACGTTAAACCTGAATCACTCATGCTGATTTGCAGGCACTCACGTTGTTTCAATACCTGCGACTTGCACACTCACAAAAACTCACAAAAACGTTAGATTTAGTGACGTGGATCCCACCGGGTGTGCCAGAATGAAGAGGGGAAAATGATTTGGAAGGATAATAAGATGGTTAGATTGCACATAGACAAACAATAAAGCATGAAACACAAACAATGTAATAAAACTCAATTATACCTTTCTTTCACTTTCTTCCTCAATGGAGCTTGGATGAAGTTGAAGTGCGCCCAAATGCCTCCAACGCGATGTTGATTTTCTCCTAGATTGCTTGATGTATTTGGCTCTCCAATATTTTGCACAAATGGATATGATGGATTAAGGATTGAAGGATGAGATGGCTAAGTGTGGATGATTGCTAATTTTGGCATGGTAAAGATGCAAGGATGGTTTCCTAGGCACAAACTAGCAGCATGGATTTACTAAACTTGGAGATGAGATATGAGGGAATGGAGTCCTGAATTTATAGTAAGAGAGGAGGAGAAATGGAGGGCTAGGATTGACCCAGGATGAAGGGTCAGGATTCCTTGTGAGCCCACACACGGCCCAAGAGGAGCTGTGGAGACCAAGAGATATACCTTAAAGGCATTTCTTGTCTCCACACTCCTCAAGGTTCATTGGGAAGACTTCCCAATGTGCCTTGAGAAGAACAAGGGATAGGATATTTCTTGAGGGATGGAAATGAAGAATTAAAAATTCTTCAAAAGGGATGCTCATGGGGATTGGAGGAATAAGAAAGAATTAAAAAGAGCATTTAAGGAGAGTGGTTGGATGGAAGGGACAAGGAGTTGACTTTGTGGCTAATCATGATGATTAGCCACTAGCAACTCATTAGGAGAGGGATTAGAGGAAAGATTAGATGGCATTAGGGTAGATAAGATTTGTAGGAGGATTTGACTAGGAGAGAAAATGAGTGGAGGGAATTAAAAATTAGAAGAATAATGCTAAGTGAGTTTAGGGAGTTTCTAAAAGAATTTATTAGGTTAATGATGGATTAGGAAAAAGGTGATTTGTAGGAATCAATTAGGTTAACTATTTAATTGAAATTAATTAGTTAAGAGGAGGAATTTGAGGATATTTAATATTGAGGATTTTTAGAAGAATAAAAGGGGATTGATTTATTAAATAAATCAATAAAGAGGCTATAGTGACAATATTAATTATAATTAATTAATATTGAGGATGAATTAAAAATTGGCATAACTAATAAATTAATTATGTTAGGAACTTAAAATAATTAAAATAATTATTTTTAAGTGTCTACACCTACTCCTGTTTTTGCAAATGCCTAACAACTTGAGGAGATCCTATGGCAGCAAATATCTTCAAGAAGGACAGTCGCAAACTTGATGGAACTAACCATGGTATATGGAAGATCCGAATGGAGACACATCTGAACTGCATTGGAAGAGATATATGGGATGTTACAAAGAATGGCTTTGTTGCTCCTAATCCAAACAACCCTAATCCACCAACCTTAGCTAAAGACTTGGAGAATGATTGCAAAGCAAGAGAAGCACTTTTGAGCACATTATCAGATCAACAAATCATGAGATTATCAGACAGATCTACAACAAAATGTATTTGGGATAAACTAGAAACATTGAATGAAGGAGATTCCATTATCAAAATTGCAAAAATGGAATGTTATCGGGTCAGGTATGAAAATTTAAAAATGGAAGAGGATGAAAGAATTTCTGCATTTATGGAAAGAGTTAATGAAATTGTTTTAGGAATACAATGTTGTGGAGGATCTTTAAGTGAAGATGAAATTGTTTCTAAAGTTTTAAGAGATTTGCCACCGGATTACAAAATGAAAGTGACAGCTATTAATGAGTTGAGAACAATGCCTAATACATCAGTACCTAGAGATACTTTGGTTGGAAATCTTTCAGCATTTGAGCTTGAAGAATTTGGTCCTATTGCTACAGTCAAGACTGATATAGCCTTTAAAGAATCAACAGCATCATCATCATCTGACAAATTTGATTGGAAAGAACTTTATGCAAAATAACTTGAAGATATCAGAAGAGAAAATGAAGAACTTGAAGCACTATTTTCAAGGAAGATGCCTAAAGGTCTAGCAAGAAGTAAGTATGAAGGTAAAGAACCTTTCAAATGTTTTAATTGCAATAAAGTTGGTCATATGGCATCTAGGTGTCCCGATAGACATTCAAGACTAAGAGATGAGGCAAAGAGAACATATAAGCCTAACCCTCAATATCAGAGATACAATTCTAGGAAAAATAGAGATAAGTCATGTTACTATGCAGATGAAGGTGTTACAGATGATTCTGATGAAGATCTAGCAGATAGTGGATAGGCATTTGTTGCAATAAAAGAAGATCAACTCGTGCCTATTGTCAAACCGGTAGAGCAGGCATTAGTAGAAAAATTGAACTAAAGGATGAATGGATCATTGATAGTGGATGCTTGAATCATATGACTGGTGATAAAAGAAAATTCTTATCATTACAGGAATATCATGGAGGTCAAGTAAGATTCGGAGATGACAAAGCTTGTTTAATCAAAGGAAGAGGCACTATATCTTTGGATGGTAAGCACAATACTGATAATGTTTATTATGTTGAAGGTTTAAAGCATAATCTTTTGAGTGTTGGTCAGTTAGTGGAAAAAGGATTTCAATTACAATTCAAGAATGGAAAATGAAAAATCATAAACCGAACTGGATTGGAGATTGCAACTGATAATCAAACTAAAGGTAATATCTTTCACTTGAATACCAGTGATAAGACATGTTTGATTTCTCAAATTGATGAAAGTTGGTTATGGCGTAAAAGACTCTGTCATGTGAATTTTGATTGCATTGTAAAGATTAGTTCAACCAAGGTAGTAAGGGATCTACCTAAGTTTGTGAAACCTCATAATTCAATATGTAAGGAATGTTAAATGGGAAAGCAAGTTAGAACAACATTTAAGAGCATTTCTGAGAAATCCAATAATATTCTTGATTTAATTCACACTGATTTATATGGTCCAACAAGAACAAGGAGTCCTCAAGGTGATAGATACTTTATGCTAATAATTGATGATTATTATAGAATGTGTTGGGTTACTTTTCTCAGGGAGAAATCAAAATCTTTTGGAAGATTTAATATATACAAGGCAATGGTAGAGAATGAAACCAACAAGAAAATCAAATGTTTGAGATCTGATCAAGGAGGAGAATTCATATCTAGGGAATTCAATGCATTCTTTGAAGAGAATGGAATCAAAAGACAACTATCAACACCTCAGACACCCTAGCAGAATGGAGTTGTGGAAAGGAAGAACATAACTATATGGGATGCTGCAAGAACCATAATGATGGAAGCAAATTTACCTCATGTGTACTGGAGAGAAGAAGTAAATATAGTGGTTTACACTTTCAACAAAGTTCACATCAAAGGTGAAATCGGTAAGACCCCTTATGAACTATGGTTTAGTCATATTCCTACTCTTAAATATTTCAGAATATTTGGAAGCAAATGCTATATTAGGAGAGATGAGTCTATTGGAAAATTTGATCCTAGAAGTGATGAAGGAATATTTCTTGGTTATTCAACTAGAAGCAAGGCATATAGATATTATAATAAAAGATTACAAAAAATCATTGAAAGTACTAATGTGAAGATAGATGAACATTTTAGGGGAGAATCAAGATCTATAAGTTCTGAACCGACAATAGAAATGATTATAAATGAACCGACACAGATTGAAGCAGAACAAAATGAAGAACCAATCACACCAACATCATCAGAGAACTCAACTGTGACTGAAGAACAGAATCCTGTGAATGCAAATCGGAATAAACACAGGTATGCAAGATTGAATCATTCAGAAAATCAGATAATTGGAAATAAAAATCAAGGTGTTATGACAAGAGGAAGATTGACAAATGAAGATGTATGTTTAATTTCTCAAGTTGAACCAGCATCAGTTGTTGAAGCATGTCAAGATAAACATTGGATAAAAGCAATGAAAGATGAATTAGAATAGATTGAAAATAATAATACTTGGACATTATTTCCCCAACCTAAAGACAAAATTGTAATTGGAACTAAATGGGTATTAGAAATAAACTTAATGAAGATTGTGAAGTAATCAGAAACAAAGCAAGATTAGTTTGTAAAGGTTATTCTCAGAAAGAAGTTGTTGGGATTCATGAAATTTGAGTAAAATTTCAAGGTCCATTTCAAAGAAGGGTAAAATGAATCCAACATCTTCTCCTCGCGTGCCTATGAAAAGTAAAGGCATTTCACATTTTCAGCCAAATGCAATGGTAGGTAGGAAGTTTGTTTTCCCCCCATTATGGTATTTGAGAAGACAATTAAAACTTCCAAGCAAAGGCATCTTGGCGAGTGTAAAGGTTTTAGAACTTTCCAAGTAGTTTCAGTCGCCAGGCATGAAGAACCATTTGTCCCACATTGGTGGTGAGGAGGAGAGTTTTAATATTTAAATACAAAGCCCCAAGCATATCAAGTGTCAAAGCTTAAAGGCTTTTGACAAGGCTAGCTTAGCATTGGTGGGCCCCCACACGCGCACGCATCTCAAATCGCCCAAATTTTGCAGCAGAAGGGCAAATTAATCAGTAAGCAAGTTGGGCAGATCAACGATGATCGCAGATGATCTGATGGTGGTCACCTTACCGTAATAGAAAGATGCTCACTAGTTATCCCCACGACATAGTGACTAACGAGGTGGTAGTTGAGGTAGTCATCCAGGTGAGCTCAGAATGAATCAGGATGTGCCACATGGCAGAGAATAGAAGAAGAACCAAGGCAGGCCCAAATCCAGTGGCCCAAGAAAATTAGAATTGGTCCCACTGATAAAATAAAAAGTATCGATGAAACTACAATATCGATGAGACATGTGAATAGCTCACCGAGGGAGGAAGTTTGGTCGAGAGAATAATATTGGACAAGACAATAGAACCAAAGATACATGGTGGCTAGAGGGTGGTGCCCAAATGGATCCAAAGGTGAACCAGAGGCTGACACGTGGCGGGCCCATGCAGAAAAGGGGTGAACGGGCCAGGTGAGATAATGGGTAGTTCCTCTCTAGTTTGCAAGACAATATTAAGGATGAGTTTTTTTCTTTTGTGCAAACTAGTGGTCAGCATGTGCCTGGTGTTCCTAGCTTTCAAAGTAAGTTGGATTACTTTTATTTTTAGCTGGGAAATAATTGTAAGAAATATTACATTTATGTGTCATTTGATGATAAACTTTTAGAGGTGGGTTTTGTTTTTCAAAGTTTGAATGATTACCAGTATGCTGACTATCTTTTATGTGATGAGCTGATGAGAAGTTGTAGCATCTGTGATCAGGCAAATGTAAATGAAACTTCCAGCTTACTCTTGATTCATGGAAATGAGAATCATATGTTTGACAGAGGTAAGCATTGATTCCTTTTTTGATGGCCCGGGGCCATATGTAAATAAAATTGTATCTTTGTATAGTTGCTTTGCTTCAGTTGTGTGGTTTTCAACAAAGTACCTTGTTGTTTGGGTAGAATAAGGAACCCCTATTTTTGAGAAGAGGAGAAATCATCTATTTATGGGTGGTCTACTCTACCAAAGATTTTGAATTCTTGTATTGATCTTGCAATCAACCATCCCAACTCAGAGCCACTGTTGGGACTCATGAAATTTGAGTCAATTTTTGAGGCCCATTTCAAAGAAGGGTAAAATGAAGCCAACATCTTCTCCTCGCGTGCTTGTGAAAAGTAAAGGCATTTCAAATTTTCAACCAAATACAATGGCAGGTAGGAAGTTTGTTTTCCCCCCATTTTGGCGTTTGAGCAGACAATTAAAACTTCCAAGCAAATGCATCTTGGTGGGCATAAAGGTTTTAGAACTTTCCAAATAGTTTCAGTTGCTAGGCATGAAGAACCATTTGTCCCACATTGATGGTGGGGAGGAGAGTTTTAATATTTAAATACAAAACCCCATGCATATCAAGTGTCAAAGCTTAAAGGATTTTGACAAGGCTAGCTCACCGTTGATGTGCCCCCACATGTGCGCACATCTCAAAGCATCCAAATTTTGCAGCAGAAGGGAAAATTAACTAGCGAGCAAGTCAAGAAGATCAACGATGATCATAGATGATCTGATGGTGGTCACTATATCGCAATAGAAAGAAGCTCGTTAGTTATTCCCCATGACATAGCGACTGGAGAGGTGGAAGTTGAGGTGGTCGTCCAGATGGGTTCTAAATGAATCAAGATGTGCCACATAGCAGAGCATAGAAGAAGAACCAAGGTGGGCCCAAGTCTAGTGGCAGGTCCAATGACAAATCCGAGGAAGATAAAAGGTGGAGTGAAATTCCAGGGCTATCCATGACTATCATTGTATCACGGTTGTGAAGTGCCTGGAATGAATACCCTTGCGACATAGCGACTGGTGAGGTGGCAGATAGGTGGCACCTAGATGGTGGCCAATTGGATGCACAGACAAACCAAAGAGTGACTTATCGAATAGACCATGGCCGCGATGGATCTCTAAAAGGATTCACCGAAAGCATCAGTTCCATCAACATAAAGTACATCGAAGAAAATTAGAACTGGTCCCGTCAATAAAATCAGAACTGGTCCCATCATATGTGGCAGTTAGAGGGTGGCATCTAGATGGATCCAAAGGTGAACTAGAGGCTGACACGTGGTGGGCCCGTGCAGAAAAGGGGTGAGCAGCCCAAGTGAGATAACAGGCGAGCAGGTTTGATGAAGATCAATGGTCATCGCTATACCACAAGATGAAGATGCTCGCTAGTTATCCTCCATGACATAGCAACTAGCAAGGTGGTAGGTCCAATGGCAAGACAAGTGGATCTGCAAGTGGGCTGTAAGCTAGCACGTGGCACAGATGGACAAAGAGGTAAAGGTCAAGCAGGTTGGAGGTGATCAGGTGGTGCTCCGAGGAAGATCAATGACTGTCACTAGACCGCGATGGGAAATGGCTCGATGAATATCCATCATAACTTGGTGACCTAGTGGTGGGACCTGACAAGAAAGCAATTCAGAGGAGAAATAAAGAACGAGAAGGTTGGAAATGATCAGACGGTGGTCGTTGATCCGCTATGCAAAGATGCATGATGAATATCCATCATCAATTATCGACAAGGAAGAGACAAGGAAGTGGTGGGTCCGACAGTGCTCAGGTGGCAGGATAGGTGGAGTCCAGAGGGACTCATGAGCCAATCTAGAGGTGATATGTGGCACAGATCTGCGTGGGAAATTCAAAGTTTAAAATATAGTTTTAGACTATAGTAAAAAGGTATAAATTTAAATGATTGAGCTCATCTAAGAGATTGATGGCTGAGGGATTATTTTTTGCCCAAATATATAAGTATTATATATCGTTGGAAAGCTCTAATAACAAGGAATTTATTTCTACCATCAAGTGTAACCCATAGAAAATATTTTTGGGGTAGTTACCTCGGGATCTTAGAATATAATTTTCAGTCATAAAGAGAAGATTTTCCAGTAGACCAAGTGTGTGAGCAGTTAATGCAGAAAGATTTGGGGCAGTGGTCATTGTCAGAGATGAAATCCAAAATTCTTCTCTCTTCCTTCTTATTCGGAGGTCTTATCATTCTATAGGGGTTCCAGATTTTTGTCTTAATCTTGGTTTCCAATTCTGAGTTCCTCCAAGTTTGTAATATAATGTCTTTTTTCAAGTAATGGAGTATATCTTCTTGTTGTAGGTGTTTTTGTTGCAGGTTCTTATGTATGTAAGGCATGCATAAATTCACACAGTATTGTCTCTAGATGTATATTTCTTTGTTATAAATTAAATCCTCAAGGGGGCTGGAATTTGTCATCTCATGGAGATTGTTGTCATTGTTTGTGAGTATTCTTCAAGGAAGAATTTAAATTCTGTAATTAATCATAAATAATGGAATATAGTTTCAAGATTTGATGATTTTGTGAATGAGCCAAGTAATGCATTTATGCAAGGAATTAATGCAGGAGTATTTAATGATGAAGATGGATTTGCAGTAGAGGTTTTTTGTTTGTAGTATGATGTATGACTCTATGCCCTTGGATAAGGCACTGGTCTTGCAGATTTGGGGGATTCTCGGATATTTTTTAAAATCAAATATCTATTTACTTTTATGTTTGTAGTTTTAGTTTGTTCCACCTATCTCATGCTTCAACTTAGTTGAGATGTCAATGTAGATCTAGCCCATCTGCAGTAACCTCCTAGTTGTTTAAGCCTTATGAGATCTATCTTCTTTTATTGGTGCTATCATTTGTGTGTAATGGGTCTGAGTCAATGCATCAAAGGTACACCCACCTAGGTTTTGCAGAGCCTAAAGAGTAGAAGGATTCAAGTCCTTGTTATGTTGTCCAAGTCTTGAAGTTCTTCATTGTATGAAGTTGGCTATTTCATAGATAGATTGCAAGTGAACTTGGTTTGCTATTTTTTTAGAACATTAAAAGGAATTGATGATTGTAGATCAGGAAATTGGGAAGCATCAAAACAAATAGCAATTAGGACCATCACAAAACATAAAACTGTAATGAAAGCAATCCTAATCCAATCAATGAAGACATAAAGACAAGATATTCAAATTGAATGAAATTGAAGCAAACCGACGTAGATATCTCCTTCATGTGGCTCCATTGTTCTTCTTTCACCTTCAAATTTGATGTGGATCTCACCTACAAGTGCAAAATGCATGTGGAAAGCAAGTTGTTGACAGATGAAATTCGTAGCATAAGGTTACTCGAAAATGTGATTGATTCATTTCTTGACTGAAGAAACTCATCCAATTTATAGACAAATTGGAGAGAGGAAAAGATTAGCATGAAGAGATTTGAAAGGAAATTCAAATCAAGAATGGCAACATTATGACAAATGTATGACAATTGCTATGCAAGGAGTATGACAAATTATGACAAATTATGACAAGTTGCGATGAAAAATGCTTGACAAATTATGACAAGATTGAAATAGAAATAGAAATTAGAAATTAGGAGAAATTAGCAAATAAGAAAATTGAGGAAAAAGATGAAATAGAAATTAGGTGAATTAATTAATAAGTTTTCATCCATTAATTAATTCATGAAAGAGACCTAGGACTAAATAAATAGATTTATTTAACCCACAAAGAAGAAGAAAAAGGATTAAATGAACAAATCATAAAACCCTAGAAATAAGAGGACAAGGAATTAGGTCAAGAAAATAAGAAATTAATGTAGGTTCGATCATGATTCTGATTGACAAAGGACCAATGTTGATAACTGATTGAGATTGGTTGACAAAAATCAATGACAAATTGACCAAGATTGACAAGGAGATCAAATTGATAAGCGCCAATTGACAAGGAACAATGACTAATCGATCCAAATTGACATGATTGAAAAGGACAAGGATTGATGATGAATCGATCGTGAAATGACAAGATTGACAAGGACAAGGATCGATGACTAATTGATCACAAAATGACAAGGCTGACAAGGACAAGGATTGATGATGAATCGATCACAAAATGACAAGGTTGACAAGGACAAGGATTGATGATGAGTCGATCACAAAATGAAAAGATTGACAAGGACAAGGATCGATGACAAATCGATCGCAAAATGACAAGGCTGACAAGGACAAGGATCAATGACAAATCGATCGCAAAATGATGAGATTGACAACTTGATAATTGCAAATGATTACTAACAAGCTAAAGATGATTGAAAGATTAACAAGAGGAAAAAACCCTAATTCTATCATTGATTATAATTGACGATGTCCAAAATGATGATAAATGAGCATGCACATTGATGCGACAGGATAAGATCGACCAAAATCATGACTGAAGATTGCTATCGACAAGACCTAATTCGAAAGTGAGAAAAATGAGGAATGTAGAAGAAGGACTTGATGCTCGTAAATGATAAAGACCAAGTGCGCAACATAGAAAAAATGTTAATGCAATGAAAGAACCCTAAAATAAGGCAATGCGCAAATGTTAAAGTATGACTCCACAAGCATTGACCATTTTTAGATGTCTACATTTTGCCCCTCTTTGAGACAATGCGATTCTAAGCGTTGTTTCAAAGAATAATAATGAAAATGCCCCAGACAATAACAATGACAATATGCATGCCCCCTCAAGGAATTGGCTGGAAAAATCCAGAAAAGAGGCCAAGTGATCGATAAGAATGACAGAAGACGATAGGTTCGAACAGATCAAAAATTGAAGGTCAGATGCACAAAGGACAAGTAGTGGAAGGTGCAAAAGCCAAGACTGGCGGAAGAAATGTTAGTAAGTAGAAATTAGATAGAGGATAGTTAGAGATGAAGGAAAACTTGCTTTCACAAATGCACATAAGTAGGTGAGAACCTTTATTGAATGTAGCAAAGCGGATGCAGAGCATCATGGCATTGAAGGCCAGAGCTGGAATGCAACCCCTTTTGCAAAAGATAAACACATCGCACACAAGGAATGAGTGAAGCATTATAGGGTGCATACATCAAGGGTCAAGGTCTATGCGACATTCACAAAGCGACCGTACTTATCACGGACACCCAATGATATAGTTGCCCCAATTTGTGACAAACATTCCACAAATAGCAAACACAACAAAAAAAGGAAAGGGACCATGAACCATCCTGATTACTCTAAATCACTCAGTGACATCATCGAGCAACATAGGAACATGATCGAAGCCAAAGATAAATTAGTAAAAAAGATAAGATGCACAAATTCAACCAAGTCAAACAAATAGACTGATCATCATTGTCAAAAGTGGAAAACAAGAATGATCATGCTATCTGGTTTCAGGGAATGCGGTACCCCGTCGAAGATAGGACACAATCTAGTTTCGAGAATACCACACCCTATATAAGACCCACGATAATGTTGACAAGGACCAATGGTAATGTTGATGCTATTGTGATTGATGTGACAATTGTGATCAGGTTGAATGCTTGCTTGGTCAAACAGTTCATCTGTTAATGCGTGATTTCATTAAAGTACAATGGTTGATAGATTGTCGTTGGATGTATGCTCGGCGATCTGTCTATGCACAAAGGGGACCATTTATTGACAAAATGCAAAATGCCAAAGAAATTGTTGTTGGATTTTGATGTTTTTCACTTTGTAGGAATTTTGAGTTTTTTTACAATTTTTTTTGTTCGTTTTTTCAGGACTTTATTTGACTTTTTAGGGATTTTTTCAAGACATGATTTGATTTTTAGGGATTTTTTTAAGGACATTATTTGATTTTTAGGGATTTTTACATTTTAGCTGAAAATGAACACATGATTTTTTTTTTTTTGATGTTTTTGAATATTTTTAGGATTTTTTTTTTTTCAATTTTTTTTGATTATTTCAAGACATTTTTCAATTTTTATGATTTTGCCCCCAGTGTCTAGCAAGGAAAGGAATATGACAGGTGAATAAATAGGCTTGCTAAAATGTTGGTGGATAGAGGGAAGACAAGGGCCTTTTATTATGGAGACAATGGGACAAAAGATTGGATATGGCAATGTAAAGCAGTGACATGGCATGAGGGACATGTCAAGAGGTTTTTGAAATCATGTCTAAATTTTGCGTCCTTATGTCAGATCAAGATCAAGGAATGAAAAAGAGTGTATGGATAGTGATAAGATATGGATAGGATAAGCAAGACCAAGAATGGATAAGGGACATGGACTGAAGGTTGGGATAGGATACGGGATAGTGGCAAAAAGTTGCAATAAGCTAGGGAATATGGATGAAAGGTTATAATAAGCAAATGGATAAAGACCAAAAGCTATGATGGACTAAAAGCTACAAACAAGATGCATGATGCTCATGAAGATCCTCAACCTTGTCAAGATCAAAGGTGGAAAGAGGAAATGGACATCAGGGATGATAGGATAATGGAGGAGTATGACATGGTATGATAGGATAATGAAGGAGTATGACATGGTATGATAGGCTAATGAAGGGCAATAGGATATGAAGGAGGAAACCTACCCCCAAGTGTGGTATGCAAGAAGTTCATAGATTATGCATGACGCCTATTTGCCAAGTTTTCATCACGGTACTTGCCCAAGGCACCTGTTTGCCAGGTTTTCACCAGTGGATGAATTATTTTTGCTTTACATTTTTCTTTTGTCTTTTTTTTTCACACTTTTTTAATTTGTATTTTGACTTTTCAGTTGAAAATGGACACATGATAGGGGATGGAAGAAGGACTCAAACATCTTTTTGTTTGGATAGTAGCCTTGAAAAAAAATGGACCATGACCTTTAAAAGTATGCTCAAAGACGTTGGTAGGATAAGGACATGGAAAAAGATGAAATTAAGGCAAGAATTTATGCAAAGGATGGGATCAAAGGGATCAAAGGATGGAAAATACACATTGGATAATAGGTAGGGTATTGGAAGAATTGGGCTTCACTGGATGGAAATGTTGGCAAGATCACCATTGGAACATACCTTGAGGGGTGGTGGATTGATGGATGAAAAATGGATCTTAGATTGTGAGATTTGGATGGAGGAATAGCTTGGGATTTTGGGACATAAGGGCCCAAAATGGATGAAGAAGGTGATGGAGGAACAAATTTGAGAGGGTTGGATGGAGGAATAACAACTTTGGATGCCAAGTTGGATGTTTCTTTAGGCTTTTGTGCTTCAAGGAGCCACTTAGGGATCCACATGGTTTTTGATTTTTCATGCTTTTGTGGTTCATTGGAGTGCATTGCTTGCACAAGGGATTTAGGAACCCATATAGATTTCGAATTTGCTTGATTTTGCTCAGTGGGCCTTTGTGGCCTTTTGGATATTTCTTTTTCTTTATAGATCATATTGTTCTTTGTTTTGACATGTCAATTATATTGGACATGTTGATCCTTGAATACATGTGGATTGCTAGACTTATGACGTTTATACTTGGCATCCAAATTGCTTGGAGGGGGAAAGGAATGCATGGATGGATAGGAATGAAATGGAGTTCTTTTGGATTGATGAAATGCACTCAAGGATGTGTGCCTTTGCTGACCTTGCATAGAGGACAAAGGAATATAAGGACCTAAGATGGATGGAAAGTATGATGGGGAAGGTGTATGTTTTGATTTTTATGGAGGGATACCAACATCTTGAGAGTGAGTTGTGTAGACATGACCCTTAACATTTTCTTTCATATTGAGGAGTTCTTTCTTGTGAAGGTCTACCCCTTGGCCTTTATGAATATCTTGACTTGTAGGATACTCTTTTCTTTTAGAGGAAGAGGCAAGTCCATTATTAGGTGGATATGATATGAGAGAAATAATGAGATCATGAAGTGGATCAGATTGCACCAAAGTGGAAGAACCCATTATGCATGTCAGGGGTTCATGAACATCTTGCACCATGTTAGAATCATGAGGGGGATTAGGATCATGAGGGGGACTAGGATTGTGTAGTGGACATGGTTCAATGATAGGCTCTTCAAGAGATGGAATGGGAGAAATAATGGGATCATCAAAAGAAATGCGATCTTGGAGTGTATATGGAGCATTAAGACAAGGAGATGGAGGAACAAAAGGATCTTGTTGAGAATTTAAAGGAATAATTTGATCTTGACAAGGAGGAAGATCATTGGAATCCTCTCTAAAGGTGCTTTTCTCTTGACTTTTAATGGGATCATCAGAAAGGATGGAAGGGATATCTTGATCTTTCTTAGGAAGTGGAATGCCACTGGGATTTGAAAGGACATTGTGTTCTTGGATAGAATGGACAGGAATAAGTGAATCATTGTGAGTGCCTGGGGAAATGGGATCCTAGTCAACAATTAGATGGGATGATAAGGTTTCAAGATCTTGATCTTGATCTTTTTTAAGACATGTTTCTTCATGCTCTAAATTATCCTCTTGACATGGGGTTGGACTTTGGATATGCATGGGGGATTCTGACAAGGGATCAATGTTTTGACATGAAGGAAATGCACTTTGAACATTTGTGATGGATTCTGGCAAGGAATCAATGCTTGAACATGAGGAAGAGGGACTTTGAATGGGGTCCTCTAAAATAGGTAATGGCAATAAAGTGCATGGTGGCATTGGGTCTTGTATTTCTGAAACATGACAAGGATGTGCATAATGAATTGGATTATCTTGGCAATCAATTATGGATAGCCCTTGGATAATTTCATCCTTGGGTGTATTGTTTGATGAGGACAATATGGAAGGTTCTTGTGAAACTTCTAAAGGTGTAGGGATAGATGCCACTAGAGAGTCAATTTGTTTGCAGGGAGATGAGACATTGCTAGACATAATTGTATTATCTTGATCTTCCTCAAAGAACTCACTTGGTAGTTTCCCTAAGATCCTTGCAATAAGGCCACCTTTCTTTTGAGGTTTTGACATGGTTGTATCTAGAATTTGAACTTGTTTGGCAAGGAGTTGGTTTTGGTCTGATGTCATGTTTTGATTTCGAACTAGATGTTGATCAAATTGGTTTGACATGTTCAAAATTTGGCTTGGTGCATGTTGCAAGTTTTGTTTTTGAATTTGTGATTGTGGTTGTTGACATTGAGTTTGTTGTTGATAATTAATAGTTGGTTGGACATATTGTTGAAATTGGACCATTGGTTGTGTCTGTTGGAAATGTTGGAACTGTTGAACAATTGGTTGTGATGATTGAAAATCTGATTGATAGTAATCACCTTCTTGTTCTTGTTGTGAAGGCACATAATGTTGTTGTCTCTTTTCTTGAAATTGTTTCATCATCTCTATTTGTGAGAGGAGATTTGGTATGTTTGATTGTTCGATAAGAGATCTTACATCAATTGGCTCAATATTTGTATTTTGACCTAGAAATTTTTGAAACATTTTGGACATTTGTGATCTATTCTTCTCAATGTTTTTCACTTTTTGTTCCAAAATCTCCTTTTCTTGAGCTAGTTTCTCCTCTAGTTTTTGTATTTGGACATTTACATCATCATGATAAGTTTGATCCAAGTTCTAAGACATGTAGAGATTGGATTGACATAATTGATTTCTCAATTGTGATGACATGGCTTTGTAAGAAGGTTGAGACCTCATTTCAACAAACATGTCACTATGCAATGCAACTAATGGGATTGACAAATGCAACCTAAAAGGACGACAATGCAACTTAATGTTTTTGTACCTTTTGAATTTTTGGAGACAAACTTTTGAAATGCAAAGCTAAAGACACAACCTTGGGAAATTGAAATGAAGTCAAGACCTTAATGGACAAAGGACCAAATGACAATAGGACAAATTGACAATGTCTCACCTATATGCTTGGATACTAAGCTAGGTTTGACAAAAATGATATTAATGAAAGGACAAATTCTAGACAAGGTCAAGACTCCCTAACAACAACTTAGGGTATCATCCAAAATTTTGATTTTTCAAGTTTGACAAACCAAAATTTGAGACTAAATGCAAGAAGGCAATGATTATGACAATGACTTAGGATATGACATGAAAATGATCTAAGAATATGATATGACAAGATGAAGCCAAGACAAGATGACAATACAATGATAAGGATATGCGAAGACCAATGACTTGGAATATGCAAAATGCAACCTAGGCAAGACCTAATTTTAGCATGACAAGGATAATGCACGAATGTCACCTAAATGGAAATCTATCTTGGATATGACAATGAAATGCAAACTTAGGGAAATGATTTTGAACCTAAGTGCAAAATGAGGACACTTGCAATGAAAAGGACTAAAATGAAGGGAGATGACAATATGTCCTAGGACCTAAGTTGGACTATGCAAAACCTAGCCTAAAGTGACATGAATTTTGAAACAAAGATATTCAATGTTTTGACAAGCCATGTTCAAATGTTGGATGAATACTTGGACAAATTTGGACTTTTTTGTTTGGATTTTGTTTTGAATTGAAGGTTGTTGATTTTGAAAACCCAAGTTGATTATGAGCACTTTTGAAAGTTTGTTTTTGATTTAACTTTTGACAATCACAGAAGACAAAAATGTTTGTTTGACTTTGACTCAAGACAATCAAGCACATTTACAACAAATCCTATGGCTGGCAAGGGCAATATCTGTTGAATCCTCTAACCATAAAATACAACACTCAGTCGGATAGCTAGATGCTTGGTAGCACTAGCTCCCCCTTACACTGCACTCACTTCTTGGGCATACCAAGCTTCGAGTTCAAGGGGCATCACTTCCCAAGAACTTGCTATCTCTAACTGAGGAGTACATGAGAGGTGTCTTCGGCATGTGTGTATCACAATGCCTGAGCCAATAGATAGAAGGATTTTGGCATCTAAAAACAAGAGAATCTAGTAAGGGCATCCATTCGGGTGGGTATTGATCTGGTCAATAAATCGTCGCAATACCATTCCAGCACTCATTGTCTACAACTTTTGTTGCATCCACAGTTATTTAGAGTGGTTCAGAAGAGCTTGGCTTTAGCCCGTCACCACTTTGGGTTGTTCCCTCTCACCAATGCCTATGCAAAGTGCCAAGCAAATCAAGAGGTAGGCCTAGTTCTAAGGGTTAAAACATGCAATCAAATTAAAAATAGACAAAGCATGCATGGTGTTCATTAACCTTTTAGAAATGAAATGTGCAACTACTTTAAAAATCACAAGCAAGATGTTTTAATGAGAGCCTTTGACTGCATCCTGCATAAGATTCGTTAGTAGTTGCATTTTTAGTCTTCGTCACACGTAACGCCAATATGCTGCATAGAGAATTAGTACCAAAGAAAAACTAGAATGCAAGAAAGAGAATGAAAACAAACAAACTTGCAGGTAAAAACAACTGACTTTACCTCTATTTGTGGCCTTACACAAGCGCAGAATGACTCAACATAGGTGCAGAACCCATCAACATAGGTGCAAAACCCATCAACAAAGGCGCAAAACCCATCTACACAGGCACAAAATCCATCAACATAGGCGCAAAATGCCTCAACACAGGCACAAAAGTGTCCAGAATGCTCTGAGTCACCCTGTTTCTTGAGTTTTTCACCTGCAAATAGCTCAAAAAGCACTCAAAACATGGTTAAGGGGTTAGTTCACGTCAGGTTCACCAAAATGTAGATCAAGAAATTGGGAAGCATCAAAACAAATAGCAATTAGGACAATAACAAAACCTAAAACTGTAATGAAAGCAATCCTAATCCAATCAATGAAGACATAAAGACAAGATATTCAAATTGAATGAAATTGAAGCAAACCGACGCAGATATCTCCTTCATGTGGCTCCATTTTTCTTCTTTCACCTTCAAATTTGATGTGGATCTCACCTACAAGTGCAAAATGCATGTGGAAAGCAAGTTGTTGAGAGATGAAATTCGTAGCATAAGGTTACTCAAAAATGTGATTGATTCATTTCTTGATTGATGAAACTCATCCAATTTATAGACAAATTGGAGAGAGGACAAGATTAGCATGAAGAGATTTGAAAGGAAATTCAAATCAATAATGGCAACATTATGACAAATGTATGACAATTGCTATGCAAGGAGTATGACAAATTATGACAAGTTGCTATGAAAAATGCATGACAAATTATGACAAGATTGAAATAGAAATAGAAATTATAAATTAGGAGAAATTAGCAAATTAGAAAATTGAGGAAAAAGATGAAATAGAAATTTGGTGAATTAATTAATAGGTTTTCATCCATTAATTAATTCATGAAAGAGACCTAGGACTAAATAAATAGATTTATTTAACCCACAAAGAAGAAGAAAAAGGATTAAATGAACAAATCATAAAACCCTAGAAATAAGAGGAAAAGGAATTAGGTCAAGACAATAAGAAATTAATGTAGGTTCGATCATGATTCTAATTGACAAAGGACCAATGTTGATAACTGATTGAGATTGGTTGACAAAAATCAATGACAAATTGACCAAGATTGACAAGGAGATAAAATTGATAAGCGCCAATTGACAAGGAACAATGACTAATCGATCCAAATTGACATGATTGAAAAGGACAAGGATCGATGATGAATCAATTGTAAAATGACAAGATTGACAAGGACAAGGATCGATGACGAATTGATCACAAAATGACAAGGCTGACAAGGACAAGGATCGATGACAAATCGATCGCAAAATGACAAGGCTGACAAGGACAAGGATCGATGATGAATCGATCACAAAATGACAAGATTTACAAGGAAAAGGATCGATGACAAATCAATCACAAAATGACAAGGCTGACAAGGACAAGGATCGATGACGAATCGATCAAAAAATGACGAGATTGACAAGTTGATAATCGGAAATGATTACTAACAAGCTAAAGATGATTGAAAGATTGACAAGAGGACGAAACCCTAATTCTATCATCGATTAGAATTGACGATGTCCAAAATGATGATAAATGAGCATGCACATTGATGCGACAGGATAAGATCGACCAAAATCATGAGTGAAGATTGCTATCGATAAGACCTAATTCGAAAGCAAGAAAAATGAGGAATGCAGAAGAAGGACTCGATGCTCGCAAATGATAAAGACCAAGTGCACAACATAGAAGAAATGTTAATGCGATGCAAGAACCCTAAAATAAGACAATGCACAAATGTTAAAGTATGACTCCACAAGCGTTGACCATTTTTAGATGTCTACAATTATAATGAAACCTTTGCAGCGGTAGCCAAAATTGAAGTAGTAAGACTATTTCTTGCACTTGCAGCTCACAAAAACTATAAGGTTTATGAGATGGATGTAAAATGTGCATTTTTGAATGGAGATCTTGAAGAAGAAGCTTACATTGAGCAACCTAATGGATTTTCATGAATAGATGATAAGGATATGGTTTGTAGATTAAGAAAATATTTATATGGATTGAAGCAAGCTCCTAGAGCTTGGTATGCTAGACTGGATAAATATCTTTTAAATCTTGGATACACAAAAGGTAATGCTAATAGTAATTTGTATTACAAAATTACCAATGATGATATTTTGGTTATTGAAGTATTTAATGGATGATATCCTTTTTGGAGGAGAAGAAGAGCTATGCAAAGATTTTTCTAATAAGATGCAAGAAGAATTTGAAATGTCTATGATTGGAGAGATAATTTTTTTTTTAGGTTTTTAGATTTCTCAAATAGATAACGGTATATTCATTTGTCAAACAAAATACTTGAAGGAAATTTTGAAGAAATTTGGAATGGAAAACTCCAAACCGATAAGCACTCTTGTGACTATAATAGATAAATTGACATCAAAGGATGATTCATCTCTTATAAATCCGACAAGGTACAAATCTATGATTGGAGGGTTACTGTATTTGACAAAAACTAGACCTGATATAATGAATGTCATATGTATTGTTTCAAGATTTCAAAGCAATCCAAAAGAAAATCATGAAACTGCAATAAAAAGGATTTTTCGGTACCTGCAAGGCACAACAAATCTTGGTTTATGCTATCTTGAATGAAAATTTTGAGTTATGTGCATATACAAATGCAAATTGGGCTGGAGATGTGGATGACAAAAAGAGTACCACTGGCAATGCATTCTTTCTTGGTAGAAGATTAATTTCATGGATCAACAAGAAGCAGACCTGCACATCATTATCTATAGCAGAAGCAGAATATGTTGCAGCAACAACTAATTGCACTTAGATATTATGGATCAAGAAAATGTTGAAGGATATCAAGGTAAAATGCAACGAACCAATAATTATTTACTATGATAACTCAACAACAATAGATATATCAAAGAATCCGGCATTTCACTCTAAAACAAAGCATGTTTCTATTAAGTTTAATGTTTTGAAAGAAAATGTTGAAGAAAATGAAGTGAGATTGGTTTATGTGAACACTAAAGAGCAAATTTCAGATATTTTTACAAATCCTTTTCCTAAGGAAACATTTGAATATCTCATAGAGAAGCTTGGGGTAATGACCCCACCGACAGAGACTTAAATGATGCAAATTAGCATCAAACCGACAGGGACTAACAAAAAAATATTTTTTCCAGTTTTGATGAAGGAGAGCTACTGCTCAGGGGGAGTAGTTAGCTGTATGTTATGTTTTGACTTTTAACTGCTTTGGCATTTGATGTCAAAGGGGGAGAGATGTCCATGGAAAAACATTGTACTTTGAAGATGTATTTTGGTTTTGGTTATATTGTTTCTATTTTTGGTATAGAACTTTGTGTTGATCTATTTAGGGGAGATTGTTGGCATTCTATTTTGGCACTTAGATGTTTTTCCATCTAGTGTTGCCATCAATGCCAAAGGGGGAGATTGTTGGTATTATGGATGAATTTGTCATGTGTTGCATTGGTTTTGTCATTGATGTCAACAGTTATCTTTCTAGAGGTCTACATTGTTGATTTGGCACTCTGGTTATATTGGTTTGTTGATGAACCGATACATTGTGGTCCTGGTATGGATATTGGCTTATGCACAATTACCAGTATATGTTTCATCGACAACTCAGGAAGTTGGTGATGACTTGTTATCATCTGGAGATCATTTGGTTATGTCAAAGACATGGATTAGATGTTTGCATTTGGCATTTTTCATATTGGACTGATCGAGTTCACATATTTGCCTTAACCGACCGATAGGTCCAAGTTATGAACCAACATAGGAAAACATGTTCCAGATCAGCACGACATGATTTGGAAATGATTTATTGATTGGACAATGTGTAAATGTATTGAGGCTGACATATTGTATTACACCAAGATTTATTTTATAATTGATTTAAATGTAATATCTTTTGGGAGCCAACCTAATTATTAGGTCTTAGGTTTTGTATAAATAATTGTAAGATCTTATTAAGAATAAGTGTGTGCATATATTGAAGATTATTGTGAAGAGTGAAAATAAGAAGATCCTTGTGAAAATCATGTCGATATCATCTAAAGGTTGAAGGAAGGTTGTTAAAGGTTATGAAGGTGTTTGGTCCTCATGCACAGAGCTTAAACCGGTACTAAATCCGGCATTGAATATGCTAAATTGAAGCAGTACATTGATTATTGGATTTAACCATCCAACTGCGTAGTCAGTGTGACTCCTAATTTTGTGATTGAGAAGTGAGCTCTAGGTAGTTGGCCTTTCTACAGGTGTAGAACCCATTATTGTATTCACTTACTATCTATAGTAGTATCATCTGATTGTGGGTAAGGTTTCCCATTGTGGTTTTTCCCCTTATAGGGTTTCCACGTCAAAATCTATGTGTCATGTGTTGTGGATGTTGTTTCTCTTTCTGTTTCATGCATTAAGTTGTATCGATAATACTATAATAGTTAATCTGTTTTACTGGCACTGAGTTTTAAGTTGGATTAATTTGTTTTGGGTTGCAATTTATTGACAACTGATTCACCCCCCCCTCTCATTTTTCCTTCCTGGTTCCTAACAAGGGTAACATTCAAATTCACTTTAAGGTGGAAATAATTGATGGATTTGATACCTTAGTCATAAAAATATTGTCTATTCTATGCACTTGCATATATAGAGAGAGCTAATTATAACCTCAAGCAAGGGTAAGATATGTTTTGATTTCTATGCTATAGGGACTAACAAGTTTATTGAAGTTCAATGTCTATATATTTTAGGGAAACATCTCATTATTGAAGATAAATAAATGGTGAAGGGAAAGACATGTTGTACATATATTGTCATTGATGTCAAGGAAGCTTAAATAAGTGATATCAATGGAGTAGGAGGCTATTATTGAACAAATTTTATTTGATAGATATTTTTGAATTGATATCATGATGGAAATATCTCTTGCATAATGTTAATGTTATCATTAGAGAAGAAACATTGGGAGTATATACCAATATTATATATTCCAAAATGTACAATTAATTTATTAAATTCTAGAAGTGACTGTTGTAATGCCTGCCAAAATACCCTAGAGAGATAATCCATAATCTAGTAACAAATGGAGAAAAAAAAAATGAAAACATCCATTACTTCTATGTTATCACTAACATACATTAATGCAACATTAACTATTTACAAGATCACATAAATCAACATGAACATAACCATAGTATTGTATTACGCAAGCGGAATAAATTATTTATTCATTAAAATATCATTAAACAAACTCATACAATATAATGGGAAGCAAGGGGAAGAGAAAAGGAAGAAATATGACAGGGACCAAAAGCAGTGGATGAAGGATACGGAGGAAAAAGAAAAGAAGATGGAAGCTCAGATTGGTAATCTGGAGGAAGGAAAAACTGCTATGAAAAACCTTTTTGTAATGATTCCAGATATCCTTACTGTTGTTACTAAGAACTTAGAGGAAATCTCTAAATTCCTTGAGGGCTCTAGCATTCCCAAACCCGTTGTGGACCTTGAAATTGATGAAGATGCTATTGAGACAGGGACTAGGGAAAGTGCTCCTAGTGGTGTGACAAAGAGAACAAGGGCGAGCATGAAGAAAGCTATTGTGGCCTCTTCTAAGGAGATCCCTAAATAGGGATAATATTAAAGAATTGCATGGGATTAGCGAAATTCTGGCTAATGCCCTAAAAAACATTAAGTAGGTTGTTTTGTCTTTTGTCTGTTTTGGCTGGACATTGATGGTTCTGTGGGGTTTTTTTGCTAGATATTGCTCATTTCTATGCTGGATTTTAAGATGTTTGTTCCTTCTTGTTTCTTAATGCTTTATTTTCTTAAGGATCTTTTGTAAAGGGTTTCGGGGTCCCTTCAAAACCCGCTTTTACCGTAATAAAAAACATCACTACTTGACATAATTCTAACACATCATTTATCCATCTAAAAAACCATATACTACCATTCAACTAATCATTTACTTCTCATACAACTATGATAAATCATTAACACATATGCATAACTCTATCACATCTTATACTCTTTAGGTTCATTTTAAAATACCAACCAAATGTTCCTAATACCCATATTTATCCATTAATCACTTAACACATCATGAATCTAAATGCATTTATCCTTCTCCTACATATGGAACTACTTTATTTCCTTAAGCACAACCATTATAAAAATCATCAAGAATACTACCCATATTCATATGCAAGATTATAAAAGCAAATACTTATCTTCTTCTTGTAGACACCTAAAAATGGTCAACGCTTGCGGAATTATACTTTAACATTTGCACATTGCCTTATTTTAGGTTTTTGCGTCGCATTAACATTTCTCCTATGTCACGCACTTGGTCTTTATCATTTGTGAGCATCGAGTCTTTCTTCTGCATTTCTTCCTCATTTTTATCGCTTTCGAATTAGGTCTTGTCGATAACAATTTTCAGTCATGATTTTGGTCGATCTTTGTCCTTGTCAATCTTGTCATATTGCGATCGATTCGTCATCAATCCTTGTCCTTTTCAATAATGTCAATTTGGTCAATTTGTCATTGATTTTTGTCAACCAATCTCAATCAAATCATTTATCAATCAAATCATTTATCAATCCAAAATCATGATCGAATCGATATCAATTATCCTTTGTCAAGACCTAATTGTCGTCTTTGCATTTCTAATTCATCTTCCAAGGTTTTATGGTTTATTCATTTAATCTTGTTTGGCATTTTCCCTCTAGGTTAAATAATTTATTTATTTATCCTAAGTCTTGTTATCACAATTAAATGTTTATTTAATTGGCTAATTAATTCCTCCTATTTTTGTAAATTAAATAATGAATGAGAAATTATTAATTAATTTACCTAATTTGCATCAATTTCCTAATTTCCAAGTCATCATTTCTAACTTAATTTTCTAATTTCTCTTAAATTCCTAAATGTCTATTTCTATTCCAAAATCTTGTCATAAATCCTTGCATAGCAATTTGTCATAAATTGTCATAAATTGTCATAAAATCCTTGCATAGCAATTTGTCATACACATGTCATAATTTTGCTATTCTTGATTTGAATTTCCATTCGAATCACTATCATGCTAATTTGATCCATCTCTCCAATTTGTCTATAAATTGGAGGAATTTCTTCACTCAAATCCCCTAATTCTTGAGCCTAATCAGACTATTGAATTTCTAATCACTTTGTCAAATCACGCTTTGAGTATTCTTGTGTCAATGTCAATCTTGCTTTCACAATTAGGTTTATGCACTTGAAGGTGAGATTTACAACAAAACTATTTGGAGAAGAAAGAAGAACAATGGAGCCACATGAAGGGAACATCTGGTTTGCATAATCTAGTTTTGAATGTTTTTTATTTCATGTCTCTATTGAATGTGTTTAGGATAGATCATTGCAATTTTCTTTCGTTATTGGGCTATGATTAGTTTTTTATATGTTTGTGATGATTTCCGAATTCCTATGCTACACTTCTAAATAGGATTCCATGCTACTAAACAAATTCAAGAGTCATATGATACTACAAGATTAAACATAATCTAATATTTCAATCCCCTAATTTGACATAGGATCCCATTCCCAACATGATGAGAATTTCTACAACATGGACCATTTAGTAATACATCATATAATTACAAGAGCATAGATCTACATCATCAAGTCCAAACACATAAGATCTCATGGAGCAAGAACATAGTCTCTTTTTCTACATCCCATCCTAATGCTTAATAATACAAGTTACGTAAGTACATATTCTTATTCCACATTTACAAGTCATTGTGATCCAATATTATCTTTACTACATAGAAATCAGCTCCATAGGACAACCACATATTGAAGAGTCATAGAATCCATACAAATCCACAACTACTCATTTATTTTCATATCCCAAGATAACCAACATTGAAGATTAACATCTTTCAAATCAAGGCATACATGATCGTTAACATATTCACTATCATCCATAAGATATACACAAGACATTGCATTCATATCTCTCAATCTTTTAATTCCTTTCTAATCAAGAATGACATATACAATTGAATATCCATTTACAACAATCTCATTCAATGCATCTCATCCTGAAATCAACTTGCTACAAGCCTATTATACATGTTCTCAAAATATTGATTACATAGTATTCTTTACAATTGCATCCTTCTTGAGTTACATACCATGTGATATCAATTCTAATTACATAGATTATGCTCCAAAATCCGTCCACACGAGTGTAAAGTGGAAAATTGGATCCTAGTGACTCCCCACCTAGGAGAGAGAAAGGAAGTCACTAGGATGATTTTCGCTTGGAGGAACTTTACATTCAAAAGAGGGGCTTGAATCCACTAGATCCAAATCTAAGGGAAGCAAGAATGTGAATACCAAGTGGATTGCAAGGGTTGAAGTGTGATTTACCCTATTTTGTAAATGAGAAAGTTGACTTGTTGACTATGTAGGAAAGAGAGATAAAATGAGTGAAATGAGGAGCTACCAGTTTTGGATCACACTGCAACTTCGGATTTGAGATATTTAGACTAATATAGATCTACCCTAAAATTTGGAGAAAAGTCATCGAGACCGTGTTGAAAGTGCACAAAGTCCTCCACAAAATCTGTGAAATGAAAAGGGTTCTTCTACCTCTGTAAATGGACTCTAGATTTGAAAATACAACTACACACTTGCAACCTACACATAGAAAAGAAGAGAAGAGGGGTTGTGGATAGGGGTTTACCTCAGTCAAACCCCAGGTGAGGAATCAACCTTGAAAGAAAGTAATTGCAAATGCTTGAATGTAAACAATGGACATTAGTACATTTGGGCCTAATTTCTGACGGACAATTGTCGGTAGTCTGACGACACCACTTCGGACTTCCGACCAATTTAACCGTTGAAAATTCATCGTCGATCTTCCTGACAATGCCATTTGTGTTGGAATTCTCTATTGAATGTGTTTAGGATAGATCATTGCAATTTGCTTTCGTGATTGGGCTATGATTAGTTTTTTATATGTTTGTGATGATTTCTGAATTCCTATGCTACATTAATTGGTGAACCCGACGTGAACACTAACCATCTAACTCCTTAACTATGTTTTTGAGTGCTTTTGAGTTGATTTGCAGGCCAAAAACACAAAAATAGGGTAGTGCAGGGTTTTCTGGGGACTTCTGCGTCTATGTGAGACATTTTGCACCTGTGTAAGGCACACAATTGCATTTTTTATGAGTTTTGCGCCTGTGTCAATGCATTCTACGCTTGTGTAAAAAAAAAAAAAAAAAACTGCCCTTGTGTAAGGTAACCTGCACCTGTGTAATCCTGCACCTGTGTTATGAGTTCTACGCCTGTGTCCTGAGTTCTACGCCTGTGTAAAGTCCAGAACAAAGGTAAAAATGCAGTGTTTTACTTGAAAATTGTCTTGTTTTTGCTTTATGTTTTCTGTTGTTTTGGTTTTTGGTACTAATTATCTATGCAGAATCTTGGAATACGCATGGCAAAGACAACAAATCAAACTACTAACATGTGTTATGCAGAATCGATAGTCAAAGAATAAGCACCTCAAACTTCTAACTTGGGTTTTGCAGATTGCCTTGGAGAAACAACTAAACTTGGTGTTTGTCATTAATGTTTTAGGCACCTAGTGATTTTTAAATAGGTTGGAATGAACATGTTTTTGCTTTGATTGTTGAGTGTGACATTGGAGTAGGAGAGTATGCTCTCATCCTTTTTAGGGTGATCAGAAATCCAGATCTTCGATACCATGCTCGTGTCTTTGATTGTGTGTCTCCTTTAGAGGGCCTGCCTTCCTGACCACTTTGCTTTTGTAAGCAAGTGATAATCGTGAGAAGGGAACGACCCAAAGTGAGTACGGCTAGAATACCTTGGCATTCTAACTCACTATAAAAAAATACCCGATGAGCGAAAGCTTTGAAGGAAGTGTTACGTGGGAATTGCAGTTACTTGGGAAGTGATGACCCTTGAACTCTTTCTCATATCAACATCTAAGTAGGACCTCACGGTCTAAATCATGCTTGCGCGACTACATTTTTTTGGTATCTTGATGGGCTTAATGTCTCAATCATGCTTGCATGACATCAAGGAGTAACGCTTAATAGAAATCCTTACTAAACACCTTGTTTTTAGAGGCCAAAAACCCTTCTAGTTGCTTGAGAAGGACAAATTCGGATACTTGGAAGAGATACTAAGTACGCCATGGGGAGATTTCCATGGGGACTGATGCTTGGCTGCCCTGAGAAGTGAGTGCCGTGGAGGGGAGCCTGTGGGGTCAAGCATCTATGTATTCTCCTTGAATCCCATAAGGAGTCTACCTCTCAAGTACCTAATGTCCTTGCCATCCATAAGAAATGTGGGAATGAGCATGATTGTCTTGAGTCTATGTTAAAATATCTTGTCTTCTTTACTTGTCAAAAGTTGAATTGCATCTCATTTCAAAAGCAAGACAAATTGATTCAAAAAAAGGTTAAACACAAGAGCATTTCATCCAACAAAGTTAAACACACCTTCAAACATGGTTGTCAAACATTGTTCAAAATCTTGTCTCAACATTCATGTTACTTAGATTTAGGTTCATCCTAGGTGTCCATTTTGCAAAGTCATTGTCAACTATCAAGGTTAAGTTTCACCTAAGTCATACTCCTTTTGCATATCAATAAAAGTCATCCATTTGCATGTGTCCTCTTGCATTAGAGTAATACCATTGTCATACATTCACATTTGCATACCCTAGGTCTCTTCATTAAGATTAGGTCATTATCATATCATATTAGGGTCACTTGCATAGTAATTGTCCCTTTGCATATAGTGCCAAAACTAGGTTTTGTCATACTTGAGTAATCCAAATCTTTGATGAACCCTAAGTCATTGTTAGGAAGTCTAGACCTCATCAAACCTTTTCTCTTTTTGTCATTATTTTCATTTGGTCAAACCTAGCTTAGTATCCAAGCATATAGGGGAGACTTTGTCATTTTTCCTTTTGTCACTTGGTCCTTTTGTCCTTTGAGGTCTAGACATCATTTCAAGTTCCTAAGGGTCTCTTTTAGATTTGCATTCATAAGTTTGTCAAAAATCTTCAAAAACAACCAAAAACATAGATTGCACTCTTGCCATAGATTGCATTTTCATCTATTTAGTTTGCATTTAGTTGCATATCATATATTGCCCTTGAAAAATTCCAAAAATATTGCATTGCATAGTGACATGTCTATTGAAACAAGGTTCCAAGCACCAATGATGCAACAAAGTTTGACATATCAACCGAAAAGGCAATCACAATTCTATCCAACCCAACAACAAGGCAATATTGATCAAACTTTTTATGATGAAACAAATCTCCAAATACAAAAACTAGAGGAGAAACTAGCTCAAGAACAAGAGATTTTGGAACAAAGAGTGAAAAACATTGCGAAGAATAGATCACAAATGTCCAAAATGTTTTGAAAACTTCCAGGTCAAAATCCAAATATTGAGCCAATTGATGTAAGATCTCTTCTTGAACGATCAGACATACCAGCTCTTCTCTCCCAAATAGAGATGATGAAACAATTTCAAGAAAGGAGACAACATCAATTTCAACATTATGTGCCTCCACAACAAGAACAAGAAGGTGTTTACTATCAATCAGATTTTCAACCAATGGTTCAACCAATTGTTCAACATATACAACCAATGCAACCAATGGTCCAATTTCAACAATATGTCCAACCAACTATACAATGTCCACAAATAGTTCAACCAATGGTGGAATATTAACAAGTTCAATCAACATATCAATGTCAACAACCACAACCAAACATTCAAAAACAAAGGTTGCAGCACACACCAACCCAAGTTTCAAACATGTTGGAACAATTGAACCAAGTCCAATATCAAAACATGACATTAGACCAGAACCAACTCCTTGCCAAACAAGTTCAAAATACAAATACAACCATGTTAAAACCTCGAAAGAAAGGTGGCTTTATTGCAATGCTCTAAGGAAATTACCAAGTGAGTTCTTTGAAGAATATCAAAATAATACACTTATGTCTAGCAATGCCTCATCCCCTCGCAAACAAATTGACTCTCTAGTGGCATCTATCCCTACACCTTTAGAAGTTTCACAAGAACCTTCTATATTGTCCTCATCAAACAATACACCCAAGGATGCAATTATCCAAGAGCTATCCATAATTGATTGCCATGATAATCTAGTTCATGATGCACATCCTTGTCATGTTTCAGAAATACAAGACCCAATGCCACCATGCACTTTATTGCCATTACCTATTTTAGAGGACCCCATTCGAAGTCCCTCTTCCTCATGTTCAAGCATTGATTCCTTGCCAGAATCCATCACAAATGTTCGAAGTGCATCTCCTTCATGCCAAAACATTGATCCCTTGTTAGAATCCCTTGTGCATATCCAAAGTCCAACCTCATGTCAAGAGGATAGTTTAGAGCATAAAGAAACACGTGTTAAAACAAATCAAGATCAAGATCCTGAAACCTTCTCATCCCATCCAATTGTTGACCAGGACCCCATGTTCCCAGACACTCATAATGATTCCCCTATTCTTGTCCATCCTATCCAAAGTCCTATTGACACTCCATTCCTCGAGCAAGATCAAGATATCACAGTCCATCCAATCCCAAATGATCCCCTTCCATTTCATGAACACAATGTCCTTTCAAATCCCATTGACATTCCACTTCTTGAGAAAGATCAAGATATCCTTTCCATCCTTTATGATGATCTCATTGAAAGTCAAGATCAAAGCACCTTTAAAGAGGATTCCAATGATCTTCCTCCTTGTCAAGATCAAATTATGCCTTTAAATCCTCCACAAGATCCTTTTTTTCCTCCATCTCCACGTCCTAATCCAGCATATCCACTCCAAGATTGCATTCCTTTTGATGATCCCATTATTTCTCCCATTCCATCTCTTGAAGAGCCTATCATTGAACCATGTCCACTACACAATCCTAGTCCCCCACATGATCCTAATCCTCTTCATGATTCTAACGTGTCAGTGCAAGATGCTCATGAACCCTGAACATGCATAATGGGTTCTTCCACTTTGGTGCAATCCGATCCAATTCAAGATCGCATTATTTCTCTCATATCATATCCACCTCATAATGGACTCGCGTCTTCATCCCAAAGAAAAGAGTATCCTACAAGTCAAGATATTCATAAAGGCAAAGGAGTAGATCTCCATAAGCAAGAATCCCTTCATATCAAAGAAGATCTTAAGGGTCATGTCTACACAACTCACTCTCAAGACGTTGGTATCCCTCCATCAAAATCAAAACATATCCCTTCCCCGTCATACCTTCCATCCATTCTAGGTCCCTATATCCCTCCATCTCCTATGCAACATCAGCAAAGGCACACATCTTGGAGAACCTTCCATCCATCGCACATGCCTCCATATCATTCCCATCCACATCAACTTTCATTCCCTCTTCCAAGCAATTTGGATGCCAAGTATAAAAGTCATAAGTCTAGCAATCCACATGTATTCAAGGATCAACATGTCCAATATAATCGACATGTCAAAACAAAGAACAATATTATCTATAAAGAAAAAGAAATATCCAAAAGGTCACAAAGGCCCATTTCTCAAAATCAAGTAAAGTCAAAATATATATGGGTTCCTAAATCCCTTGTGCAAGCAATGCACTCCAAGGAACCACAAAAGCATGAAAAATCCAAAACCATGTGGGTTCCTAAGCGGCTCCTTGAAGCACAAAAGCCTAAAGAAACATCCAACTTGGCATCCAAAATTGCTATTCCTCCATCCAAACCTCTCAAATTTGTCCCTCCATCACCTTCTTCATCCATTTTGGGCCCTTATGTCCCAAAATCCATAGCCTTTCCTTCGTCAAAATCTCAATATCCAAAATACGTCTTTCCTCCATCAGTCCA